>NC_089998.1:11772500-12074000 GCF_036417845.1 Apteryx mantelli
AGACTGACAGAATGTGCAAGAATTCTCTCTCCCTTTTTTTTTTTTTTTTGAGCAGTGCTTCAAAGCACTGTTTTAAAGGAGGGCAGTAAGAACATGGTGACAAAGATAATGAAGACGGAGCTTTCTTGAGGCAAAGGGCTCCTAAATTCTGTGTCCGTCCCAACGGAAAACACTCAAAGTAAAAAGAAATTCCAAAGAAAAATGTCAGTAATAATCTACTTCCAAAGCTCACTAGGAATTCAGCTGGAATTCTAATAGGAGGGCTCGGCGCACCTCTTGCCCTGGTGCCTGCAAAGATAATACCTTTCTGTAAAGCAAGGCTTCTCAGAAGTGTGCATGTACCTGGGGTTTTGGCCTATTATAAAGAAGAGAACATTTCCCCATTAGAGGACATAATTTCCCTCGCTGCCCAAGCTTTGAAGAGCTTCAGGGACCTTTGAAATATTGTGAATCATTTTCTAATACAAGAATCCATGGGAAAAAAAAAGATCAGTTTGTCACTGTAGGCCAAGAAAGAAGAGAAGAGGCATTGTATTGCCCTGGTCATATCCTGGTATTAAGCCCAACTTATGAGACGGCTCAAGAAGTCACAAACACTCGTGTTGCTTCTGCAGCAATCCAAGCACAAATCCACACCGTGGGTTAAGTCTGCGGAACAAAAGCCCCACCTCAGTGTCTCCCCCAAATGCTGCTCACAGAGTAGTGCTGATTTTACAGGTTGCCTATTCTTCTGAAAATTCAACGCAGATCACAGCCTAGCGGCAGCAGTGCTCTAGGATCTGGCAGCCATGTGTCAGCCTGGCCAGCATAAGCCACCGGGCATATACTAGTAGGCCAGGATCTTTGGCAGCAGGCCCCGGAGCATGTTCTGGGACCTACCTTGCTCCTCCACCTCCAAGGACCAGGGCGATGGCGTTGCCGGTCAGAACGCGAGCTAATCGAGAAAAGTCAGAGTGGCGGTCCGGTGGTTTCTGGAATACACGTTCATACATCTCTATCTGCAGAAGAGAAGAGGAAGAAGATGGTCGTTCCAAAGGCAATTTAGAGCCTACATTAGCACCCAGCAACATGCTGCTAAGGAGTAGATGGCTGTACTTCAGCCGAAAAGAAGGCTAATGAACCACCCAAACAATTCCAGTGATCATCCGCATCTCTCATACTTTTATAATTGTGGGGAGAATTTCATAGTAGTATAGTACAGTGTTGTCTGCGGAGATATTCATCTTTTTTAGCCAAGGATTTAAAGTCACTGGGAAACTTCCAGTCTGGCTCTGCTTTGCCTTTAGCATGATTTTCTCAAGCACAAGGATCCTGCCAGTGAGAACTCTGCAGCACAATAATAAAGATAATACTTACTATCTTCAGTATATCAAAAAGGCGCATACATAATACTCTAAGGAAGACGTGAGCCCCTTTTCTCCATTTTTTCTATGATAAATTGAGGTCAACCAGATTTACAAGAACAGTATCTGTGCGACAGTCAGCTGCGCACCCGAGTGTCACATAGCAATATTATGCCAGGCTACCTCTGAAACGAGCATTACAAGCACAGCTAAAGGACCAGCCACCAAAGCAGGTATCTCTTACCAGCTTGGGCAGGCTTCTTTTGGAAAAGACTCTGCGGGGACAGTGAAGATGAAGGTGAGCAGAACACCAGCTCCTCATGTTGAGCCATTCCACGGTTCGGGAAGGGAGAGGCCCGTCCTCTTTATGGAGCAGGACAAGTTGCTTCTGGGCTCGAACTGCTGTGTTCTCCAGCATCCTCTCCAGCTACAGCACATTACACACACCAAAGGAATCAGGGCATCAGGCATTTATACTGCTTCAGCATCAATCTAACAGAATATTGTATTGTGAAAAATATATGCGTGTATATATATATATATACACACACACACACACTCTGTGGTGCAATCTGACCTGTATTCACACCTGAATCTGCACACTAAGAACCTCAGAGAAGACTGAATTAGGCAAATACACAGACTTTTTTTCAACCTTTGCAGAAGTCATGTGCCTGGCTAATAAATGTTGGTAATCAAATACAAAAAGTAAAAAGAAGTAGGAGGGAAAAATACAGCTTACAGTTTGGATCAATATACATTAAACTCTTCATACAATACAATTTGTATCTAGTTTTTCCAGGGCACACAGCATGAAATCCATCTAGGCAGAAAAGACTTTGCCCATCTATCTGGAGATCCTGCAAAGAAATTCTGGACAGAAATGTCATATTGCTTTGAAGCAATTTGTTTTTTCATTTGTCATTGGCTAAAACGTGAAGGATTCTGTAGAGGAAAAAACCTTGCAAGTATTTTTAGCTATTTGGGAGGATCCTTATTTAACTCTTTTTCTATTTCTAACATACATTTCTCAAATATTTCATTATTCATGCTTCAGCAGGTATTAAAATTCATATGGGAAACAGCCTTCTTTGATATGGACTATTAACACTGTAAATACGAGAAGAAGCTACTTCCACACCTCTCCAACAGATGGTTCCTGGTCTCCCAGCCCTACTATTAAGATGCAGTCCGCCTGCCTGATGCAGCGTTGAGTCCATGGAGTAAGGGTGCTGTCGGCCTGGTAGAGCACAATACGGTGAATATCCTCCTGCTGTCCCAGCCAGCTAGTCAGTCGGTATTCATGGATACTGGGGACAGGAAAAGAAGAAAAAAAAGAAAAAAAAAGTTTTATATTGCAGCTCCTGCCAAAGTGAAGGCGTGAATCCATCAAGGAAATCGTAGAGGTCAAACACAAGACCTGGAGGGCAAAGACTTGCATCTCTCCCTCATTCACTGCCACCCCCCACATCCAGCACATCCTAGAACAGTATCTTGAATTTGGCAGTTTCTAAAAATCAATTTCCCGCAGATGTAAATAAGCGGTTCCTTTATGCCCTGCTAAAAACCCAGCTGTTTTGCTACACAGTCAGCTCAGTGTGTAGAATAAAACAAGCCGTAGGATAAACGGAAGCCAGACAACTTTCTCCCATTCGCCTTCATTGCTTTATTCTGCAAGCCTGGTGTGAAGTACAAATCCAGTCTCTCTTAACATGCAGACAGACTCCACACAAGTCTAACGTTTCGGTTCTCTTCTTGAGCTCTCCTCCCTCATTTCTGCTGTCTTGCAGGATGATTTCAGAGCTACTAAATAAGTCAGTACCGGGTTGCAGACACTGACCACTTCAAAGAGCCACAAGGTCCTCTGGATTAGAGAGTTGGGGCCATGCAGTAAGAAACCCAGAAGTTTGACCATGTGTACATGCTTAGGGAGAAGGGGACCAGAACCCATCTAAAGGAGAGACAGGAATATTCATGAAGTATGAATTAGGACCTAAAGTTCCAGAAACTTTGTGATTTGTCCAAGATCTTAACAGGCCAGACCTTCCTTATTTTTTCCCTCTAATCAGGCTTTACAAATAGCACTGCTGTGGTGCTCTTGGGAGTCAAGAGAAGACACTCTTGCGAGCTACCAGACCAACGGCATTTGCAAGACTCCAGAGCCGAGGCACACACAGCAGGTCATCATTAAAGAGCCTTTAAAAAAACTACTATTTTAGAAGCAACTTCAGCTACAACTCTATATTCAGCTGGACAGATAAGCTGAATACAGACATTCAGTACATCATATGCAAAACAGTTATATGTGCAAAGCAGCTACATGATATATTCCCAAACACACTATGTTCTTTCAAATATAGAATCTTTCTGCATTTGTCTATAAATAGTAATGAAAGAAGGCAGGTACCTATCCAGCGCCGCAGAACCAAGCCGCTGTTTGATGTTATCACTTGTGAGCAGCAACGCAGGACCTAGAAGAACAAAAAGTTGCTCCTATGTGAACATCCGCCATTCAGATCTTGACAAGTTATATCAAGAAAATGTAGTTATACCACTGTAACAAGGCATAAGTGCATTGACTAGAGTTATCATAGACGAGAGGGGTGGCGCACAGTCCAAGAAAAGATTTTCCTACTTACCTGCAATAGTATCTTCCCATTCTCCATCTTCCGAGAGTCCTGTTAACGCATTAGTCCCAGCCTGCAAGCTCTCTTTTACCGCATTCCTTAATCTCAGGTAGGATGACAGTTTCTACTGCAGCTACATTTTTGTGCCCCAAACAGAATATTCAGCATATCGCATACCTTTTCTGACCACAGAGAGCTCAGCAATCTAGCTTCAATATAACAAGCAAACCCCCCTACTTCTTTGACCTACTGAAACATATTATTTGTTCAACCTGCACTGAGATAACTCCGCAGATGAATCCTGAAGCTCTCTAGTAGCGCTACTTCTTACTCACACCTATCTGCCACAGTACACGACAAACAGCTTCTTGCAGACATTTTAGTCTATTCTTCTTTTTAGCAAGCCTGTTTTATCAGCAGCAATAGATGCCATATGTGGTGGAGGTTGCAGAATAACTGCAGCTATATAGAAAAAGCAAAGAAAAGAAACTTAAGGAATTAATCTCATACCAAAAGAAAAGATCGTTTGTCTCATATCGAGAGATCACCTCATATTTACAAACCTAAAATAACAGTTCCCTTGTATTAATGTTTTCCCAGTGTAACACTCCATTTTTTCATTAATATAAGAACAGAAATTCATGTATGAAATAACAAAACAATTTATCACACGTGGTCTCTTAAGGCATTAAAAAAGGAGCAGCACAGCCTAATGTATTTAGAAGCCATATAATAAAGAAGCCATGAATGAACAGCATGGTAAAAGGTCACAATTTCACCCTTACATGCTCAAAAAGCAAAAAATAAAAGTACAGTACCTAGAGCTGTCCACCCTGACCCTCAGGGTCAACCATGTTTCCCCCATAATGCTCGATTCCTTCTGCCAAGAGTACACTCCGAATTAACATATCGGAGTGTTAGGCCTGGCCAAGAACTTAGAATTTTGATTTTTACTCTTGTATTTTTAAACAACCGCATAATGTTTACTCTTCATTTGTTACACTGGTAATGAAAGAGGAGCAAACAAAAATGGACAAAAATATCCCACAAGCATAGAGACTAAGCCAAGAAGATTTCAAAGTAAAAAAGTAAAGCTGGTAAGAAAGCATGGAAAGCAGGAGGACTTGAGTAGATATTAATTTCCTCATCCTCAGATAAAGTTTATGGCAACTGATTTTCTGGTAGTTGAGTTCTATGAAAGCAAAAGACCCAAAAAAGAGGCAATTAATTGCTAAGCATTTCCTTCAACAGCAGTACCGGTTTCACCAGCCCCTTATTCCTGCATCTGTGCCACTCCTCCATATGTGCTGGCAGGACACTTTCCAGGGAATCGACCCAAGTTTGGGGGAGTTTACCATATTATTTTTAACAGGAGTGAGTTCTCTGATCTGGTTCACTTTTCAGCCTCACAAACAGTTGGGCTGATACAACTTTGGATGGGGCAGTGGAATTGAGACAGGTTTCCCAGAAGAAACACTTGTGACGTTGCATACGATCAAGACAGTATGGGAGAAAGGGCAGGTAAATTTTGAAAAAGCATTCAGTACCAGAGTTACCATTTGTGTTCATCAATGTGTCAGAGCTCTCAACAAAATAGAAATGATATGTAGACCAAATATTCTTCCAGGATATGCGACTTGCAAAGCTTTATGACAGTGGTGGAAGTTTAGTAGGCAAAGGCAAGCAGCCAGAAATGTAAAATGAGCTAAGGAAATAAAATAAAAATGTAAAATGAGAGATACTAATGACAAGGAGGGAACACAGTGCTCCACCTTTGCATTTATTTGCCTGCTACTTCCCAGCACCTGATCACTAAGATCAAAGAACTTCACCAAAGGAGTTTAGGCAGCACCTCACTGAGGTGTTGCACTAAGGGCACGTGCCCTAAGGGGAAACCATAAAACATGAACAAGCCAACCAGGTGAACAAGCCAACCAGAACATCTTTTATACAACACCAGGGCAGATTTTGTAGAGCTGGGGTGCATCTTTACATCAGTCAGGACGACGGCTGCCTCATGCACAGATCCCACTCTTGAACAGGAACGACCTCTCCCCATCAAGCATCAGAAGAACCTGAAGGGGCTTTTGATTTCCAAAATCATATCCACTCATCTTACTTTTCTCTTTGGAAAGAGAAGCAGTCTCCATGCGCAATATAAACAAGCGTGCACAGGCAGGCACACCGACATGCAAGTTTGGGAGAAGTCTGCCTAGCGTTCCCTCTCCACAGCAGTAGCGCAGGACCAAGTCTCGCAGCCCATTATTCCGAGCACCAGCACAGAACATGGGGATGCTTCCAACTGAATCCACTCTGCTTTGCTTCGGAAATAACAACCATCTGCTCAACGCTTCCAATTTCTAGCGAGCGCCCAATTAACCAACCATTACGTAACCCTCCCTTTCATTAACGTGATCAAGAACACCAACATATGTGTTCCCAAGTGTATAAACCAGAATGACCGAGAGTGTTATTTAAACTAAACTGCTGGGAGCAATGAATAATAAAATCATTCTCAAGTACATACCCTTCATACAGCCCTGCTGGTAGGCAGGAATGTCCAAGACTGTGTTACTGCATCCTTAACACCCATTATCATAGTTACACATCAGCATCTAGCGATGGTCTCTCTACACCTAACATCAGCCTCGGAAGCACTTTTTAGTTGAAATTAGCATCCTGAAAACACCTTTGCATCCTCCAACCACTGCCTGTACCTTTCAGTGACTATTCTGTTTTGGCAGAAGTAGACATGGGGTTAATAACTCCAAGTTAAGAACATAAGAAAGGTTATATGAGGTAACACTGAATATTTATCTAGCCCAATACAGTGCCTCTGACTGCAACCAATAGCAGATTGCTAGGTGAGAGTATTAGAGCGAGAGAAACCACGACACTCTCCAAGCTTCCAGCAATTTGCAGTTCATGAATTTCTCAAGCCGAGGTGGTGACTCTTAAAAGCCCAATAATAGATGGATTTTTCTTTCTGCAAACTCATCGGGACTCTGAATCCCAGCTTTTATGCACTTCAGCACACAGATGAGGAAACACGGCATGGCAGTGGTCTAATGCGTTCCCACGCACAAACGATCACGAGCTGCTGTTACCATTTGTTGGGAAATCACGTGGAGCATCTAAATGGGCACCGCAAACTCCTCAGTTGCGCAAGACAGAACTACAAGTCTGTGAAAGAGATTTATCATGGTAAAAGTAATTAATCAGACTTCATCGAATCAAAATATTCATTTGGCCTAACAGAAGTCTATAAAATTATGTATCGAGACAGAACTGCTAAAAAGGGTTTGATGTCCCAGTGTCAGAAGATCTTGCCCAGCAAAACACACACATCTACTTGTGCCAGGCTCTAGGCACCAGTCATTTCACCAAAGAAAATACTTAAGATTTAAATCTAATTTGTGTGTAAAGAAGGGAAATTCAGGCAGACTCGTACATTAAAAATCCCAATAAATTATTAGTAGGGGTATTTCAGTGAGATTTCAAATACGTTATATATTTTTAGAAACTAAAAGAAAGCTTTTTTTTTTTTTTTTTTTTTTTTTTTTTTTAAGAGCAGAAAGGCAGGATAGAGACACACATTGGATTAGAATCATTCTCTAGTTTGAGATTTCTCTTATCTGCTGTTCTTGGCCTGGTTAACCTAACCTGCCATTTCACGCAGCAAAAAAACTTGCTGATTTTCCCTCCAATTCAGAAGCGGAAAACGCTGTCCCTGCTTTTTAAAGTCTTGTATTCCAAGTCCTCTTTCTTTGGAGACCCAAAGACCAAGACTCAAATAAAGGGCTTTTTATACTGAAGCACACATGCAAACTGAGGAAGGAAGCACTGAAGATGTCTCTGATTCACTATCATCTGCAAGACTCTCCTGCTCACTCCTCAATACTCAGACCACATTTCACAATCATACCTTTTTCCACAATGAAGACAGATTCATGTTGAGTTATTTCTCTCCATTATCAAGTAACTGCTCCGCAGTCCAGCTTTTGAACAGAACAAACTCCATGGAAACATGAACATCCTTTCGGATTTAATTAGGGTACAACCACAGAGTCCAGAAACGACAGCTGAACTGAAGCATTATCACAAACAGCAGACACCAAATCTCAGAGAAACCAGAGCAATTTGGTGGAGTAAGGCTGGGTGAAAACAGCTGGGGCAGTCCAGCACCCGGTGTTCCCATCATACAGAAAGCAAGCACAACCTGCCCACAACCAAGCAAACCAATAAACCCTGTTCTGACAACATCACCAGTTAAGAAAGAAGTTATTTTGCTACTTCTGTATCCCAGAATCCAGCGATTTGGGACGATTTGAGAATTGCTATGCGTTGCGGTCCAAGCCAGAATTTGTTTAGGCAAGCTGCTTCCAGAATACAACCATTCCCCAAGAAGCCATTTGACAAAATGGTCTTGATTCTGTAATAGTTTTTTGAATGGCCAATGCTCAAATTAGGTTCCTGATCCTTCCCTCAGGCGACCTGTTGTTCACTACCCAGTACCATTCTGGGGAAGATAGTAGCTATTCCCACCAGGGAAACTGTTTAAAGGCAGCCAGAACTCCAGACTAAGTTCATCCGACTGCCTCATTACAGGCAAAAGTATTGAAAATAATAAGAGTCTGAATTACCTTCAGGCTCTTGTGGACTGTCTATATGAATTCACGGTGTCACAAAGCCCCTGCTCTAAGACTGAGGTGTTCTGTTTATCATTATTATTGTAGCCCTTTAATAAGATGGAAACAGTTTAAAGCTAAATAAATAAAATAAAATAAAACCACCCTGTTAAACAGCTTTACTTGCAAACAGCTTGAACTCACAGCATTGGTAACATCCTTCTAATGCCAGTCTTGGAAAAAAACAACTCATCTAATTTTGCAGCGTTTTTTTTATGACCCAATCTTCACCCAGACCACCCTCCCCACCATGGAGGTCAGCCTGAAATGAGGGTAAATTACTCGCAAGATTTGCCAGTGGATGACCATCTCCTGTGATTACACCTCATTATGGTTCTTGCAATCATCTCAGCATTATTGTGTGCTTTGTCCTAGTTTCTTCTATCCTCTTGTCCTCAGACTGCTTGGATTTTAAGTTCTTTGAGAAAAAGAATACGTTTCTGCTCTTACAGTATGGGCCACCTCATGCAGTCAGAGGACGGTCTGCAGCAAGGGGAGTCTAGGCACCACTGCAATATTCATCTAAGTTAATATTAACAGGAGGAGTAAGGAATTTTCTAAAACAATATATAAGGTGCACTAGAGAGCTAAAACAACTGCTTCCACCCCATACAAATTCATGCCTACCATGCTACCCTGTTCTGCTCAGGAACATACTTTCAAGCTCAGACCAATGAAACAATATGGACCAAACCTTGAGTCAAGTGTCAAATGACAACATCTGATCACAATTTAAAATAAACCAAAAAGTTCAAGAAACACAGAGAACAAACAACAAGAGAGAGAAGGAACAAACAAGAATAAACAACAAAAACATACTGAATAGCAGCAAGTCTACACAGAGAAACCTCTTGTTCTCTAAATTACTAACATATGCACTGAAACAGATATCCTCAAGAGAAAGATGTTCAATTAAGACTTTCCAAGTGTATACTTAAAGGAAAAAACAAACAAACCAATGACCCCCTCTCACCATTTCCATAAAGAAGTTTAAGGTCTAATCATAGCTCATACCAAAAACCCAAATGCTAGTTGTCCAATTTGAAAGTTAGAAGCAGGTAAGCACTCAGGTAGCAGGGGCATGAAGCTCCAACATAATAGCAGCTCACTGGAGACCTAATACAAATCTTTTCACATATTGTTTTAATTTCCCCCTATGTAAAATGAATACAGTTCTACCTGGTCAAGTGAATACCAAGACAGCCTAAAAGTAAACTGAAACTGTGCTTCACAGCACCAAATTTACTATTCATTTCATTTTTTGACATGAGAAGTAGGAAGAAGATCCTTCCAAAAAACCAACCCCTTTTCTCATAGCAAAGCACCATCTGGCATATCACGCAGACCCCTTTGCCATGCACCAATAAAGAACATCCAAACTATTTATAGTCTCAGCATAAAGAAGAAAACACAAAAACTACAAAAAATAGAGAGGATGCTGCTGCTGCTAAAAAATAGAATATGGGCTGCACAAAGGAAAAAACCACGCAACTATACAGCACTTAAACACAAACAGTAAGCCATCGGCAGAAGGTCAACCATCGTTTCAAAGCATCGCAGGGCTGAACAGACAATAGACTGACCTGAGGAAGAGAGCTATCAAGGCCAGTGAGCTAAGAACTTGGTCTACCAGCTGTGTTTTGAACCATATGGCTAGATGTGTTTTCACACAACGCTTTCCTCTTCCCACTGCAGCCGTCTGCTCCATTTTTGCAAGAACTTCAGATGCCAAGGTTGTGTAGTACCATCCGTAGCTGCCAAGTACTACACAGTCGTCAGTTTAGAAGCAGACAAGAGACGGGTGAACAAGGAAAGGCCACATGATCGAAACAAAATCCAGAGTTTGTTACCGGGTGCTTTCAACTAGGCAAATTATTTTTATTCTGAATAGTCCTTTTACAGACTAAAGTTTTGTTTGTTTTACAGGCTCCTCATGCTGTCACATATCATAACAAGCCAGCAGCAATCCATAATAAGTACCCATGAGCAATATAGCTAAGGCTAAAATCTGTGCTCTGTTATGAACTTAAAATTTTTCAGCCATCTCTCTCAAAATAAGAGGTATCTTTAAAACATGCAGAAATTCATAGTCACTGTGACACAGCACCATAAGCTGCATTTATATTTCAAAAGGTGAAAGAGTCCAAAAGAATCTGTCAACTTCACATTTTAGCTCTTAACATTTCATAGATACTATAGGTTCAGACGTTAGCTGAGTGGATTTCAAAGCTCCTTGTGTTATTAAAAAAAATAAAATAATAATAATAATAATAACTCTGACCGTAGTCTTGAGCTCCCCCTTCTACCCCCCTGCAATAGTTTACAGAACCTGTCCTGGGTTTCTCTGAACTTGTCCTACAGCATTCAAAGTCCTCACTTTTAGAGTATGAAGAGAAGAGCTTCAGAAACTCCACACATAACTGAAGTTTCAAGGTTTCAGGACTTCATGTTCTTTTTTTAAGCTCAGGAGTGCAAAGAACAGATGGCCACTATCTGGTGGAACTCAGATGCCCAGAACCTCAACACCTGGCAACTTTTCTTTCTGGTTTCAAGCATCAACGTTATCTTCCTACTGCTGCTCAGCCATAAGTTTAAAGCATATAAGTACCAGCTCTAGACACCCTTTAAGGTCAAGAAAGGAAATACCAAAAAATATAAGTGGTTACACCACAAACATCATATAACTTTTACGTTTCAAAATAATAAGCAGTAAGCTTATATAATATATATATATTATTTATATAAATATATAAAAATAAAATAATAAGCAGAATAACAATTCAAAGAACTACAGCAAATTAACTCAAGAAATCTGCCATAGTGTATGACAACGTGAGGAGGATGTTCAGGAAGTGTCAAACTGTAGTACGGAGAATGAATTGAAGGCATGGTGAACTGAATACATGGTTCTGTGGGCAACTGGAACTTGCACATCTTCTACCAATGGATAAAGCAATTAATGAACTAAAAAGCACAAGACAGACAAACAAGGTGGAAACAACTGGGGTAAGGCAAGATGCAATATAGAAAGACCTAATTTAAGATAGTTTGGACTCCCAGTGCTGGCAACCAGAATCTCCTCCACAAGCCATTTTATGATCAGATCTTCACTATACTACATCTACAAAAGACAACTGCATGAGAAATCCTTTGCTGGATCAAGCTGTACAACTGGGAAAGACTGAGAGTCTCACACCTATATGAGACGGAATTAGACTCTCAAACAGGCACTGGGAGAACAGGGTGCTGGTGGTGGGATTTGTCCACTGAAGCGCCTGCAGAGTACTGACAGCAGCCAAGGGGAGAGGCAGACAACAGATCGGCTAATATTTCAGAGTCATTAAGACTACACAATTTATCCACTGAAATTAAATGCATGATAGGAATGGGAAGAGAGTGAATTAGAAGAAGCAAGCGTTTTATGAGAAGAAATCATGAAAAAAGTCTGATCTTGAGCACCACTCTACAGTCCCCCCTCCAAATGCAGCAGGAATCCACCTCTGACTTATTGACAGGTTCCTGGCTACATTTTCTTTGAAAAGATAAGATACATTTACTTCCCTTGATGCAGTAACATATAAAAAACTTCTTACCCACAGCACTGAGCGCATGCTTGAGCTCCAGAGTAAAAGCAGTAAGTGGTACCTCTTCAGACACCGGCATAATTGCTACTGTGGAGAGATTGCTGGCAGGGTTTCCGGCATCCCACTTGCTACTCGAGGTATGTAATCCAAGAGGATGACCTGCTCAGAAAATTAAAACAAAAATTGTCATCAGCCAACCCAGAAAGCTAAATGTCATCTCGTTTCAGAGAGCTTTGTTTTCAGCTGTCAGGCAGCAAGGAAAATACCACTGAACGGATTAATCTCAGTGTAACGTCCTCAGTTTAACATCAATGGAAAGAGTTCCCACATATTTCATTCATAACAGGATGAAGATCAACTTTCAGTTGCTGACACAGGAGGTGTGGGTAAAAATTAGGTGATGTTAAAAACATCTGAGGACAGGAACAGGTAAAACGCAATGAGCATTTACTTGACCTATTAAGAAAGGAACAAAAGGGCACTTTGAACAACTGGCACAACTTCGAGACAGGCATTAACTTATCCCAAGAGAAGAATGATTTTAAATAACAAAACCCCAAAACCCATTGTCTGGGTCAACATATTCCAAAAATCAACATTGATTTTTTATGGTATGCCTGATCAGAGAAATAAATACCTATTCAACAAATAAAGATCCTATAGGGAATAAATATCTCCACCTCTTTTCATTCCTCTCCAAGATGGGAAAATGGGGAGCTTCATAGACATGTGCCTAGTAGTATTAAAATAAAATCTGGAACTTGTAAAGTAGCTGCAAAGTAACTGTGGAGGTATCTCCAATATATTAAGGTAGGCTGATTAAGTGTAGCTCAAGAAAAGAATAATGATAGGGGTGTTCTATAAATCAATCTTTTTATTTTAATATTACCTTCTTCCTCTTTAAAAAAAGCCTTCTCATACAACCTTACTTTGCTCCTAGCATCTATTGACTCAGCCATAAGTATGTAATAAATTTAATGTCACCTAAGTTAAAATTTAACATCCTGCTCATCTGTTTCATCCAGCAAAAGGCCTAAGATGTACCATTAACATGAATTTTTGAGATGGACTTATGGAAGTACTTGATATGCTGTAATCAATACAAAAACTCTTTCAAAGTCTATATGTATGATCCACTGCACAGGACGCTGCAGGACACAAAGAAATATCAGATAAACCTTTCTCATATATATTCAGCAATTGTGTTATTCATTTCACGTCTTCTAAAATAGTCCTACACAGAACATTAAACGGTTTTTCACTCTTCTTGGTGTTCTTCAAGAAGATATTTGTAGGTTCAAACAAGTTATGTGTCACTGCTCAACTCTTTCATCTCCATCAATCCTTCCTTCCTCAGAACTTCAGAGACTCTTCTCCAATTGAACTCCTATAACTATCACTAATTTTCCTCCCATGTTCTCCAGATCACAAAACTGCCTTATTCCCCAGAGCAGTGCAGACTCTGCCCTAGTCTACAAAGGCCTTTAAGCATGCAAAAAAATTTAAGTGCAATTACCTCTAGAGACTTCTATACAAAATCAATTACGCAGACTTTGGAATTTGTTCCCCAAAATTGCTCCAGAACAACCCCCCAAAATTTAGTCAGTTAAATACCACATGTTCAGTGTCCTTGGAATATTGCAAAAACAGCAATAAAAGTAACATCGTACAATTTTTGTATTTAAAAAAAAAAAGAAATAGCAGCAAAGAGCCCCACAATGCTATCAGTAATTAACATGCATTTATTTTCTTTTAAAAGCTGACCAAGAAAAACAAACTACATGGAAATTTCCTCCTACTCACTTCAATTCATTTAGTTAATTTACTTTGTTTCAGCCTCTGCCACATACACGAATTTTAAGAGCCAATAAATACCAAATGGCTTGCTGTCAGACAATTCGTTACGATAAGGCAAATACAGACATATTAAGGCAGCCTATATGCAGATTCCATTCAGCATCACTATTTGATTTCAGACTACTGTAGCTGCTATTTCTGATTCTCCCTTTTGAGCTCTCTCTCACAATGAGCTTCAAGGAAATTTCACTGCACATATGCAGCAGTACTTCTCTATCTCAGCTGCAAATTATTCCACTCCCGTATGTGCTTAGCTGCTCCATGCAAATATTTTTTTGACTTTTTTTTGTACAATTAAACCACCATTCTCTTGTGACCACAGCTAAAATATTTAGGGACCAATTCTTTTTGAGTGCGTGCTTTTTGTTTCTGGATTTAATGATGTAAATCTAGTTCCAAGGAAGCACCAGAATCAATGGGCATAGTCCAGGAATTAATCTTACCTCCCTGCTGAAGACTGCCAAGAATCTTCTCACCCAGCAAATGAATAAGTCTAGTCACAACCTAGCAAGGGAGAAAAGAGAAAAAAAGAAAAGGGGAAAAAATAATTAGAATGTACTAAAAATAGTGTATCTAAATGGATACTTCCAAGCTTTTGTAAGATGTTGCCTTAAGTTGAATACTGAGAAGAGAGGTTTTAATAGGAAAAAGAAAAGAAAAAAAATCTAGTTATTTTGGAAACATTTCAAATCATACTGCCAGCTCTCCTCTTTTCTCTCTCCAGGGTGTTTACACCTCTAATATAAAAAGTCATTCTCATTATGCAGTGGTTGTTGCATACCTCCATCTCTAGTAGTAACGAAAAGGCTCAAGTCTGTGCTGAACAGGACCTTTATTGATACAAACTGATATTCTAAAAGCCTAACTTCTCTGGAAGCTGACCACCTTATCTTCAATGTTAATAATCAATAATTCCCAACACGTTATGTAGCAGAAGACTAATAACTACAATACTAAGGAGTGGCAGACTTGGAAAATAGGTCATTTCTTCTGGAAAGGTATGCACAAGTATATCATCAAATACTGAAAAGAGGTATTAAACACATTAAGAATTAATATTGTAACCATTAGATTTTCTGCCCCAGAAAGCCACTTCAAGGTCAAAGTAGCTCTCATCTTCAGGAGGACATTTGGAAAAAAAAAAAATATATATATATATAGTATCTATCTATATCTCCAAACTCTAACAAGCTAAACAAGAAGCAGTAAATGGCTGCCTTGGATTCTGGACAAAGACAGACACGCTGTTCCCAAAGCACAAGCACTTCAGGATGCATCTTTCAAACAAAAGACCATGTAAGCATCAAGACAGGTCAGCATGCTCACCAGAACCATTTTATACATCCTGCTTTAAAAAAAAAAAAAAAAAAAAAATTGCTCTAGACCATGCAACTCCACAGCTTTAATAAGTACCAATTTTTTCCAGATGTCTGAAGAAGGAAGGGAGAAGAGCAAACAGGGAGCCTCCAACACAATGCATAATTATTAATACGGCAGCAAGGAGTAAGAGCTAAACAAAGTTGAGTGATTTATTTATGATAGCCACAACTGCAAGTTCCTAACGATGCTACATAGACCCTCTTCTCAGCGACAGAGGATCAACTCTTAAGTTTCTCCTATGTGCATCAGTAACAGACACAACCTTCCATACCCACTTAGCAGAGAGCAGGGATCTAGCAAGACTGCTGCCATTAGCATGCAATGACTAAGGCTAACTGCTGACTGCAAGCGAACTGTCAAGCTCAATTATTTTGGAATCTCAGACAAGATCTGGAACGCTACAATTTGTCAGAAATGTAACAAGAGCTTTCTACCACCCCGGCACTAGATGAACTCATTACTACTTTACAATGCCTAAATCTGCAGTTCTGGGATTCAGTTTTCCATAACTACACCCAGCTCCGTTAATTGCCTCAAATATGGGTGGCAGGGAGGGAAGGAAGGGAATTCTTAATAAAATTATTAGACTGATTTCCCTTCCTACGGGAGATAATCCACCTCGTGAGAGCATTCGCTATATCCATCTCACACACGCTGACCTAACCACCTACCTACACACTATGACTTTACTCCAACGGTTACAGAAATATCCTTCACCAACATTTTACACTTCTGGCCCACTTTAAACACCAGGATTGTAACTACTTGCTAAAAATCATCTCCTGTATTTATAACTTTTTCTGCTTTACAGAGAGTTAAGGGGAGCTATAACTAAGTTAAAGAAAATGTCCAAGGTTAATGACAGAATTAAGAATAGATCCTGCTGGTCTCATTTTCCAGTCGGCTGCTCCTATTACCATGAAGTATTATTTGTCTTGTTTGCTAAAGCAAACCTTCCAGCCTCAGTACATATAGATACGGAAAAATTATTTCCCCAGTGACTTTGTAAGACAAGCAAATTGCTAACCATAACAGGATGAGTCACTCTGTTGCAGTCATGGCAACGTAGAAAGAACATCAATTTGAGATTTCAGCTAAGAGCTGGCCTCAAATTTCCTTGGAGTTTTGTAATACATACACTAAATTTTCTTTCACAAAATGGCAATGTCTTTCTTTAGGAGCGGTTTGACTATCAGTCTTAGGGAGAAGTTCAATTTAAGTCTCTTGATCAACAACAGACCCAAACGTCAATGATTGACCTAAATTCGTTATTCTGTAGAGCAGCCAAACAAGCACTCAACAAGTTCAGTACAAATGGGGAGAACTCAAAACCAACAGAGACCCCAAAATAAATAAGTCACACATCGAATGTCCAAATGCCTTTCTTCTACAAGGGGGAGCAGCAGAGGCACGCACAGAAGTGGCCCTGGCCAGCAGACTACAGGGAGGAAGACCCAGAACTTCCCGCCTGCAGTGCTTGCCCTTCCCAGGACCCCACCTGCAGTGGCACGGCGGGGACTGGTTTGGCTTTCTGAGGAAAGAAGGAGAAGGAAGCAAGCAGAAATGAGCCCTTGGGATATGAGGCCACGGACAGAGATAGCAGGGAAATGCAAGTTATTCCAAACATGCTGGAGAACACAAGTCTGGAAGAGACTCTCATGTGTCCCAAGCTTTCCAGCACAAGAGGCTGCCTTTGTATTTTTTTTTTTTTTTAAGGGATATGTAATTTCCCACTGAACTGGTTAGCCAGAGCAGCAAAAATGGATGCGACAGTAGAAAAAGATGTAAGCGATGTTTCCAACCACTGATATAGTTTAGATAACATTTATTTGGTATTCTTGCCAGGAAGTTTTCCATAGGGAGAGAGAAAACAAAAAAAACAACAAAAAAAAGAAAAGTCTGAGAAACAACAAATTATTTCATTCTCCTTCCAGATGCCCACTGGGTTAATTTTAGCCTAGTTTGGTTTAAGAAGACAAACGACTTTGTCCAAGATATTTGCTCTTGCGTGAAGGATCCCAGGAGGATCCCATGTACCAAAAGGTGTCCAGCACAGCAGCAGCAGTGATCAGCTTAATGCACAAGCCTGACCAGTGCAGCAGTGGACATCGCATCTTAAAAAAAAAAAAAAAAAAGCGGGGAGAAAAAGCCTGCCATGCAGTTGGATTCTTCATTATCAGAACAGCAGCGAGCTGTTCTCCAGACAGGAGAAAGGCAGATAACACAGGCACCGGCACGCAGATCCTTTGGTGCAGACATCTGAGCAGTCATCCTGCAGCCATCTATTCTTATGCAACCTATGTAAGTGCATTTTGTAGGGAAAGCACTGGGAATCAGTGGTGAGAGTTTGGGGGAGGTAAAAAGGGGGGAAGTCAGGAAAGTCTGGCAATGTTGCAGGGAAAACCTGACTGACCTGGAGGAAACTCTGATTTTTCAGTACTTCTGAGGTGCGGTGTGCTGTACAGCCTCCACTATTGCTCCACCAGGGAAGCCGAACCAGTGATTGACTTGGGCGCTATACACCCAAAAGGAGGCAAACGTCCACCTCCACCCCCAGCTAAATGCCACTTTTCCTGAGCACGGTGCCAGAGCACAGAGCAGCTCCCAGACATCTGAAAACACAAAAGGCTCATCTCCACTGTGGCAACCATCGCCCGGGGCCAGACAGCCTTACCAGCACAACCGGAAACATCTGGCATATTCATTCCTAGAGCGCACTCTGGATTTTTGCAGTCTCTTCTAGCACCCATCCACCCAGCCCTGCAAACACACACCCAAGTCCTCCACACAAACTGATAAACATGCAAAGTCTGTTGGCACCGAATCATTCGGCTTAGAGCTGAGGTTGGACTTCCATTTGAAGAAAAATCTGTACTGCCAAAAGCCAGTTAGTTGGAGTTCTGAACTTCTCAAGAACATCGGAAGGTTTCTGAATTAGATTAAAATCATTAACTGCCTGCAAAGTAAACGCAACTTTTTGACCCCCTGTACTAGAGATGTTTTAGCTTGTCAGGAAGCCGAATTTATCATTCCTCATGATTATAAACGATGGTAGCAGTGAGCAGATCCCACGCTCCCTTTCTCAACAGTTAATCCCTTCAGGCAAAGGCATTAGCTCCTGTGCAAACGGAGTTACACTCTTTAAATTGCTACACGTAGGTTAAACCTCTCCCTGCGACAGGCAGGGCACTATACTACGCAACGCCACTGTTTCAAGCTGTGAAATGACACAGAAAGTTCACCTTTGCAAGGCTTTGCAATCTAAACATACACAGGTATGGTCTGGCAGTGTTAGCCTGGCTTCTAGAGACCCGCTTGGATATTTAGGTCAACTTTCAAAAAAGTAAATTAAAAAAATAAACAAACCCAAAAGCAAACAAAAACACATTCTCCTGAGTCTATGGCAAGAGACTTTTCAGGCCAGAAGGAAGAAAATCTACTTTACAGGGCTAGAAAATTGGTTTGAATCACTGCAAACTGAGTATCTCTATCTCAAAAGCTACTTGGGATTCCAGGTGTGCCAGTACCCTTCTTCTCCAAAAGCCCCGAAAGCTCTCCTCCTCTTGTGGGCACTGCGGGAACCGTAAACAGATCACCCATCGCAGAGCAGAACGTTCAGTTGTGAGCAAACACAAGCATTTTGCAAAGGAAGGAAGATCCTCCTCCCACCTAATCACCTTTTGAGATTATCTCTTCAGAACACTTTTGCCCAAGGCTAAATGGGATAAATCGTATTTCTCTTTCTGAAATGGCAGCAGGGCACTTTCTTCAGCACAATTGCATCCTCTCCAACCTAGCTTTTGCCTTTCCACTTATCACCTCATCTGCCTAGTAGCACCGTGTCTTCATGGCTGCTTCTGAAACAACTCCATCCGAAGCAAGAGCCACTCAAGTTACTTTAGCAGCCTCCAATGCCCCCAGCTCCGTTACAATGAACGTGGAGGTCTCCATTTCTGCATCCAACACTGCAAAAGGCTCTGGGGAACCATCAACCCCTCGGCTTCACCAACGTAAAATTTCTCAGCAGAACCTGCAGCCCGTGCACTGCAGGGCAAGGACTGAACTTCACATTCCCAAGGGCTCTACATCTGCCTGTGTCAAGATGGCTTATTTCAGTCTTAAAAACAATCTTCCTTCAGTGAAGGGACCGCACAGTATCACAACACGGTGTCACCTGCTAGTGATGGTACCAGTGCACAGCTGGGTACTCCATCCACCTCACATATTGGGTATTATCCTGAGTGCCACTTGCTCCACAGCTACTGCCATTCCCACGCTTCAGCGGCTCTGATTATGCCGGTGTTGTATTTCCTGTAATTCTCCAAAATATTTCAACCTGTTGTTTACACCTAGCTAATTTTCCCAAGGCTGGATTCTAGTCAAAGCTCTTGTTTCTACTCAACTGTGAAATTTAGATTTGCTTTACAATAAGCCCTTTTTAGAAGGATTTTAATGAGATTTCAGTTGTAAACAAATGTGCATACAAAGGAAAGTATTTTTCTATGAATATTATGGATTGCATGACAAATCAACAATCTCTTAATAGAAACAGATGGTACTAAACAAAGCTATTTTTCCTGTCTTAACTAACTTTCTATTAAATTGACTTAGAGAACTCATGGGAAAACTCAAAAAAAAAAAAATAATTATATCAATCTACATCAAGATCCAATTTCCAAATTCACAGTCTATTACCAGTAACAATTAAACAATTTAAAAGGCACTGTGTAATACAAAACCATCTTTGTTAGAAGAGGAGAAACACAGAAAAGAACAGAAACAAAAATGAAACAATATATTCATCAGCTCTGCTCCATGCTGCACAGGAGGCCAAGAAATCGCACCCTGGCCATGAGCTCATCTGATCACGTCCATCCTGTAACCCAGGTGTCTCTGGAACAGGGAAGCACCTCGAGGAGCAAAGAAGCCATCGCTTTCCTAAGAGTATGCAAATAATTAAATATCCTGGATATCGAATAAAATTGTTTGGTCTGAATTTGTTCAGCTCTTCTTTCTATGTCTGGATGAGCAGCCCTGCACTGTCAGAGCAAAGGGACACTTAACCATCTCCTGCCTCTCCTGTCCCAAGGTGGGCAGATACCCACCTTGAGGGCTTTCCCCTAGAGCAGAGCTCCAGCATTTTTAGGGGCCGCAGGCATTTTAGGGGGGAAGGAAGTGGGGAGGTTGGAGCATCTCCGTGTGCTGCCCCGTGCTGTAGCACAAAGGCAAACAAACCCCAGCAAACAACGGGGTTGAGTCACACTCAACAGCTTCATAACATCTTCTTTTGCAACTGCTGAAAGGCACCACCTTGAAGACAACAGTATCTTTTACATCTGAACTAAGGTTCAGATTTAACTGTAGGTTATTTTCAATGTTTCTAAGCAGCCAAGCACCTATGCAAGACAGCAGAGGGTCAGCCCTCGGAAGGACCATACCATCTCCTGTCAACGGCGTCTTGCTTCAGGTTCGCACGCAGGCCTGGTTTAGGAAACCAACTTTGGCTACAGTACTCAGGGAGCAAACCTGGCATGCCAGTTTGGGTCCTGTACATCCAACCAACGTACAGCCCTACAAAGCTGAATGTAGTTTTCCTTCCGAGTCTGTTCTGATCCTCTCTAATGAAAACACCATCAACTGTACCCAAAAATATAGTATTCTTGCAGTGAACAAAATTGGCCTACAGTTAAGCTAAATATTTTCACCTGCAACTTTGAAGTTGAAAACTAAGATTTTTAATAGTTAAGTTCTTATGCTTCAAATCAGCCAACCAATAGGACACCTTTAAACTAAATAAGTTAAATGACAGTTTATTGACACCTTCAGAGCAGGGTATTATAGATCTTCACATACATTTGTGATTTAGTTAAAGGACAGGGAAACGGGCTTTCTTCCACATGAAGATCCACTGCAGATAAGCTAATGTGGAAAGCAGGGCTGCCAAGGGTTTTCTGTTCCACAAAGTAAATGCAATTGGGGTAAAACAGTTAATAACAGCCATCTGGTCAATACAAAACCACATAATAGCTGGTTCCTTTTTGTAGAGCTCATTTCAAGACTTGAGCTTTGCCCTCTACCAACTTCCTTAAGGTTTTGGGGATGGGGAGCAGGGAGGAGGGGAGGTAAATCGGATCATCAGCGTGAACAAAACCGCGGCATGACCGGAGCGTTACATGGCCCCGGATCACCACGCCGCTCGCCACGGATTCGGGGAGCTTAGCAAGGGGTCTCATGGGAAAACTTCCGAAGACTCGAGAGCAGCAGCAACAAACTATGTCTTAAAACGTTCACTTGCAGCAATTTCTGGCACTTTTACAAATGCCACAAGGGCACAGAGAAGAACTGAAGCTTTCTCCTAGGGAAAAAGCTAGAAGCGTGGCCTCCCCTGCCCTGCTCCATTGCTGCCGCATCAAGCCGAAATAACACGAGGCCCAACACACCCCCAGGGCTCGAGGGAAGCGTTTTGAAAAAAGCACGCGTTACTGAGCTAACTTTGTATGGCCAATAACCCTAGGGAAGGCTCGATTCACTTCAGAAAAGCTCTGGTTAAAATATCCCCAGCAAAGATAGCAGGATTCACTGTTCAGGATGGATGATGGGTTCTGAATATCTTTAAAACCCAAGGGCAGACAAAGAGAATTAAAATGAAGATGCAGAAAAAAATCCATCTTTTCTAGCATGCGCTACTGCTACCAGAAGGTTGTCTCACAGTTCACTTCCCCATGGCTTCTAAGCAATTTCTCAATGCAATTTCCATCAACCACCGCAGGTCTAAATTTCAAGTGACTGTTCTAAAAGCGATCTCCGCTCAGCAGAGGCAAAGATAATCTAGGAAATGCGATCCAAGTTACACGCTGATGTTAGAACATCTCTGTAATCTGTTAACAAATTCTGTGCTCTCGCTCCTGCTCGCAACTGCTTCACGATGCCAAAAATCACGAGCCGATTCTCCGTCCTACTTTTCAGAACTGAAGGCAGTGATGAAAATAGAAAGAATCAATTCCAGTTCACTCCTGCAACTCTGAAAAGCGTCAAGTAGCACCAGAAGCAAGCACCGAGGCTGTCAGAGGAGCAAATGCTCTCTCTGGCTCAGTGCCTTGGCCGCTCTGCTAGAGAGTTATGCCCCCGCTGGCCCAAATCCTGAAAAGGAGAGGGAGAGGTTTTCCACTGTGGACCACCTTCAACTGGGAACATCTGTGATGCCATATCAAGGTTGGGATGCTGTCCCAAGAGACCAGGAGATAAGCATTTGAGTCTTTTCAGACTGAGCAGGGTCTAGAAATACCATCTCTCATGTCTGGGCAAGTAGTACGAAAATTAGGCTGTTACATAGCACCCACATTAGCTTCCCCTTGCTCATCCACCTCTTTTTTCCCCCCTCAGAATAAGAGCAGCTATAGCAGCTCAGACCAAAGAGCCCAGCAGACCAGTACCCTGTCCGACAGGACCAAGCAGATGCCCAGGGAAGACGACCAAAAAATGAGGGCAAGCATATGGTGCTTGCCCAAGTATCAAGTGTCCCTCGTGCAGTTTTTTCAGATTGTCCATCACAGCTCAAGGAACCTGAATTGCTCTACTGACCAACAGAGCACAGTTTCACTCGTTTCCCCACTGCCCTTGTCAGCAAGCACCACTCATGCTTAGAATTTTGTTACCCATCAGGCAACAATTTCTTATGATGTATTCAACAGTGAGATCCCTTTCTGGATCATCTACAAAAACATCATGGTTGGCGAAAAGCAGGCAGCACAGAGTCTCTCCCCCAACTCCTAGAATTAAAGGGTTCTTTACTCTTGATAGGAAACAGTAAAGCTCAAGGGTAATTAAATTAAATGGTAATTCAATCTCAGTAATTACACAATCGTTGGCTGTTAAAAATAGAGGCCTGTAAGATCACAACAAAAGCAATTGCCCCTGTCGTGGGATTCCTCTGGTCGGCTCTGCACTGAAGAAAGCAGTTCACTCAACTCGGGGGCAAGCAACCGTGTTTGAGCATTGATCACTATTCCACTGAGCTAGATCCAAGTTAACATAAGCTCATCCATCATTAGGGGATTGTGTGTTTGACTGGGAGCACAGCTGCTTCTCACCCCCCCTCATCCCCCCCCCCCCCCAGAAAGGGTTTCTGATTTGCAGAGGACTAAGAGGAAAATCCTCCATCACACTGCTGAATCACAAGCTAGCTCTTGCTACCTAGTCAATTATTTCTCCTTTGGTAGGAACAAGTGTACCTGCTATCCCCTCATTATTTTATTTCTTCTGGTTGGATAGGGAAAAAAACATCATAAATTCTGAGTATAAATCATTCTAGCTTTATGTACTCGGAAATATTTATCATGTCTTCCTTTAACCCGTCATTCTTTTTGCCTTTATAGGTTGGCATATTCCTAAACACCAGTCCTCCTTTCTGACCTCCAGATGCTCTTCAACCAGTCTACATCTTTCTTCAAGTGTGCTGCCGCAGGCCGATACTGAAGCTTCTCCAGTATCAGGAAGAATACAAGAATTTCTTCACTCCAGAAAGCATTTTATTATCATAGCTGGGGGGTTTTTTTGTTTTTGTTTTTTCCCCCCACAACTGCATGACATTGCTAAGTCATGTTCAGTTTTTGATGTTATATAAACCCTGGATTCCTTTTCTAGGCAACTGCTACCCAGACCAATTCTGTGTATGCAGCTCATTAATTTCTAGCTCAGAACTTCTCTATTGTATGTGGCCTGAACTTTACACTTGACTTCATACTTTCGGCTTGACTTCAAACCTTCCACCTGATTGTTTTGCTCCGTTACTCTCACTCACTCACTTCTATCCTTGTCTCCATTTGTCTGAGGGATCTAACAGACAAAAAAAGGAAACACATGAACTTTGAGGTCATACCATAAACATTTTATCTTAGGTTCTTAGGACAGTCTAAAGGCATTAAGAGCACAAACCTCCAACTTAAAGTCTACCTTATGCTCCTCTTTCTGTTTGTAATGCTTGTTCTAAAAACATCCGATGGTAAAAGTTTAAGCCTTTACACTTTTGGTACCAGTTTAACACTTGTCTTAGAATTTGGAAAACTCAAACAGCAGCAAATAAGAATGTGTTTTTCTAACAGTTTGGTTTGAGACACATTTCTTTAAAAAGATCCATTTTAGCATTTTGTTTCATTGCAACTAGCTAGCTAAACTATATGCAAGTCCTGAGAAAACTAATTCCTTATTCAAGAAAGTGAAGAATTTGTGGCTGGTAGACTGCCTTCTTTAGACATGGGAAGACACTTAATTGTATTATAAATATATGTTTGAATTGTACTATAAATGTAAAACTCAAGTTCACCTTTAACTATAAAGCAAAGATTCACACCTCTGCAGTGACAAAAAACAACGCTCTTTGGAGGAAAAGGACAAAAATCAATTCTGCCCACGGGGAGCACGGGAAGAGGGAAGGGAGAGAAAAGACACTGAAATCAATTATTGCCCCAGACAAAAAGGCAGAATTGGAACACAGCCTTTGTGCAGATCGGTATTTGATTCAAAGCATTACTAAAGATTAAAGGTTTAATGTTTGCTAGTAAATTCGCTGTTTAAATGTTTACTGGTAACATTTAAAGCCATCCACTATGTAGGGAGTAAGGCAATTTTAAATTCCACTGGGCTCATTTTCTCGCTTCCTGATCCATCAGCAACAAGAGTGATATATAAAAAGGCAACCGAAGACAGCATGTCACCCTATCTTTAGCTACTTTGCGGCTAGTTCTGTACAGAAGTTGCACATTGCTACCAGTTCATAAAGCTGGTTAGGAAGCCTATTACATTAAATATAGAAGACCAAAATTACAGGACTATTCAGGAGAGACCTAGTGAACCACAGTACCTAATAACCCATAACAGAAGTTCAGAAACACCTTAGTAAAGAGTGATGCTTGCAGGAAAATCAGGAAGCTTATTTTTAAGTGACATCACTTCTGAACATTTACTGCAGTGATGAAATAACACATTCTCCTAGCTGTAACACAGATAAAGCCCCCACAATTTTTGTTGTGTGAGAACACACGAATACAGGTCTTATATTTTGTGGTCAAAAAGAAAGAGCTATTACATGTCTTAGGAAAGCAAAAGAACGTTCATATTTTAATTAGTTGTATTACTTTTGCAGTCAAGGATTTGAAAAATATCTGGTAAAATAAGTACATGTCTCAGAGAAAAGAAAAATCAAAAAGTAACATCATTAAAGCACTGCCTTTAAGGCTACTGCAATGATTTACTGCTTAGTATAATGTCCCTGATGCACTTAGGGATGAAAGAATTAAATTTCAAGTCTGTCGCTCTCCAGATTTGCAGGAGAAAGGTATAATGTCAAGTGAATTAAAGAAGATAGATGATTTGAATAATTCAAGAGAGCAATCACAATCTTCAGGACACAGAGAGACATGGCAGTTGCAAAATGAGGATTGGCAGCATAAAATGCAAGGAAGAG
Organism: Apteryx mantelli; assembly: GCF_036417845.1. Taxonomy (NCBI): domain Eukaryota; kingdom Metazoa; phylum Chordata; class Aves; order Apterygiformes; family Apterygidae; genus Apteryx; species Apteryx mantelli. The sequence goes on from NC_089998.1 coordinate 11,798,442, forward strand.
GAAAAACAACCCCCAAATATCCATGCTCTGGAAATAGAGGCCCATATAACCAAGAGCTGACTCCGAGTCCTAGTTAGGAAGACAAATGAACAATAACATTTTTAAGTGATTTTAGAAATTAAACTTTCAATTATTATCAACAGCACTCAGTGATTTCCCCTTTGCTAAATATGCATGTCCTACATTTTAGCATGAACTTCTTCCAGAAACCCAAAACGGCACTGCAATAAGACATGCCAAAAAAGATGAGAACCTAAAGGAAGAGAAGCTGGTTAAAGTCTAGTACAGAAAGATCACTCAGACTTGAGAGCAAAACATTTTCTCAGCAAGTATCAGTCATGCAGAAACTCCCCAAGGACTTGATGGTAATGGGGAGTTTTAGCTCCTCAGGCATCTTTTGAGATAGACAGAAAACCGTTTTAAATTTTCTTACCTGGGGGAATTTGCGTTTGATAGATGTCAGTGCTCCCTCGGGGAGTTTGGCAAGCTCTGAATCTCTGACTGCGTGCACTGTCGTGGCTCGAGGCTGATGGGTTAACGCCTCTACCTGGAAGAGGGAAACAAAAAAAAAAAAAAAAAAAAAACTTTAAAGATAATTCACATTACGTTGCAGAAATAAAGTGTCAGGAATAAGAAATTGATCCAGTCTCAGGAATTGGACTGCCATACTCCTTGCTCACGTGCACTCAAAATAGACTGTGCTATTTTCTCCCAAGAGCTCTTATGGGGGCAGCTTACTGCAGGCACATCCATTTCCTAAAAACTAAAGACTAAACTAAAAATTAAAGAAAGGAATGAGGAGCAAATCGCCACATTTTGGCCAGAAACAGCAGTTTGGGTTTTTTTCTTTAATACATGTTTCCATGCTTACATAGCACAGATACACATGCATGCGAAAGTATGCTCAAACCTGAACAATGTGCCCAGTCATTTCTTTCAGAAACATTGTTTTTGATTAAGATGGGCATTTAAAGACGAATACGATCATGCCGCAAAAGCCAATCCAGAAATATTTTGCTTTACAGGGAAAACCTGACACAATATAAACAAAAAAAGGATTCTAAATCCTACTCTGCAAAATGCAGCTGTTTCACTAAAGCACTCTGGAATCCCCCCACTGTATTTTCTACCGATCTCTGAAGTCATTCCAGTTTTTACTTTGTTTTGAAATGCAGAAATCCGATTCCCTGGTGAGATATCTTCACATGCTTAATGAGATGGCCCGCTAGGCGCGGACGGCATCGCTCGGAGCTCAGGCGCAAGCTATAACGTTTAAGTGCTTAGTAACCTCCTGGTGCACGGTTTTGCAAGTTTTAGCAATAGGCAATGTTTACTGGGGTTTAAATCCATACATCGCCTAATTAGAAAGCAAATGCTAGCTAGTGCAGTAGCTGTAATCACTAACGTTAACACACAAAACAAAACTGCTGCTCAGGCTTAGCAGCAACTTATGGACACTTGAAATAAAAACGAACATCACTTTTCACTTTAGTTTTCCAGCAGAAAAAGCAGCAAATAAATTATGATGGAGGTGGGGGAGGAGGGAGATTTTTAAGCATAATTTGTTCCAAAAGCTTATGGTTACAGCAAATTCCAACACAAAGTAATGCTTTCATTAGAAAGCTACAGCTCAGGCCACTTTTTATATAATATATTGCGCATTGGCTAAGCTGTGCCAGCTTCCCAGGCATGCAGTTCTGCTCAGAGAAGAAGAAAATTAATTTAAAAATCACACAGCTCTATGAGCCCACTTGCAACAAGAGTGCGTACTTGGAAGGCAACCTGTGTGCACAACGGACAATTCAGCCAGCCAGAGCATTTAGGTCTCAAAAACCTGCTATTAGTCCATAAAGCCTGTAATATTAACTCTTTGCAACAGCTGGTACTGAAGTGGTTAAATAAACACTAACTGCTATCCATGAAAACCTGTACAGGTAAACTTAAAATAACTGTGTTTTGCAAGACCTGGCCACATGTTCGCTTAACGCCTTCTGTTTATCTCCATCCCTTGTTAGGAGCTTTTGATCCCAGTTTTGGGATCTATAATTTAGCTTCCTTACCTTGGAAGCAGGTTGAAAATTTTCAATTGCTGAACAAATCCCTTCCGTCTCAGACCCTCATCACCCGACGGAGTTTGATTTGTATAAAGAAGAAAAACACTCAAGCTGTCTAACAGCCTTTCCTCCTCTTTTGGTTATATGCAAGGACATAAAATTAACTGTGCCCCAAAGGGCTCGCGAGTCTTTCAGGGAAGATGAGCTTTGTAAAAAGGGAATAAAATTTTAGCTTTATAGCAAAGCCTCAGGGATTTCGTTCTTTCATTTATTTATTTTATTTCAAATTGCGACTTTGCTTGTTCTATCCGAATGGTATCTAGTCACTCGTTTCCACTCCTCAGGATGTCAGTACAGTCCTATTTACAGATCACTCTCAACCTTCTCCTACCTTCGTAATTATTTTTATTGACTGGGCAGCATCAATCCCAGAAGATTATTTTCTTCATTAATAAAACCAAATTTAACACGGAGATCATCCACCAAGTCTGCAGCAGTCTAACATCGCTAAGCCATCTCCATAACACTAACAAACGTCCCAGGAAATAATACTCTTGTTATCTTCTAATTCTTATTCAACCTGACCCTAAAGAAGGAGGAAATTGGACCAAAACCACTAAGTACATAAATAAATAAAAATCACCCCTGGCTCTCCGAGCTCCTTCCCAGACTACCACAATCATCATTTTTTCATGCCAGCACAAACACAGCTACAGCATTTACTCCAGTGCAAGAAAGAGTCAGTGGCCTCTTTCCCACTTCTATCACGATTCTTTTCAAAGCCAAGTCAACATGACATTTTGCTTGAGGCAAAACAGCACATCTTCCATCCTTTGGTTCTCTCATAACATCCTCTCTTTCCTCCTTGCTAAGCAGCCTCTGAATAAGTTCAGCCTCACTGTCCATCACTGGTGTTGGTATTACCTTCTAGGCTTCTCTTACAGTTTTTAATTCACCCATATACCGTCCCTGCTCTTCATCTCTCTCTCAAACAATCCTCCGGCTTTCTTGGAATTCGCTAAAGGCTGGAGCCCATCAGCTCTTCCGCTCTGTCTGCACTCACTGGTCTTCTCTTTTCCCATCTCATTATCTAATGTAGTTTGCTTTTCCCTAGCTGGAATTCTGCAAACCTACATTACGAGGCTGTTTCCACCTTGAAACCAGTCTCTTCCTGTGCCTTAATCCAGCAGTCACGTCCCCGTCATTGCCACCTGTCTCGGAGGTCTGCCCTTTGGTTCCTCATTTATGGCAAGCATCAACAACTTCTCATCTCTCTTCTTTCTCCATCACATCCTCAAAAGCCTGTCTGTCCTTCATTGCCTTTACTTCCATTTCCAGTCACTGGATCTTCTCTAAGAGCTGCATGAAGCAATGCTGTAGATACTATTAATAAACTTGCATGAAGGAGCATATAAAATTTGAGTGTTATATACTCTGCGGGTCTTATAATTGATCACAAATATTACCATAGGTCTTGGTCCTTCCTTCACTGCTGCAGTTCTGTTGATCCTATCCTTAACAAAAAGGAAATAAAACCTATAAACAGACCTATGCTCTTACTACTGTCCCTCTCAGTTAATTCTGACAGATAGGTTTTTCTTTTCTTTTCTTAGTTCAGCATTAAATAGTGACAAAAACACATATGATGGATTGCATTCGATGCATACAATTCACAATCCTAGCTTGAAAGTTCTTTACCAAGGGAAAAAAAAGTGTTGTTATAAATCTTTTAAAGGGGGGGGGGCGAGGGGCGAAGCAATTTATATTCTCATGATCCTTTTTGACTTCATTTTCAACAATCATCCCTGATGCTTCTTCTTACAGCTCTCCAAATTACACAATTGGAAAGTAAAGATCTAGCAAGCGCCTTCTTCCACAAGTTGGTCTAATTACTCCAAATTCCTTTTTGAGCTACATCCAACAAATCACTTTGAGTATTTGCTCAAGTGTGCGAATAGTCCCAATGAAGTAAGCATAACTACTGTTATGCTTAGCCTTAAGCATTTTTGAGCCTTCAAGGAGAACTTACTCGACCAAAACTGGGGCTAGTCTATCATCTGCTGGCCCATAAAAGATATTACTTCTCCACACAAATTCAGCCTCACTTTAACACATTATTGGGCAAGTTCTCTCATAACCAAAGAGCAAAACGCAATTTTGCAAAATTCCAAAATACAGTTTCTGGAGCAGATTATTCCTTTTCAAGCGAATTTTCAAGCCTGCCCAGAGCAGTGGTACGTAGGTTCTGCCTGAATTAGTGATGCAAGTCAACAGAATAGAGCCTATATTCACAGGTCCCTTCTCCCAGACCTTCAAGCAGTGGCACATTCATAAGGAATGTGGCTCTTCCTGGGTGTTCCCTTACCCTTCACATTTATTTTCAGAATATACTGCATTCGGTTTCTCCTCCTTCATAGCTACTATTCCACTCTGGGAATCTTTTATTCTCTCATACATACCTTGCCCTCCCTCATACCAATCCGTTCCTAGTTACTACCCATAAAAAGCAGTAATAACCTTTACGCAGCAAGGATACGTTGCATTTAGGCCCTCGCACTGTCACCCTCCGGACACAATACAGTTTGAGGGAGCAGCAGACACAGAAATGAAAGGATTAGTTTTAACAATAACTTGGGAAGGAGGTTAGAAGCCCAAGGATTAAGTTATATAACTTACTTAGACTCTTCCATTTACCAAAACCCCATTTACGGAAGCCACAATCACTGCCTGCAAAGTAGGTTGATACTTGAGGGCTTTAAGCTTTCATGTTCACTCAAGACACTTGAGCAAGAATTAGCAACCCACAAACAAGCAGAGAGACAGGGGAAAACGGCCAGGCCAAAATCCAGCCTTGTTCCAGTGACAGCAGCATCATGCCTCACAAAATAGAAGTGAGCACTCTGGGAACAGTCAAGATAATTTAAAAGCATTTTACTTCTTTTTTTAACACATGCATAACACCATAACACCAACAGCACCAACGGAGGTGCAAACAGCCCTACACAACCCACTGTGACTCTGAACTGAACACTCAAATGGCCCGGAGGCCCACGTGCCAAAACTGCATCCTACACCCCAAAACATATGCAGAACGAACAGTTCCACACAAGCTATACCTGACAAGAAACTGGGGAGGGCCACGACAAGATAGTAGGAGACACAAGGGACAAGAATAAAGTACATCATAAAAAAAGCGTAGATGCACCAGCAGAGGCATAAGAAGAAGAAATATCAACACTGACATCTGCTGTTAGTTTATGAGACTCAAGCAAAGAGATGGGCAACAAGTCAGATATGCAGATATCAGTAGCATACTCGTATCTCAATCGCCAACGCAAGTAGTGGGACAGTTCGGGCAGACCAATGCTCCGCACACAGGCATTTCACAGCAGTATTTTTGCTAGACTAGGACAGAGGATGAAGCTGCAATTGAAGACGGCAACGCAACATTATCAATGTTGCATGAAGGGCAACCAAACACTTCATGGAACATTTTTTTCCTGGTTTAAACAAGTAGCTCTCAGATACTTCTTCAACTCATTTGCACCTGAAGCAGCAAGCAGACACTTATGTTAATCTCATATATATGTTCTCTGCAGCCATCAGCTTAGAAGGATCTGAAACATGAACTTGTTTGTATCAGAAAAGAACAAAGGCAGGAGACACTGCTAGAAGCAGCGAACGAGTGGGATGAGCAACCAGACAAGCTGCAGATCGATGGTATTTGTGGGAGCAGTGCCAGTGGATGAACGCAGTACACCATGTACTCTTGAAAGTTGTTCTAACCACCACCTTCTGCAATCTTTCATGTGCCAAGTTAACCCTGTGACTGAGGACACCCAGCACTTATGCCATGCACAGAGAAGAATCCAAACTTGTCTCTTTACGTACATATGTATATACACACACACAAAATATAATATGTGTATATATACTTATATATACACATATATACACATATAATTTGTACATATGTATATATGCATGTATACAAAAAAGTAAGACTGGGCTTGCTACCTTTTGTAATTAAGTCAGTGGGAGTCATGCCACTAGCTCTCCTAAGAGGACCGAGTCTGCATTTTGTAGCAGTGCAACAAACAGTGCCATTGCAGCAGTGAATGTAATTAAGGCACAGAAGAGGGAAAAAGGTTTTAGCTGAGGGGAGGGAATTAATAACAGTCCTACCTAGTGTGTTTAAGCTTCATTCCTTATTTATACGTGGCTATAGAAAAGATTGGAAGTTGCATGCATGCTTCGTTCCCTTAATCCAACAGTATAGTCAAAACAAAACATACCAAAAAATATACACGCACACACACACACACATATATATATAAATTATATAAAAAATATATATATATACACACACACACACAAACACACATCAAATCCATCCAAGTTGTCTGAAGAGCACCTACAAGTGCAATGCTACTGATAGGCACACAGCACACATGTTACGCTGAAATTATGCTTGAATTTCAACTATGGAAGAAGATGTAACAGACCATGGTGACCTGCTGGAAGACTTTCCAAAAACAGAGAGATCTGATCGCCTTCACTCGGCTTCACACCACAAGAACACCCAAATGACAGACCCATCTGGAATGCCAGCGACCTCGTACTGACTCTTCCCCCATACGTCCGTTTTGTCATCTCTGCTGGGCTTTCAAAGCCCTGCTTCTCACTGTCCACTTGTCTCCAGGCCTTTCCATGGTGGGAGAGATCACACTGCTCTCTTTCAACTTCCTTGTGCTTTATTTTCTATGCATGTACCCCAGGGCCAAGCAAAGTGCTTACCGGAGACAATTTTTGCTCAGCAAAATTCCCCTGCCTTTCCATTTGCACTGTGTCAGCGGAGATGCTGCTCCACATTAAAAATGTTGACACCTGCATTAAAAATCTCTTATTTAATGGCACTTGTCAAAAAGAAAACTTATAATCAACAAAAAAAGGAGTCTCTTTTGCTGAAAGCTCACGTGTAAATTTTGAAAGGTTGTGGGGGGGGGGCAGGATTAACTGTTGCCATTCACAAGGCAGCCCAGTTTGATGCAGCATTTCTTAAAAAGGGAGAAGAAAAAGAGGGGAAGGCAAGGGAAACACAAGAGGTCCTGAAGAAGGGATCCAAAGCTGTATCAAGAGTTAATTGATAGAGAGGCAATAGCAGCAGTTTTATCAACAGGAAATTTAGCTGGAAGGAGGAGGGAGACAAAATAGCTTAAGGAATGACAGGTTGACGAATGAAATCGCCTATCTGAAACCCAGCAGGTCACAGCTTCTATCATGATCCATCAGTGATCCTAATACTCTTTAAAGTGCAAAAAGCATTTGGCTAAGGAGATAAGTCTCTCTGCTCTTTTGTGTGTGGCAAACGCAAAGCCAAATGACTTGCTCGCATAATACAAATGCCAAAGAAATTAATGCCAGGACTCGTTAAAACTGCACCTGCGGTTTTGCCAGCCAGTGACAAGACCACTAACCTCTACCACAATAATTCTCATTTATGAATGCTATTTTACTTTCATCAGCTAGTTAAATTTGGGGGCAAATCATATTTGGTGTAAATAAAAGAATTTGAAAAATATACAGTATTCAACAAATCCACAAGTAAGGAAGCCCCTAGGAAACCGAGGTGCAGAAAGCCCGGACCAAGGACTTCATTACAGCTAAGAACATGCAGCGCAGGCCTAGAAATCAGGACACCAGCTCCTAATTTCAGTCTAATTCAGCTGTGCAAACATGAACACATTTCTCAGATCTTCCTCTGTCTCACTTCTCGGCTTGTAAATACTGCTATCCCATGTTTACAGCTTCACACCTAAGATGCTAGGAAAATAATAATTTTTAGTCATGTATTACCAAGACAGGCTGCGGAGAGATGGGAAGAAAAACCCACCCCCTTCCAGCACCACATCTTCCAGCCTCCTGCTCAATACTTCGGTGACTTCTTGGACCTCCTCCCCCTCATCTTTCCATAGATAGAGCTGTGCACAGAGCGCCTCTCCGAGGTGTCACTATCCTGAATTAACCTGAAAACAATTTTTCCACCAACTTGAAGCTTTACCAACAGAAGAGTTCACCTTTTGAAAAAAATTATATGCAGCTAATTGGCAAAAAGATCCACACGCTTAAAAAAAAACAAAACAAAAAAACCCCACAACGTAACCCAGCGTTTACAGAATAGAATTTGCCCCGTTCGTACTGCTGTTGTCAAGTGCGCACTGATATTCAGCTAGCTTTGGTATTGTCCAAAAGCCTGACGAGTATAATCCTGATATTGATGTTTCCTTTGAGGTTTATTCAATGATTAAACATTTCTAACAGCTAGTATTACATTTCGAAAGGACAGTGCTCTAAACCCCCTAGGAAATCATAAGCCATTTACAGATTATTCTTGGTCTTCAAGTTTTTAGAGAGAAAAAAGCCATGCACATTTAATCATGTTAACATTAACGAGATGAAAAGCTAAATGTCTAAAACTACTTATAATATCCATTATTGCTTGAATGCAAAGTGTGATTTCTTGCACAGCAAGAAATCTGGTCTGCTGCAGCGCTGGCCTGATAAGGATTCTTTTTCCATAATTTATCACTTGTGCTGCCATGCATTAAAAGAAAGTGTTAATGCACAAATGCTTTTCTGCACCCGTTTTGCTATGCAGTTTCCAAAAATGACTAGCTATAATCCCTATTAATAAGAAGGGATATTCCGGTTAACCAAAAGCAGAAAGGATCCTCAAGGAACCAAAGCATTTTTGCAACTTTCCGAATAAAGTATTTTTGAAAGCCAACTGGTTTGCCAGTAAGACATTGCAGTCAGCAGTTTTCTGAAGCAGGTGGCCACAGATAAGTCCAACTATAAGCTAAATAAAACCTCCAGCTTTTAAAAGTAGTGTCACTGTCTCCCCTAAGAACTGCCAGGTATTCTGTCATCTCAAATACTGCAGCCTTACTTCAGGAACCCTCTTAGGATGATCTCAGTCTTGACTTAAATAAAAAAGCCAATAACCCAGGAGGTTCTACTTCATCCAAATATTTGAGGGAAAGGAGGAGTATATAAGGAACTTTTTGGCAGAAGATCATTCTGCAAGATGACTCTACTTTTTTTCTCCTCCCTTCTCCTTTCTCCGCACCGTAGAGCTTCCTTCCAACAGCACAGCAAGCAAAAACACCCATCTCAACAGAGGCATGGAGCATCCCCTAACCCATCTGGAAGAACCTGTTTTGCTCCCCAGCTTCATCAGCTCCTTGCATTGGACTTCTTAGGTCACACAACAATACAAAGAAATGAACATCACACCTTGTTTTTCATAAGTGCATCTGTGGCAAACGACACCAACAAATTAAAAGATTCTGCCCAAAATGGGTAAGTTTTAGTCTCTAGACAATAGCGCTATTGCCAGCTGTATTTCAAGTGGGAGGGAATTATCTAATAGAGTCGGTGTCTTAAAAAAAAATAAAATAAAATACATGGAAAGCCCACAGAGAAGTCTTAACAACAACTGATACCACAACTGGAATTGCCCATCTGTAGGGTCAGCAGTGGCAAGCAGCTGGCAGTGTCCCTCCAGAAAGGCTTCCAGCAAGTAGATCGATTTTCCCCTCACATAACCAGCTTGGTAACTTTTCCAGGAACACCACCAGGCAGGAAGGCTTTAGAGTTTCTAATTTGTTCTTCTCCCGCTGAACTGACAGACCTCTGAAACAGATGCCAATGAGTCAATCTGAGGAACAAAACAGTTTGAACCACAAGTTTAGCCTTGGGAACATGCATACATGCTTAAAAACTAACCAAGCATCTTGTCTCAAACCCTTCATGTTTCAGGACTTCTCTTCTGAAAGCAGAGATGACAGATAGTCATCTCCTGGGCGTATGATAGCTAGCATTTTAGAAGTTCTGAGATAAAGGCAATAAACAGAAATAGATTAACTACAAGATTCTTATATTTAGTTAGGGCCGACAGTACAGAACAACATGGGAGGTTTTGGAGGGAGGTTGAAGAAGAAGGTGCCGTGGGTTGGCCAAACTACCCATAATTGATTCCCGCGAGCATCTAGAAGCCTCCACTTACTTTACTTTCTGGAACAAAACTATAGCAGGCTTTTAAAGGTTTATAACAGATGTTACAGAATGGGAATAAACAAATCTTTTTAAAAGGAAAAATGTCATTTTACTAATGCCCTCTGCAAAGAACGGCTACAGTAATCTTGGCAATCTTTACAAAACCTCCCCCTTGTTTTCGAAAGACAGCCAGAGCATTAAGATTCGTTCAACAAATGGCAGCATGAGTCAGTGGGTCTGGGAGCTGTGGGTAGGAAGGAGTAGATGACGTCCACAGAGTCACAAAAGTCTTCAAATGATTCATGTCATAACATGGATCTAGAAAAGTGACTTATAGCTTAGATATAAACTTTATCGGTATTTCTGCATTCGTGCCTAGGAACTTACCGGCAAATTTGGCACCATTGCAGCAAACATGTCCCAGCCTATCCGGGGAATCGACCTCTCTCCCTTCTCACCAGATAAATAGTTGAGCCAGTTACACCAAAAATGGCACTACTCATGGCGTGGGGAGGTAGAGGTTAGACCATACATTCCATTATCATTCAAAATTCTTTCAGAAAGTAGAACAGCTCTGTTGTTTTAACCTTGGCTTTGCAAAATTCCAGAAGCTTGACAGGCAAGCTTCAGATCACAAGGGTTGAAAGAAAGCAGGAAAACGCTTCTATGTGTCAAAACTGACAAAACCTTACTCACACGCTCAAAGACCTCATACGAGTACAAATAGTCACAAAAGATCTCAGCTTTGTTCCTGTCCAACCATGTCATTTTACCCTTAATGAGGTATCCCAAAGAGGTATCCCAAAAAGAATCTGTGAGCACGCCTAGCAGCAAGAATAGCCCACATTCTCCAAATGTAGTCCCAAGCCACAAAAAATCCTAAGCCAGAAGTAGCAGACATCTTGAGAAAAATATCCTTAAATACTATCCATATATAACTCAAGGAGCGCAGTGCAATCTCTAGTCAAGACCATCTTTGTCTTCTGCTTTCACATGCCAGTACTCCAGCAAGTATCACCAAAATTGCCTCCTGTACTTGGCTGCAGTCATCACAGAACGGTATACAATTTATTTTAGAGTCACTGGCCAAGTGAAAAGTGAGCTGTGAATACACGTTAAAAAGGTCCAGCGACTTGGCCGTTGTTATAAGAAAACTTTCTAATTCTCCCAAAGAAAAAGAAAAAGCCCACAGATGGTGGGTCAGTTCCTTGTCTCGCAGAATACAAGAGAGTTGTGCCACAAATACTTTACAATACGGACACAAGCCTGCAAATCACCTGCCAGAGACTACTAGTTTTCTCACATTCCAACGATAATCTTGTGCCCCAGTTACAGAAGACTGAATTCCCTATTATAGGCACATCTAGCGATCAAGGGGGAGAAGTAAAGTGGCAGGCGAGAGCCTCTTACACACCAGTAACACTCAACGTCTGGATCATGCCACTTCCAAAAATACCACCTTTTGCAAACTGCCCAGTCCTGAATCAGCTGTCTAGTGGAAAACAGCCATGTGCTCCTCCTTCCTCTACTTCTTGATCCGTATAACAAGAATTTCATCCTGTACTACTAATACCAACTCTGACATTTGCTTTATTCAGAGGTACACAATTTCTGGGTATAAACAGATACGCATTAAATATTTAGTTTTCAGCTCAGAAAGTAGAAAGGGGCCTGAACAACAATCTCAACATTTCAGAAGCCTTCTAATTTTAAACACAAAAGCCAAACAAGTCATCCATACTTATGACACAGAACTACCATTTCAGTTGTTCAACTAGGTCCGAGAAGCAAAAAATGAACAGGGGAGAGAGACTAAACACAGATAAATACTACAGTTTTGAAATAAAAAGTTGCTGTAATACCTTTTAATAATTCAATCACACAATCCCTGAGCAACCTGATGTAGCTTTGAAGTCCACTCTGCTTTGAGGAGCAGGTCAGACTAGACACCTCTGGGGCAGAGTTTAGCCCCTGCTAAGCTCAGTCTGTGATTTTAAATTTCTTCAAACCACTATTTAGTCCACAGTAGAGGCCATATGCCTCACAATGAGGGAAAAACACACAAAAGACCACACACACACACACACCACAGAACAACATTGTGCAGGGCTTTTTGGCTTGATTGTGTGGGGTTTTTGTGCCTTTTTTTTTTCCCCTCCTTCTTATAAAAGAGTCCGATAATCCTATTTTTATAATACCATTAAAGTTTCCAGGTAGAAGTGGCTTTCCAGCTTTTAAACTTGTGGAAGTCCTTAACTAAGACTACTACCTGATCAGCGAAAGATTTGATAACCTCATTTTGCTTGTTTAGTGTGGGGCCAATGCCAATTTCTAAGCTGAACATTTAAGTTTTGAGGTTTGCTCTTACCACTCCAATTAAGTCTCCTCGGCCATATTCACCAGTCAGGTGCTTTTTTCCATCATCCATCCGTATGACAGAGCGAAGTCGACCATTCAACACAATGTATGTGCAGTCTGACTTGTCACCCTGCCTGCAGAAAGCACCATCAATAACAAGCATTAAGGAAGCATCTTTGCTCAGCAAATGCATCTAGAATCATTAAATAAGTTCATCATCTTTCCCTTATTGGCTTAGAGGTCACAGGAAAGTGTTTAATCAATAGTTAAACATAACAAACAAATAAGAAACTGAATAGGCTTCTGTTAAAAGGTGACTTGGAATTATATTTAATCTTTAAACGTACAAGCTGTGAACAAGAGGTTAATGTTAGGTCTGGAAGCTGACGACCAGAATGTAAATGTCTTCTAGAAGAGACAACAAGCTCATTATTAGTTACAGTAGGAGCTTGTTATCACTGCAAGATTGAAATGAAAGAGTAGAAGAATTCTGCAGGCTGAAAAGGAAAAATCACTAAGTGACTCAAGATTTGGAATTCCCTTCTGGTGCACAACTTCAGTCTATAAGGAAGTTTTTGCCATATAAAGCTTGCATGATAGCGTTGTTTGGCATGCAGATTTCCAGCAAAACATAGCACACAGACCAAGTGCAATGCTTCTGGTACTGGAGTTAAGATTAACACAAGGAATTCCAAAAGATGTTGACAAGACCTTAACAACTATGACTGTTTTGATGCAAAGTAATCCAAGACTTTCATTAGCATTAGCACTGCAGAAGTAGTAAATTAAACCTTTATTTTCCCCCCATTGCAACCATATCATGACTCAAATGCATCCTGGTACAAAATCCATAAAACTAAAGCTTTCCAAAGAAAACTTGAACTTAACAAGGATAATCAAGGATAACAGTGCACATTTTCAAGTTACTGCTGAACAAACCTATTGAATTCACTTTCAGTTTTGTTTTTGCCTTTTATTTTATAAAGGCTGAAAAACTCCTTGAGCAATAATCTTCACGCCCTTGATAACGCAGAAACTATCACGAGAACATACAACTGTCTAGTGTCTTAATTATCAGTTATGCCACTTTAAAAGCTTTCCAAGACACTGTAAAGTATGAGGAATAGCATGAAAGAATTTTAATAACAGCTGTAGACAAGAGACAAGATGTTGAAGGGTACTGCAGAAAAATCTTGAATAGGTAGACAGACAAACCCCATGGAATGGTTGGTAAATTCAGCCCAGTGAGTGTTTTACTCTATCTGACACAAAAGGGAGCACAGTTCTTCAGCTTTGAAAACTTAAATTTTCAACAGACAAAGAATTTTGTCTACATCTCACCTGTAAACAGCTCGTCCAGCCTCGACCTCCATCCAATCCAGGGCAAAGTCAATCTGCCTAACGAATGAGGACATTCTCTTTACCACAGTGTGGGCTACACCCAGAACTACACTGGGCTGCTCCCGCATTATCCTAGAAGACAAAAAAAAAATGTTATTCAAGTACCTTGCCAAGCAGGAAGAGGCAGACACAAACACCTTCCCCAAAACACAATGCAGCTGTTGCCTTTGCAACCGGGCAGCTAAATATGCCTTAGTTTCAAAAATTATTACGTGCTCATGCACATGCTCTCCAACATTGACTGCCACACGACATCCATGGCAATGAGACAAAGTATGGGGTGGCCAGCCTTCCAGTCTAGCCCCAATCAAATGCCACTCGCAAGCTGATGCTGTCCTGCTGGCAGTAGGACTACGCAAGTAGGATGCTTCTCGTCTTGCCGCCTGGCCCAGTTCCCTTCTTTAATTGAGCAGCTGGATGGATGGGAGCCGTGCTAGCGCTTGTTTATGAACCACCCTCCAAATTTCCCATTCAAAGCCTCTTACACTCAGGAAAACGTTGGTATTGTCTGGAAGACTGGCCCTCCCTGCCATTCTGCTCCTCTCGGTCTCTCACACATGCACATGTTCTGACAGTTTCACCTACATTTTTTCAGGGCAGAACCTTAAAAAAAATAAGAGCTTCAAACTTAACATGTTAAGAGACCTGCTCAGTATTCCAAACCTTCCTTTTTCCCTGTTACAAAGATCACAAAGAATTGAAACATCTTCTAATAAAGCTTCTGATCTTCACACAGAATCTTTGGGTGATGCTTAAAGGCCTATAGACCTACAGATCTTTCTAGGTCTATAAAGATATCAGATACTCTTCCCAAACTGAAAAATGTTGAGATTGTTACAGATTTTGGCTGTCAGTGGTAATTACAACCTATACACTTTGACTGCTAGACCTGAGGAAAATCATTCTCATAGATACCTGATAACTGCTAATGGGTCTCTTATTTCTCATTCTTTACAGCCCAGGGATCACTGCATCCTGTCAGCTTTGCTCATGTAAGTACTCAAATTCTTACCAAAGTAAAGTACTACTCAGTACTGATCACTTTTTATCACCAGACGGTAAGCCTTTTAGTGCAGGGATCTTCCCTGTTCCTGTGCTGCATCAAGAGCAGCTGAGTTCTGGCTGGAGCACAGCAGACTACCATAAAATAGATATTTCACAAGAGGTGGCACAATTCAGAAAGAAGGGAGCAGATAAGTGTATGCGGATCCAGTGCATGAAGCGTATGCAGATACAGATGATAGAGCTATAAATTAAAGATACATTAAAGCCATACATGGGCAGAAACAAAAAAAAGAAAAAATATAAATACACAGTATATTTTCTGAATCGATGTTTCCTTTACAATGAAGGAACCCGACTGCTGAAAGGCAATCTACTTAGGAGACCCTGCCTACGTGGGAATTCTCACCAAGTGCAAGTCCTGTGAGCTTCATATTTAACTTCCTCACCCTAAGGAACAGAAAGGAGGGGAGAAAGGCATGGAAAGAGCATTGTCCAGGTCTGTCCCCCAGCTGGAATACAGTTCTTTGTGGACCACAGGAACCTGGCAGCATTTAAAGAAAGTCTGAATAGCAATATACAATCTGAGAATGTGATGTCGAAAACAAACTCACCAGGAGCTGCTCTTTACTGTCTGGATGAAGCACAGAAATTGCCCTACGGTTTCTAAATATCAATTCTGTCATTCCTTAGTTCTAGAGCTGCAGCCAGAGACCCAGAACTGACAGCGACTGTCAAGTGCGGCCCCCAGGGTACTGTAGGGAGCCGTCATGTTAATCACACTTGACTATTCAACTCCCCTTTACCTAGCGCCTCAAACTACTTCTTTTTGCAATAACAAACCTTAACATTTCTTCAGCTGAAATCCCTGAATTTGAAATGGAACTGACTTGTAGGAGTATGTCCCTATTCCATATTGAACTCCTCACTCTCGTATCCCTGCACTCTTATGTGCTACTACATAAGTTAAACTGAATATCAGCTCTTACATCTGGCACTATTTAAAATCCAGCCATCAAAAACAGAGGATGGCAAGACAGCTTTCTCCTCCTGCCCCTTTTATCTTGCCCTGAGGTTTCCATGCCTTCCAGCATCTCCTACCCGAGATGCCTGCAGATCACCTTGATTTCAATCAGCTGTTATTGCACTAATAAACAACATGTTATCTTATAGAAACTTTATCACACTAATATGACTTGGGGCAGAGGATGAAGGAGCTGGGAAAGACACAGACTAAACAATAAACAAATAAAGCAATCTCCCCCCTTGCACGCACACACACACACACACACACACACACACACAGTCCCATCCTCTTCTCAGCTGCTCTACATGTTAAATAAATCCCCTGAAAACTCCTGAATGGTTTAGATCATTATTTTTACTTCACCAGCTTATTTAGCCCTCAAAGTCTCCTCCCACACAGGCTCTCTGCTGTGATCAATAAAAGCCCTTTACTCCTTTTCCTCCCTCAAGATATGTATCTTAATACCCATGCATTCTAAAGGTAAGCTAGTAACAGGCTCCTTTTAGTTCAGTCTGGAGCTCTTTGTTATTTCACTGAATACACAGCTTTCAGAGGTGCATTAGCATGCAAGGTAAAAACCCACCCTTATGCACAGGAAGAAAAAAAGCAGATTTTTTCCCCCATTATCAGCTAAGTTTCCTTCCTTTCACCGGGGCATTTTCGTCTTTGCTCTTCTGCTAGTCACATGCATGGCACTGGGAGAACTAAAAGGTGAAGCTTGTACTCCAGAAAACTGCTTTTGAAGGTGTCCTCAGGATTCTTTATTAGAAAGCCAACCAACTATAGCTATGAAAGGGCTAAACCAGTGTCTACGGAAGCCTGGGACTTAGGCAGATATTCCTGTGGATGTAATTTAACTTGGCTGGCAATACAAAATAAAATCAAGGCATTTCTGCTTCTCCGGCAGGCGCACATGATTAGATTCTAAACTGTGAAGTTTCTTGAAGCAGAAAATGTGACAGAGCCCTGCTCCCTAGCACTGCAGAAGCTGAACATATTCCCTCAAGGGATTCTGGTGACAACTTGATTACACTATTCGTCAGGAGACACCAACAGTTGCAGCGTAGGCACTGCACACTTAGTACATCACTTCAGCAAAATAGCAAGGCATTTAAGGTATATACTATATAATTAGCTTGTGTCACCCCTATACTTAAACTCTACATTTACAGAGAGCTATTTAACCATCTTAGTACTATGTAAAAGGCTCTTGCCCCAAAGTTTCAGTCAAAAGGTTTTAATCTGTTGTCCAACATCCAACATGTAATTCCAAACCCTGGGCTGTTCCTGTTACTGTGTTCTTTGCCTACCAGTAACCATGTTCTTTCTGCTTTGCCTTCTCATTAATAATTGAGTAATACACATACAGTGTTCTGGGGCAGCTCAAAGAGAAAAAATAATAACAATAATAAATTTGACAAGAAGAAAGACAGGAATACTGGAGAAGTACAGAGATTATGGTCAAATTTCTCCTGGTCAGTAATTAGGTTAAGAACAACAACAAAAAATAACAATCATGCAAGATTCTGTGTGAAGGAGAAAGCCTAAGGTTACAGGACTAGGCACATAGAATTAGGCAGGACAGTGGAAAATAACACGTAGTTCTCACTTTATCAGCAGGTTTTTCTTTCTAATAGAGCTGGAAGCAAAAAAGAACAAACTTAGAGATGGAGAAACCTCATGCTTTTCAAAGATTTTCTACAATACCATTTGCAAATAAGGGAACAGAAGTTAGCAGTGATATAAGGCTTGGGCTTCAGGAGAACGTGCAAATTGTGATGATGGAACAGTGAAAGATCATAGAGATAGTAAAATACAAAGAACTGGCAGTGGACTTTTTAAAGGAGAAAAAGGGTTAGAAAGGTTCCAAAAATGGTGAAGAGATGATCTACTGAAGGGCTAGAGATCACCGACTGGTGAGGGGCGAGTGAAAGCAAAGAGGTAAGATGGCATAAACAAGAAACAACTCTTCTTGAGAGATCAGAAGAGAGACTTCTTGAAAAAAACCTCGAGCAAATGAGAAAGTCAATCCAGGACTGGATATCAAAGCAGAAAAAGAGGAAAAAGTAGAAACTAACTGCATGGCTGAGACAACTAGAGTGAAATTTAAAGTAAAAAATGAGTAGGAAAACTGTAGAAGACAGACAGACAGAGAAAGCAGGACTTTGGAAGAAATAGCTCTGCTATTGCACAGAATGGCACAAGAGGGGAGCATCTACCAGAAACCGGGTCAAAGAATTGATATCTGCCACACAGCCCCGGGAAAATACAGTCAACCAAGCATGGAAAAGAGACATGGCACTACTGGAGAGAGTCCAGCAAAGGGCTACAAAGATGATTAGGGGACAGGAGCATCTGTCTTATGAGGAAAGACTGAGAGAGCTGGGCCTGTTTAGCCTGGAGAAGAGAAGACTGAGAGGGGATCTTATCAATGTATACAAAGATCTGAAGGAGGGTGTCAAGAGGATGGGGCCAGACTCTTTTCAGTGCTGCCCAGCGACAGGACAAGAGGCAACGGGCACAAACTGAAACACAGGAAGTTCCATCAGAATATGAGGAAAAACTTCTTCACTGTGAGGGTGACAGAGCACTGGAACAGGTTGCCCAGAGAGGTTGTGGAGTCTCCTTCTCTGGAGATATTCAAAACCCACCTGGACACGATCCTGTACAACGTGCTCTAGGTGACCCTGCTTGAGCAGGGGGGTTGGACTAGATGATCTCCAGAGGTCCCTTCCAACCTCAACCATTCTGTGATTCTGTGATGCTGCAGAGAACAACATGTTCAGTTTTTATAGAATACAGCCTTCTGTCTGAGAAGAAAGAAAAAAAAAAAAAACTTGCAGAATAAGATTCTGCGGTAGAATTGGAGTACAGACAAACAATTAGAATTACTTAAAAGTAAAAAGTGGGCGAAGATGTACAAGATAATAGAGGCCTAGAAAACACAATCTCAAGAAGTACTACACATAATGCAGGACTGATGGTACATTCGAGCAGAATGTCGAAAACAAAGGTAAGAAGAGGAACTAGAGAGAAATATTCAATACAATGTATGTGTGCGAACTGCTGTTAGGTCTTAAGTGATAGGATCATGGAAGGATTCGAGGGTATTAATCATTAATATGGGACAATGAGATGAGTCACAGTCACTATATTGGGTTTGGGTTTGTTTGGGTTTGTTGTTGTTTTTGAATACACACATATATTCCCCTTTAAGCTGTAAGTCACAAGTCACGTATTACGTGGTCCAGAAAGGGATCTGTCTCACCGAGACGCATTATTCTTCAGCGTATGCTGTCAGAGTGGAAAATCTACAGTTACATCAAGACTGATTGTTCCCAATATATCACCACAGCCTTGGCTGATTAACTCCACCATGGCTGGAAACAGAACTGGGGTAGCTCTCCAGTAAAAACAAGTAATGAGTCTAAGAGAAAGGGCCTGACAAAAAAAAACACTTAAACCAATAAAGCATGGGCTCTGGCCAGCATTTTATTATTTGGATTATGACTGAGTGTATGAATGTTGGTCATAAATCAGACCTCATAGGGCTAAGTGCTCTACAAACCTGGAACAAAAGAGATGATCATCTTTTAGTATTATCACATTCCCTGCATTACCTCTTGCTGGAGAAAAAACCATTTATAAATGACCTCAGTTCATCTGGACACTTAAAATCCTCACATAAGTTATCTGGTTTCCTACAAGATGCCTTCTAGCAATACTACACCATGCGCGCACCCACCACTCATGTTCAAAAGGGTTATAAAAATCAATATATATTTCCATGGCAGAACTCACTCATAGAAATGAGACTTGGAAATAGACAGGAAACTGCAGTCTCGATTGGCCTTGATGGTGAAAATCAGTGGTTCTCCAGTAAGGACAGCTAGCTGGCCTACAAGCTCTCCTGGATGGGTAATGAACAGACAGGTGTCCTCCTCGGAGTCTATCTTCCGTTGGTACACATGAAGCATTCCCGAGATCACAAAGCAAACATTGACATCCTGGAGAAGATACAGACACAGCTCAAATAAAATCCCCGCAGTTTTTAAAGCAATTATCGCCATGACAGTACCATCACGGCCAATCTGTTTGCCAGAAAGCTCCCTGTAGCTTTTAAACGATTAAGTAATAAAATAAAACACAATGGTGAATTATTAAAAGCAGGTTATGAATATTTAAAACTAAGCAGGCACAATACTGAAAAATGTGTTTCTCTTTGCATGGTTATGAAAAACAAAGGCTCCATTTGTAAGACCTCAGAAAATAAGGACAGAATTGCAAACACAGATGATGGGATAATCACAGCAGCACGATGAGGGACATTGCACTACAGCAAAGTGCAGTAAAATTGTAATTGGAGCTGCCCTTATCTGCTTTGCGTAAGCTTTTCTAGCTACTCAATAGTATTATAAATGAATCCTGTTACATCCTAAATGCATTTTTTATAACCAAAATACATTTTGCTATAAACAAATAACATTGGATTTCCATTGCACAGGGAAAAAATATTCTATTACAATGGAGTGATATCACCAGAAGCCACCAGCGCAAGGCCTGACAAAAAGGCTGCACAGCCAGCTACAAGGAACAAATACTCCTTACCTTCTCATGGAGGCATATGGAAGCATACAGAAATTGAAATCAGATGGGTACCAGATTTCCACTGTGACTTTGGCTACACTGCTACTCTGTGTATGAGGAGAGGCCAAAAGAGCTGGGATTGTTTAGCCAGAAGAGAAGTGTGAAGGAGACGGGGCGTATCTTATCGATGTTGTGGGGGAGGTGGAGGGGGGAGGTAAAGAAGATGGAGCCACTCTTCAGTGGTGCCCAGTGACAGGACAAGAAGTAATGGACACAAACTGAAATATAAAAAATTCAACCTGAACATAAGAAAAAACATTTTTATCATGATGATGGTCAAATATGGGAACAGGTGGCTCAGGGGTTGTGAAGTCCCCATCCTTGGAGCTACTCAAACCCAACTGGACACGGCCCTGAGCAACCCCTAGTTTATCTATGCTCTGGTTTATCCTGCTGTGAGCAGAGGGTTAGACTAGGTGACTTCCAGAGGTCCCATCCAACCTCAACCATTCTGCGATTCTATGATTCTTTACAGGAAAAGCTCTCAGAACCATCATTGGACCTTCTTTTTCTCTTACAAACTTAATGCCATGCAAAGAAGATGAGCGAAGTTTGCCTGTTGTGCATTTGGACTGCTGTTTTGAGTCACTGCACATGAACGATCTAAATTCTTAGTGATTCTTCTCTTTGGTCTGTCCCTACCCAAGAAGCAATATCCTACATATTTTTATTAAGATTACGCATTCATCAGCACTTTAATATCTGGGACATTCTTACAAGAGCACCAGAGATCAGTCTTTACTCAGATCTCTGTTCCACAGGAAAAAGCACATGCAGCTCTTGTGGCAGAGTCTGGAATCAAACTCAGCATTGCCAAACTCCAGGCCAGCGCTTTATCACTAAGTATAGCTAATAAATATATACTTCAGTTACTGCTCATCTTTATACATGTATAAGGGTCTTGCTGGATAGCAGAAGATTTTCCAAAGACTAGATCTGCTGGTCTGGAAAAGAGATGACTGAGACAGAACATGAGAAGGAGTTAGAAAGTCATGAGTGGCATAGAGAAGATGGATATGGAATAACCGTTGTCTCTTCCAGTACAGAAGACAGGGGACATCAAACAAAATTAGCTCATGATAAGATACAAAAGCCAAACAGAAGGAAGTGGTCCTTCATGCAATATTTAGTTACGCTGTGGAAGTACATGCCATAGGATCTTGCAGAGGCTGAACATCTCAATGTATTTGAAAAGCAAGTGGACGTATTCTTGAAAATACATTCCTTACAGGCAGTAAAATAAAAAATAAAGTAAAATAAACTACCTTTGACTCAGGAAGTCCCTGAGCTGCAAATTGCTAGAGATTGGAAGAGCATGCCAGAGAACTAATGTTACTGTTATCTGCTTACCTTTTTCTCAGTCTTCCTTATGTATCTACTATGGGTCATTTGTGGAGAAAGAATACTAGCATAAAAGGACCTTTGGTCTGTTCCAGAAAAGCCATTAAAGACCACTTTATATGTTATCTCTCTCTTCACTCTCAGGTGATACTCACCTGATCTCCCTGCCTCGATACCACAGTCCCAGCAGTAACCTGATGCAGCGTCACTTTACCGTTCAACAGCAAAGGATCCTGGAGAAGAAAGGGTAGGGGGAATACAGTTTACTTATCAGAACACACAAACAGATCCGAGAAGGTAAAGTAGGATTCAGACAAAGCAAATAAAATAATGACTCAAAGACAACGTTATAAGTACTTTGATCTCTTTAAAACATGGAACATAATTCTTGTATTTCTCTACACAACAACCATTTTTTTTCCCCCAAGAAGGAAAAAAATGTTAACTTTTCACCTGAACAGACTCAAATCCTTAATGATTTTATATTGGTCATCTGCCCCAGATTCTAAGGATATATAATAAACAGAGACTAGCCTACATCACCTGCCATGAAAGTTCAGTCAACATTTCAGGCCTCCAAAATCATGAAATACAAAGTTATCTTCAAAGGAAGGTGAAACCAGAAAAGATGGTCAGTATCACGGAGACGCTGGAAAAAAATGATCTGACACTTTCACAGCCCTTCCCTGCTCACACAAATCAGCTGTGCTGTGTACAAGTAGCAGCTTTTCATGTGCGCTGTAGACCAAACGCTTCCCAAAAGTGACAGATTCTTGTGTGCATCTGCACATGAATCTCACAGCATAGTGAGCGTTTGCCTCCTAAATTTGAAGAGCACTTAGGAAGGAGGATGGCCAAACGCCTGCCCTCAGTTTGAGAGTCAACTCCCAAACCCATGCGAGAGTAAGAGACCATCAGGTTGAGTGCATCAACTGATTTTAACAGAAAAACCATGCCTCATGAGGCAGACAGCAGAGGAAAATACTAGAGCTCCTACCAAGCTGGTGTGCAGAAAATTTTTTCCCAGCTCCACATCTGATCACTAATATGATCCTCAGCATGGGACAAAGTCAGCCGCCAGGCACAGACAGAATTTTCAGTTTCATCTCAAAGTACTGCCCATACAACGCAGTATCCCACGCGCACGGGTGCTTCACACCATGTCATAAGGAACCCAAAAGCCACTCTTGGGCAAAACGTTCCACCCCATCCAAACTCATAAATCTTCAAAAGCATGAGATTTTACTAGCAGCACCTTGACAGATAGGGCCAAAAACACAGGCTCAATCATGTGGCTCTTGCTTTATGCTAAACGTTAACTGAGAAGTCCTGGCATCTCACAGCTTAACCTGCAAGGCAAATCCCGACACTTCAGTCACATTTAACAGTATTTCACACTGCGGAAGTAAAGCGACTTAGAGAGCTACATGCATAGTAAAATACAATTTAATGCAATCAGCCATAGAAGAATTTGCCCTTAGTCATTAACCTTATTGCAGCAGGAAAACACTATAGCAGAGATAAAAACATTTTAGCATTGTAACTGCTATGCTAGTTTTTCCTCTATTCTTTTCAGTTGAAAAAAATAGAGCAATTAAAAATAATCAAAATTATTCTTTACACCTACAGCTGTTAAAAAGAGCAGATTTTCATCAAAAAATAGTTTTATTGAAACCAATCTGTTTCATGGGAACATATCCAATGTAAAGAACCTGACAAGCACCTGTCAAAATATTTCAGATCTGTAGTATCAACTCAACTGATTTCCGTGATTTTTTTTCCTGTATTTATATATTTGTGGTTGTATATTATTACCCATACTTTAAGAAAAAGTTTTTATTTATGAAAGTATCCCACGATAAAAAAAAAAAAAAAAAAGAAGAAGAAGTTCTCTATCAGGTCTGCTTATAAACTATCGTTGGCTTTTTGGCTGCACTAGCACCAAAACCATTGTTACAAATAATTTTTTGATGTCTAAGATGACGTAAGCACTGGAATAGATTGCATACAAAGCTGTGAAGATCATTGGAGATCCTCAATAACAGCTTAGACAAAAACCCGCCAGGAATGACTTAGCAATATTTGATTCTGCCTTGGGCATGAAAAGAGACTAAATGACCTCTGAGCAGTCCTTGAAGTCCTACTTTTCTATGATATTACTACATTGATTAAATAATCAAGGAATTGACAAAGATGATCAAGACCCACCTGGTCTAGTACCTTCTCTCTCAAATGGGCATGACCAGATGTTTTGGAAGCAACCCCAAATTCGGCATTGCATAGTCACAGGGTTTGAGCTACATAACATTTTTTGTACTGACCTCCCCTCCAACAACTAGCTTTTAAAAAAAGTTGCTATCACAACACAATCACAGGTTCACAGCAAGTTTTTTCCCTTATGTTGCTGTAATTTACAGGATAATAAATCAGCAGAGGTTTATGATGCAGAGGTGAAACCCAAAACAACAAACAGAAGCAGTAATTAGCTAGGACGGACAAATAATTTTTAGTCACAAATAAAGTGTCTCAATTGCCTTATAACTTGTACAGAAGAGCTGCCCTTCAACACTGGTTAACTCCCATATCAAAACTGCAGATAAAGCTGAGAACATGTAAGAATTATTTCAGATTGAAAACAGTTCATGATAGAATTCAAGGAATCTAAGGAATTCAAGTTATATGGAAAAAAAAAAAAGTAATTCTTGAGTCAGGTGGCTGAGAGTCATTCAAAATAACACCGCCCCTCTCCTGTAGTAAGCTATCCCCTCCTCTGTGTCTGTCTGTCTCTCGATATCATGAAAAGAATACTATCTGCCATCAAAACACCTTGACTTTACTCATACTGATTGGTCTGAAAAACAGCACCTTAAAACGCCTCTAGTCAGCTAAGAAATAGAAGATAATTTTTCAGATGAATGCTTGCAGAATTCATTTTCTTCTTTGAGGTAAGTAGTACTGCATATAAATATTTTAAACAATGAGCTACATTCCACTGCCTGTAGAAGAATCAACTTTTGCTATCCTTAATAGAAGAAATTAACGTTAATCTTTAAACAAAATTCTTAGCAGTTGGCTACGTTTCACTAGATTCTTATTATCTTGTGAAAAACTGAGTTGCTATAATATCAGCGTTTGAAAAGCCTACCTTATTCCATTCTTATCAAGACGTTCCAGTTAAAAATAATGCCTAGTAGATGCTGCATTTTAAGGATATTGTTTCAGTTAATTCAACTCTGATTAATTGGTCTGCTCACTTGTTCATTACTGGGATTTTATTCTAGATTCAAAGAGAATGTGATGTAATTGGTAGCTTCAGCGATCTTGGGTTTTTTGCTTGTGACCCGATAGGGTTAAATAGGAAAACATCGATACAAACTTGTCACAAGCCAAGAAGTCTGAGGCCAGTCTCACCATGAACAGAAGGCTGAACAGAACAGATGAAAGTACATAGTCCTACTTTACTCCATCTGTAACAAGAATTTCTTCTAAAATAGTCTGTAGCCTTTCATGCTGATATAAATGCCTGAAAAACTGAAAATGAATGCACCAAGACAGTCGTCTGCTGCAGATTAAGAGACAGTACCACGTGCCTTAGTCAGAGCACCAACATGGAGCACATACAGAGCCTCACTACTTGCAGCTGAAAGATCATGACCAAGAGTTTGAGGTTGCAACAGAAATAATTTAGAAATCAGAAATGTGAGAATCCAAAGGCAAAATCGTTTAAGTTCTAGCTAACAGGAAAGCAAGTGGCCTTTGGTGAGAGTCCTTAAACCAGGGAAGGAGACTGCAGCAGGTGTGCCAAGGCTCTGACAGCACCAACAGGCTTCAGATATTGAAACGTATGCCGTAATAAAAATCAGGACATCAGTAACTGATTTAGAGGCACAGTCTTCCCAAATTGTGTGATTAGCTGCATGAACAGATACACCTCTGAAGCACTGTAATGAAGTGCAGCTGGATTCACAGAAACAATTAAAAAAAAAAGCAATTTTATTCCTTCTTGCAGCATGTTTAAGAAAGAGGGGCACATGGCATGTTCTGTACCCCACATTCACACACCAAAGGGTTCAGCAAGGGCTGAACTCATCTGTGGTGGCTGTTAGGGCACAAAGCATCGAAGACGGCAGACAGATCCAATACTCAAATACAGATATTCAGTTCTGAAATCAAATGAGGTATTTAGATGCTATGCCAACAGGATTAATTGATTCAGCCACCACCTGAACGCCTTTACATAACAACTCCTTCACACAGTCAGTGAGAGCATGAAATTACAATGCACCAGAAATTGTATACTTACTTCTCACAGGGACAAATCTGCACTCAGTAAGAAAAGATTCATGCAGTGCATTTCAGTGCAGTCTTTTCAAATGGCAGAATAATTCAGATTTATTTTAGTCCTGGTAATAACTTGAACAGACTAGGGAATAAAGCATTCAGCCAGTCTACAATGTATTAGGGAGACAATTTACTTTTTAGTGGCCGGCAGAATGAGGTGAAAAGTGAAAAGAAGGCCATTTTTTCCTGCAATAACTTACATCAAGTTTCATCAAGGTTGAAAGGTCTTTCTTTGCTGCTTCAAAGATGGCATCAATAGGTTTACTATTACAGGAATCCTGCACAGCAAGCTCACGATCAGTATAATGGAAAACTGCCGAAGGAGTTTCTGTCACTGTCACGGTCTTCTTCAATATCGACTGCAAAGAACAGATAAACCAAGTGTCGTTTTTGCATGTTGTAATTGGCACCTAACCAGCAAAACCTGGCAGCATCATCTGTGCTCTCCCATCCACCACAACTGGTGGCCTAAAAAAAGAGGTGGGTTTCCAAAAAGGCAACAGAGCTCACTAACTTCATTAGCTGGGTATTTTTCTGCTGAGCTTGACAGTCAAGTCAAATAGTTACTCATCACGGCTTGCATAAGGGAAGGATAAGACTTTTCACAAACTGGGCAGCCGCCAATCTGATAGAACTAGAACTCAATCAAAACAGTAAAGTATACAAAGGAGGAGTAAAAGATAAAACGTCCATCAAGGCCAAATATTGAGCCACAGTTTCTCTTTGGATTTGGGGTTGCACAGATTTATAATTTAATTGCGCATTTTTGTGCTCTTAACTTCCAGGTTAGTCTTCATAAAAAGCACACCAGAAAAAGAAAAGCAGATTTATAAATCATGATTGAAAACCCAACTGGAAAGCTTACAGGTAGATATGAGTTTTGAATTCCTTGCTGTAAAGTAGTTCTCACAAATAAAACATGATCTGACAAACTCACCTTTCCAAATAATTTTTTCACAAGTCGTAGGAGCATAATATCTAAAATCAAGAAGTTGCAGCACATGCTTTGCTATTGCTTGCCACGGAAATCTCCAGATTTACAAGCTCTTCACTAAAAAGTCCAGTCACCAAATTCTACTCAAGCAACTACAAGTTTAAAGTACACCAGTCGAAGACCACCAACCAAGAGAACTCATGCAGTGCAAGGGCAAAGTTTCAAAGGGAGAAAGCACTCAAAGTAAGCATTCAAATCACTAAAAGAATAAGGATGGGTAAAGTACAGTGCAAGAAAAATGGTGAAATCTCCAACGGAGAAGACCTACCTTGCCCACAACAGGACTGCTGGCAATGTCCTCTGAGCCAAAGTGCACTCTGGCTCTTTCATATGCCATGTCCATGTCTGACTTAGCACCGCTGGAATTACCTACAAGCAATATAAAAAAAAAAATTTTTTTTAAAGAATTTCCATTATTAGAGTTTCTCTGAGATAGCCAAAAGTATATGAACTCTAGCAACATTTCTTTTTTCTGATTTATTTCCTAGTTCTATTTGACCTGGAAGGTCTGATGGAAACTTTAAACCATCTCATCTGACTTTATGTATATAGTAAGTCCCAAAATTCACACATCCACTTTTGTACTGAGTTCTATAACTATTTTGGGTTAGACAAGTAACAGTCGTTCTGGATTTGAAGACTGTCAGGAGAAGACAAGTCTACCACACTGAAAGATTTTCCTTATGGATTTTCCCTCTGCCTTTTTTTTTAATTTTTATTTTTAATCTGTGCCTTCTTGCCTGCATGAAATAACCTAGCTTCGGTTTCCAGGAAATGATTCTTATTAACCTTTTCTCCACTAAACTAAGGAACCTTTTCATACCCGATATATTGCAAGAGCTTTCATGGGGAGAATATAATGATCAGCAACTTCCTAGAGAGGCTCTCTGGAAAGCCTTTGCCCTGCTCCCTGCCATCCCTAAAAATCATCTCAGATCTTTTATTTAACCTGTCCATATTTTCAAAGCATTTCATGCACTTAGAAATACATAAAGAATTCTCTTACAGGTCTCACCTATTCGATTTACAAATTTAAAGTCACTAACAACTTCTATTCTGTACTTCTCCTATCTTACTACTTCTTTAATACCTCTCAAAATTACAGCTCCTTGATTGTCCCATCCATCTTTCAGGAACTTACCCGAGATGTTTAATTACTAAAACATAACTGGGAAACATCTCCTGTTTAATTACTTTGAATAGGATTCTTGCATTTCAGCCTAATGATGTGCAAATTCACAACAGAAATGTTTTACTTGGCGAATTAGTTAAGAATGATGCAGAGATTGCAATCTCAATTTATAAATAGACCTATAACCATTTTTATTGTGTTTCTATGTGTAATATATCTCAAAAATATACCACTTTTAGAAAAGTTCAAGTTTTCTCCCTTATGCCTTTTTTCTTCCCTTACTACATTTTATTACACTTTTTAAAATACAAATTGCTGCCAAAAACCAGGATGGGTGTTTAGGAAACGCTATTCTCTTTCTTGACTGTTGAATACAGTCACCTAATAAACTCTGAAAGAGCTCCCAGTTTTTAAACTCTGAATTTCCCCCCCACACACACACATACACACAAGCTTGCCTAGAATTTCCTGGATCTTTGGGAAGTTAGTTTTTGGAAGCACGGAGTTGCCCTAAATTTATCCTTGTTAAATATGATCAGATGAAAATATTACCTGCTTGTGAAATTTAATTTTAAAAATACAATTCTGCTATATCTGAGAGAGTTTGACTCCTATCTTCACCCCAACTCAGACAAGGAGAGAATCCCACTCTCCCAGGGATTCAGACCTATGTAACAGTACTTCCACTTTTCCATCTTATCTACAAATATGAACAAGTCATTACACATATTAAATCCACAACTGCCGCTGGGGTCATACTGTTATGCAGTGATCAGCCTCCAAACAAAAAAACCCAACAGGTTGACCCAAAGATTATCATCAGCAAAGCTTCCAAGCCACAAAACCAAAGAAGTGTAATTCAGGCTACTGGCTGAATTTCATACACTGCAAAAAACTATACTGCAACATGGAACTTCCTAAATTAGTTGTAAACAAAAAAGCCCAGATACTGGAAATAGCAGCACAGAACTCCATGTGGGCTAATTTAACTACCTATCAATTATACTGTCCCACAGATCAGTGTCAGCATAATTACTAAACCCCCAGTACACCAAGCGCATTTTAAATCCAAACACACACTTACTAGGTTAAACCTAAATAATCTGAAAACGGGCATGCAGGCATGGAAAGCAGCCTCTGCATAGCTCTGCATATTAAAAGTCAGAGAGAGAAGAAAAGAAGAGGCACTCTAAGAGCCAAAGTTTACGTCTGCTAGGCTTCTGTTCAAATTAGAAGTCTTTATCTCAATCTGTAGCTATAAGCTTCCCACACAGTGATTAATTAAACTGTCTCGTTGCTGAAACGGGAATTAGAAAGGATATAGCAGAACAAGCTTTAACTAGAACTGTTGACTCAAAGGAACAGAAGGCAGTGGGAAACTCAAAGAGAGGAATGCAATCCTGTTTGCTGAACACATGCTCACCGGTATCCCACACACTGCTGGCGTGGAAGTCGCTGCAAAAACAACGGCAACCGACGTGTTCGCGGGCAGCATTTCAGCTGCCTCCCTCCTTCTAAGCACTCAGCTACCTGCGCTTCCTAACGCAGGTGCTCCTATGCTCCTGCACGTACGCTGTAGCTCAGGTGCACTTGGGTTTTGAACAAGCAAAATCAGCTTCTCTTATCTCTTGACAAAGAAAGATCACTGCTACATCACCTGCAGGAATTAAGTCGGGAACACTTGTTTCCAGAAGCAATAATACTTTGATGAAGTTATCGCTTATAGAAGACCCCCATTGCTTATCTACCAGCCCAGATATTCTACCCAATTACCTTTCTCCACAAAAAGGGTTAGTGTGCTTAGAAGGCAGACTAACATGAGCCAACAGGAGCTTATTTCATCACTTACCCTCAACCTATAACTGCTATGTTTCATGTTACACAGCTGTACAAAGAAAAAAAAAAAATACAATTCACACCCCAACCCTAGAATCAACTGAGGCAATAAGGTTTTCTTCAAAGTTACTTTTGGCAGTTTTTGTCCATTCTGAGCAGCCAAGAAAGAAGAAGATGCTGAGATAACAGCACCAATATGACTCTCGCAACAGCTTCTCCTTTCTCCAGATCAATGATCAGTATAATCAATACCCCCAGAGTCTGAACACACAGTATGGTAGCGGAACAGGATCCGAAATGAGATCTTGATCTTTTTATTAAAGACATCAAGACACTTCCCGTGCAAGCTAAACAGCGACCAAAACCTCACTGCAGTGAGCAGAAGTCAGCTCTGTTAACTGAGGCACATCATAATTACCCAATTAGTTATGCTCTTCTGTCAGCAAAAATTAATTTTCTTTCCCTGCTAAGCTCTGTGTAGCCTAACATAACTCTTATGATGCATAAAAGGAGAAAGGAAGGACAAACGGACAGATTCACTGTTAAATATGGAAGGATCCTTCCACGAAAAGGCTCTAAAACATGCATGGACACTACCTTAAAAACGTTACAGGGCTGCATTGGCAGATCGCATTGAACTACAGTATTTATCTAGTGTGAAAATCGCTATGTTCCGAGACTCAAGTAAGCATTACTTAATTCATCACGGTCAGTTCTGCTGGTATATTCTATAATGCATAGCAAAAAACAACCTGAAACATATGAAAATAAAGCCAAATCCAGCACACATCACTTCAATATTTTCCCTTAATGTTTCCCTGGCTCAGATGGATAGTTTACTTATCACTAGCCAAAATTCTACTTCTCTGCCACATCCATCCCTCTGACCAGTAACATGGAAGTTATCAAAAAATTATAACTGCAATATTGTACATTTGCATAACAGAAACTAAAGGGAAGCGAATTAATTCTCCATTGTTAAAAATGAACCAATATGTAAAAGAATCTGCTACCTGTTCCTCTCTTCTATATATGCAACCAATTTAACTCTCTGACACTTCTTGCTATCAAGTTAATCTTGAGGAAAGACATCCTGCTCTCCTTGTCTCCCTCCCCTCTAATCCCTGGTATGCGTTCTTATCTCCTAAACCATTTAACAGTTAATGTAAGCTATACCTGCATCTTCTAATGGATCTGGGATAACTTTATTCCTCTGATTAAACTTTGCATGACTTCTAGATAAACAGTATCTCAATGATCACTGCGTGGCCTAAGCCTTATAACTATCTCAAGATGGCTAGGGTGGCATTCAGCTAACTACAGATGGATGCTTTCCTTCTACGATGCACCCAAAAAGTTAGGGTAGTTTCTCTACTTGGTTATAGAGTTAACCTAAACATATGGTTCAGAGGAAGATGTCTACAGTTGAGATGTCTGAAAGATACTGAAATGAGTATCAGCATTAAATCAGCTCAGCCTCATAAATGTCTCATCAGAGCATTCAGTGATGAATCACCTTTCCTACCCATTCAAAGAGACGTTCCACTCAAAGCAACAAAGCTGGGTTATGAGCTCTTTGGGACAATCAGCCAACTATGTCGTCTTCTACATGAAAGAAGACAGCATATGTAGTAGCTTACTTTTATTTCAGTTATATCAATTAATAAAGCTCTTGATTTGCAGGACTCTCAATAGCCTAATTGCATGCTCACCATTGCTAACAAAGGCAGCAAGGGAATGCTCTCTTAGAAGCCCATTTGTTATTCCAGAAGATAAATGTCTGACTTATGTTTCATGAGTTAGGAAGATGATACCTAACATAAACAAGATTATCTAACATAATACTCCAGAGGATGTGTCCGCTGATACGATAGGATCCCTTGAGATTAGATACATTATATTCCCCACAATTTTCCCAAGCGCTACTTACCAGAAGCCTCTGCTGACCCTGTAGAAGGAGGTGAAGAAAAGCTTCTTCTGAAAATGTGCTCAGAGTTTTCTGTACCAGAGATCTTCAGTGCATCTGAAATTTAGAAACAAGAATTACACAGATGTAAACACAAAGCACTCCCTAACAAAGCAAACTACACTGAGAGCAAGAACTTCCTACTACCCACTTTCAAAACCTTAAACACAGCAGTCAATAATTTTTAAAACACCAGTGTTCAAACATTATGTTTAAACTTGCCTCCTCATTTTGATTTAATTTTATTAACAAATTTTTTTTTAATTCAAAGGCAAAATTCAACTCAAACTATTTTCCCGGGTTCAGCTTCCATACAGACACTTAGTCCCACAAATCCCTTCTTCCTTGCTATTTGAGATTCACTCTCTCAAATAACAAGAGCAACTGTATATGCGACAGACTATCTTTACGATATTAGATTAACTCAAGAAAGCAGACATTTATTCCTGATTCTACAATCAACTTCAGCTGTGACCTGGAAAAGCAACACAGGCAGCAGCCTATTGTGCAGTAATGTTGTTTTCCTTCCCGGGACTACAAAGCACAAATCCAATGACATTTGTGATATGTTCACAGAGTATCACAATACACATTACAAAAACAGCAAACAAAGGGAAATGATTGAGGACACACCTAAAAGCAGCTCTGAAAAAGAGGATACTACTCCACATCTCTACTTAACTGCCTTTATTTTCATGCTGTGTCTATGTAGATCCTAGGGGGTTCTCAATCCAAAAGCCTCCTCGCATCCAGTGATCTTCTGCTCTTATCCCAAGCACAGAATTTTTTTCAACTCTTCCTATGAAGTCAGTATTAGGACACTTCTTTCCTCCACCACCTCAAAGCCTTTAACACCACAGTAATAATTCCTATCAAAGTTAAGGACTATCTAAAGACCTGAAAACACAAACCGATTTGTTAAGACAATCCCCAACTGCTCTACGCAAATAAAAGTCCTCTGATGAAGAGCACAGTTACAGAATACCACTTATTTAAGGGCACTTATTACACATTTCCAGAAACGCTACCTATTTCTGGTGCATCCCCAGCTTTTTCAAACTTTTCTCCACGCTCTTCCTCCGATACATTAGATATCTGTCTTTTCACTGCTTTGTTCGAACTTCCTCCAGATGTCACGCTTGCCACTGAGATCAGGGGGATGGCTTGGCTTTGCTGCAAGAAGCAAAGTGAAAACGATAAAGCAAGGTGTAAAAGATGCACCCAGACATCCACTTACACCTGTGTTGTAAGACAGATATGCAGAAAGTTACATTTTACAGTGACTCCACAGCTGTCCTAAGTAGACTTTTTGGCCTTTCCCAGTTAGAATACATATTTTAAAGTTGCCTTTAAGCTACGTTCAGAGCTTCACCAGTCACACACAAAATGGACAAAACAGCTCGTTCTTGCTCCTCTATCCCGTATATCACCTTACAGAAAAAGCAATACTCCCATCAACCAGACAGAGCTCCTGAAGTCACATTAAGAAGAACATAGCTCTCAACCAGATGATCCAAAGAACCTATTAAGTTTCCAGTCCCTGAAATCTTAACACTGGTAATGAGGCAAGAAGTACAAGGAACACAGCCTTGCAAAATCTAAGACAGGTAAAGTGACCTTTAAATTTGTGGACTGAGCCCATCTGTTGAGAAAGCAAACAGGAAAAATTAGAATGGAAATCACTTTGGTATTCCATCGTTATCAGCCGAGGGAGTTATCTTTTTGTTCACTTCCTTTCACAAATATACGATCAATCTCTGTTTCACACTCCCAAAGACAGCCGTTCACACATTTTAGAGCTTGAGAGTTAATGCCAGAAAATAGGCTGAGAAAAAGTAATAATGCAAATTGAAGAGTTTGTTTTAAGACAGGCAGTGATATTACATCAACAATCGCAAAGGCAGACTGTGTCCAAGATACAGTGCAACAACCAGCCCGTGAACTATTACAGGCAGAAGTGGCAAAGTATCGCTAATGCATGTCAGGACTTGCTGAAGCACACTAATGCACCAGCACACTCAGAAGTGACGTGCTTCAAGTTTTCATAATTTTAGCATTTTTTTCCCCTCCAATTCCCTAGGCATCAGTGTAGACTAGATTTTATGGACTGGTTATAAAAAGCACTTTATCTCTCACGTACCGTCGTTATTAATGTGCAACATTTGCTCTACTTAAGTTCATGCTTGTGATCTTCTGAAACAAGCAACGCCTCTGTGCCAAGTCACAGACAGGCTGCAGTAAGAGCAAATAAAATGTATCCCACACTTACACAGTTGAAGAGCTCAGTAGTCAGGCCAAGGTAGTTGTGCAAAGCCAGGAATGTCACTCTCTGCAGCCTCACCATGATGATCTAGAAATGGGAAATGGAGAGACAACAGGAATGGATTGAATATTCTCACACGCTCACTCTTGCATTTAGATACAGTCACGCACCAGAGGACTTGAAGGCACTTCATAAAAACATGGACTACACTCTAAGACAGTATAAATTGAAACTGATAAATTGAGGCACAGATAAATCAAGCAATTTACCAAAAACGTCAGAGCCACTTGATGGCGCAAGCAAAGAATCCAAAAAGACCTACTCCCAGACACCAAATAACGCCTTTTCCTGTAAATAATAATAATAAACATGCCTTGAAGTAAAAGCATTCACTTCAATTTTTCTCCCTCTTTAAAAAAAATTATTTTGACTTTCCCCTACAATCTGGGCTACCGCTCTACAAACACTTTAAGCTGGCACTAAGACATCACTGCCACTGAAAGCAATCAAACCTGACCTTCCTCTGCTCCGACAGCTCATTCCCACTTTCAGGCCATCCTGTCTTTTGCATCAGCTCTCATACAGCAAAGGAAATTGGTTGAGGAGAGCGGCTCATCATACTGTCAATACTAGGAGGTTAATGGGCCACCCGTAAGTCATCCAGATACCAGAACAGCAGCAAGGACAAAGAGATTTAGAAGTGGTAGTAAAACAAAAGAACAAACCGGAATGACTGATCACATCAGATGAACTCCATCTGACTGTTATAACTACGAGACAACATGCCACTCAAACTCTCCAAACTGAAACCATTAATACACGATATCTTGGCCCTGCACAAGCTTCCCTTTTACAAGACATACCTGCAGTGCTCACTTGAAAACTGTCTAAGCTCCTGCAAAGCAAGGCAAGCTGAGCTTAAAGCTCAAATACAAAGCACAGCTCGTTCCTCCAGCACTGACAATTGCTTCTGAAAACAAGTCAGCGCGAGTTTTGTTCACTTTACAAAAAATCACCCCCCTCAACAAACAGCTTCTGAGGGTAGGTCAGTCTGTTCTCAGAATACGCAACTGTCCTTCCTCCCATGCTCTCAGCCAATTTGAAACGATGGTGGTGCATCCGCACAAGGTAGAGCCCAGGCCAACACATTCCACCCCCACCAGGACCAAAGAGCTTCCAGTGCAGGTCAGGCTGATTCGAGGGGTTGTCATATATACATTGAATCAGTTTTTGCATATAAGAATTATTTCTTCCTGCACATGGTTAACGCTGAGATCAATAATCCTAGGACTCCAAGAGCAGGGGGAGCAGCAGGTCACCCTAAGCTAGCCCAAATCTTGAGAAGAGGGTACACCAAACAATTCCAAATCTGTAAAGGCATGGGCTTGCTGAACTTTAAAATACCTTCTCCTTTACATCTTGAACTTGGCATGATTAATTTATTATTATTATTATTATTCTACTTAACAACGAAGCTTACCTGTACCACTCTAACCAGCGTCTCCGGATATTTCTGGAAGACATCTTGAAAGGCACTTGCTGGAAGCCGCAATATTGTGGATGGAATGGCTGCCCGGGCTGAGACCGTTTTATAGGGAGCAGGATGACCCTATTGGAAAATTTTGGAGACAAGTTTATTCCACTGATTACCTGCTCCAGTTCTTCCTAACGGCTTCCCAAATTTCTCCATGGATATTCTATATGTTTGACATACATCAACTGACCACAAAAGGCCTTGAACTTCGGCTCCATGACTTACAGACGGTGTAATGAGGGCAGCGTGGTCAGATGAATTCACACAGGCAATTTCACTAGCATTAAACAGGGACCGCGGTAGAGAAATAAGAGCTACAAGAAGGTGTATCAGGTTAAGAGGAACTGGCTACTCTGCCAACTCCGTTACAGTTTTATTAGAGGCAAAGCCAAGCTTCAGAAGCATCTTAGCTTCCAGCTATTCCCAACAGCAGAAAAGTTTTGCTGATTTTATTATCTGCACTGACAACCAAGCTATTTGCTGCAATAGAAATTGTAGACTCTCAAAATCAGGAGAAATATAGAAAACAATAGAATATATAACAAATAGTAATTATATATACAATGGAATATGACCAAAAAGACATACTTCTTGCATTCTCAAAATATATATATTCCAAATGACAAAGCCAAACATCTTCTCTTTACTTGAGGAACACTGGGTCTTAACTACCCTGATTTGCGAGAACAGTAAATGGAGGATCAGCAAACCAGTGAAAGATAAAACTAGAAGCATGTAAAATGCAGATATTTTTACCCTGGAAGGCAAGCTTCCATTTTAGGATTTTCCCTCCTTGAATTAGAAAATACGTTTACAAAAAATCTATTGCCAAACACCGATGAAAGCTCCAGCCAGTGCCCCTTCCACCCCAGCAGGAGATGCTGAAAAGAATGTCCGTCACCCACGAATTCACCCACCAAAATAAGAAAGGTTTCCCTGATTTGGCCAATGTTTCAAAGATAAAAGGAGTCCTTTTGTTGGATGGAGCACGAGCTCAAAAAGAAATGGAGTTTCTACTTTCACGCAGTCGTCTTGCAGCTTCTGAAGCCTTCGTGCCTCCTGAGCAGCAGAAGGCAAATTGTTCAAGCACTAAACATAGCAATACAAAATGCTGAATATAAATGAAACAACCTGTAAGTCATGTAGAGCATTAAACAGCCGAATGCAATCGTTGACATGTAAAGAATTTCTGCCTAAAGAATGCACCAACACCAAACAAGATATATTTTATACCACTGTCACCCTCTGGAAAATAAAACCACAGTACTGCCAGCCTTGCTGATCTAGAAGCCAGAAGGAAGCAGATCCTAGGAATAAAATTAAATTAATTAAAACCAATTTCTTGATTACACCAACTTCCGCTGACCTTTTTATAAAAATCTAGGGATGATATTAATAGCTTTGATTTTCAAGTTGCAGAGAGATTTGAAATTTTAAACACCTCTTTGGCCTATAGTCTAGAACTACGAGGCTTCCTCAATTTGCCTGACATTCTTTTAATTAAAGAAATTAACACATGGCATTTCTGTCCTTCCGCTGTACCTAAAATAAATACAACATCCCTCTTTTACAGGTCAGTTTAAAGCTAGGCTTTAAACAAAAAAGTCCTTTGGAATTCTCCATGTACTCAAATGGAGAAGAATATGTATATACTCTACTTTTAAAAATATACATCATATATGTTCCCATCAACTACATTTTCTATCAATCTCTATAGCAAACACACAGTGAAAAAAATTAAAGAGATTTAATGAATCTTTAGTTGCTAAACAAAAAGATAAGCATTGAATTTAATAGCGTTCCATAATATTTATTCAAAAGGGCAAAATAAGCCCTGTACACTGCATCTATACGCTCTGCGCTCTATCCAGAGACTTTTTTTTTCCCCCCTGTGAACAGTGCTTATTTGAGGATAGACCAATGCTGACAGTCTCACAGAAAATCAGTTTAAGGATAATAACAGATAATGATGCAGCAGCCTTTTTTTTCCAAAGAACAGCCCATCCCTCTACTTTTCCAGCATATAATTTTTCCTTTTTTAAATCCTTGCCTGAGAACAGCCTGCTTTTGAAAGAGCCAACCAACATGTGTAATTGGCTTGGCACATGCTAAAAGCTGTCAGAGGAATGGAAAGAGGAAATGTTCCCATAATTGTCTGTTCTCTCCAACATAATGTAACCAGCAGCATGGAGAACACCGTGTTTAAATTCTGTTATTTTACAGTCACACACTGAGGTCACAAGGAACAGTTAAGTTATAATCAGCAGCAAACTTGTGTTTTTCAACAGGGAACTTTTTGTTCTCGGCGCAGATAACTGTTTACTTCTGTCTTGTTCTAAGACCCGCAGAGTAATTAAATATTGCAGGCGACAACCGTCACAGCTAAACTCGTAGCTGAATGCAGACGGCAGCCAAGGGCCCAACCTAAATGGATTTGCCCAAGAAATCTGCTTACGAGAGACACAGGTGCTTTATGTTCTTCCACTTGGGGCAGTAACTCTTTTCTGTTCCCTAAAATCCGGCGTATTCTCCCTGTTCCTGTTACTTGGATTTCCTCTTCCTCCACGCTACACCGACACGGCTGTAAACCCAAAGTTCTTGCAACAATCAATCGTTTCTTTATAACCTCATCTATCTTGTCCGCTGCCTTTTAAATGCACTTGAGCCCTTTGGGCTTACCTTTATCCAAGTGATTTTTTAAGCTTCTCTTACTCCTCAGACTTTCTTTTTTTTTCCCCCTCAGTCACTGGCATTTGATCAATACTCCTCTCCCAGACTCTTCCTCGTCCTTCAAACTGTGCCACCTGCTCACAGGTGTCCAAATACCATCTCCATTAGGAGGACAAAAGAATATTACAACCCAAAGCTCTAGCGATCATCATCAAATGCAGTCTCCGTTTGTCCCATTTAACTCAGAATGAATATTCTTCATTTAGGAAATAGATCTCACTGTACACAGGGAAAAGCAGAGGGATAAAGTCAGCACTCGGCAACAACTGCAGAAAATATGCTCCCAGACTCCAACAACTTTTAGCTTAGAGACTTCTTCAAAATTTAAGGCAGTATCAATTCAAATTCTTGTTGACTACGCCACACAATTGCTCCAAAATACCATGAAAGGGCTAACATCTACCTGGATGCGAAGCTTCCACTTTCTCCTCTGAGTTTTGAGAGAGCAACATTTATCTGTTCTCAAAAAAAAGTGAAATACTGAACAAGTCTCTCATGTCACAACAGGTATCTTTGTATTTAAGTAGATCTAGGGAGACTTTTCCAATACAAAAACTGGAAAATTAAGTTGGAAAATTACCTCTTATATGCCCCTTCTTTTAGTTCCCACAACAACTACAAAGGTCATCACTTCTTGCAGCAAATATAGTTTTCTTGCACGTTTCCCAACCAAGTGGTGGCCCAGTCTGATGCCATATCTTATGAAACCAGTCAAAAGAAATCACAGTTCCACCTCAGACAGCTCGAAGCCTCTCTGAACACATTCTTTCTTCATTTCAGAGCTATATATTTGGTGGTACAGTTACAGAAACTTAGTTAAGGTCATGGTCGCTGCATAAAGTTAAGACTCATCCAACAATTCAGAAGTCTCCTCTACTTTGATTAATGCTACATGACCATTTTCATGCTACTCCTAAATGCAAAGTCAATAAAGAGAAAAACAAAGAGGAAAAATAAAACTAAAACAACCGGTTCACAAAGCAAGGAAACAACCAAGAAAAAAAGGGGTTGTGAAAATGAATTAAAGCAAGTTATTTTAGCAAGAAAAATTGCCAGGTTCTCTGTTATATACTCTTCTGCACACTGGCAACTCCTTTCAACACACTTTTCATAATTTATATGCTCTGATTCACCAATGGTATAACTAATAAGCA
The DNA here is from genome assembly GCF_036417845.1 of Apteryx mantelli. Lineage (NCBI taxonomy): Eukaryota > Metazoa > Chordata > Aves > Apterygiformes > Apterygidae > Apteryx > Apteryx mantelli. The sequence goes on from NC_089998.1 coordinate 11,838,280, forward strand.
GGAGAAAAGTGATGGACTGAGAATAATAGTAGTCAGCAAAATTAATGGCAACCATCCTGCTATCAAAAAAAAGAAAAAAAACCCCACATTCTGTTAGATGAGAAGGTTTTCAGTTTATTCAAAAACAATGTAGGATAAGAACATGACTAGTATTCATGTTTCTATACAGTGGTCCTGCTCTTTAGAAAGCTGCCATTAAGAAAAGTTACTGGTGAAAGTACCAAGGGCAAAGACACTTCTAAGTCTGCTATTAATATGGATCTGACAGCAGGGACCAGGCTTGTACAATCCAAATTATTCATGTGCCATTACTTTCTACAGAAGAAAGTGTGACTAAGCTTAAAAATTGTATATCACTTTTGATAGGTTTTATGGAAATTAGATACATAAATATCTATATCTATCTATATATATAGCTACTTGCATCTAAGAGTGGCAAAGAACATTTAACAGAATCATTAAGACTACTTACACCCAGAATAAGGATACCATTTAACACACGGAGATAGCAAAGCATAAGAGAAACACGGTACAAGGTCAAATGCGAACGGCTTATCGATTACATTTTGTTCATCTTCTCAGCTACCAAAACCATCCAAGTAAGCACTCAAATGTCTGCATATTATTAAATATGATGCATTCACTACCTTCAATTCCTAAATAGATGCAGTGACAATTTCAGAAAAAAAATCAGTCATTGGAATTCCAACTGAAAGAAAATATACACCACTAATTTGTGCAATAAATACGACCAGCTAGCACTTAGCTCATTTTGTTGCCTGCCAGAGAGCACAACCATCAGATGGCCACTGGCAACATTATCATATTAGGAAAAAATTAAATCCATCAGCTTGTTTCACAGTATAATTACAATAATATGAACTGTCAGATTTATTTTAATTAGCATAGATAAAAATAAATTCATTAGTAATAAATCGAGTGGTGTAAAAGCCAGGAATCCTGGGTCCTAGCTTGGTCCTCCCTCCTGATTCCTATTTGCCCTTGAACAAATCAAACTGTACCTCATTTTTCCAGCCATAAAAGAGCAACCAAAACCTATCACTTACCAGAAACATTGCTAAGAAATGGCCGGTGTTACATTGTCAAGCCTATATGTTTCCCAACCAATTTATACACCACAGAGCTAAGTTAACAGCTGTGAAGGCCTGGAAGGAGGAGAAGGTCCAATCAAAGAAATATTTGCCATTCTGATTCTTTCCTAGCAATATGCCGAGTCTACTTCACCCTGACAGGTTCAGCAACATTAAAGCAGCACTGCAGAAAGCCTGCACGTTCAAGAACTTACCGTGATAACATCAAGAATGCTGAGAAGGCTGTGGACGCTATCTCCCGCCAGCACTTCCTTAACAACCACTTCCGTGCCATCCTGCAAGCGTAGGATAGAAGATTACTACAGACACACGCTTATCAGGTACACATGGACTATTTCAGAAAGCTTAACTTGCTCTCCTTCTCCCAGATACTGAAGAGCCCTACCAGAGATGGTCCTTCACGAGAACCAGATCCTGGTTTTCCCTCTGCTCTGTTGCAAGTGTGTTGATTTACAACACCAAGGTTTTAAACCATCATTCTAAGTGACAGATGCAAAAAACACAAGACCTTCGAGGACACTTAATGAAGTTCAGGGAGTGATAAATGAAAAGAAACCAAAAGCCAGTTTTATCTAGGGGGAGATGTGACCTGCTTGGGTTTTTGTAGCTTTTTTAAATTACTACTAAAAAAAAACCAACCTTAATTCTGACACATAATTAGCTCCCTTTGTCGAGGGATTACACATGTCACCAGTCAGTACAATATGAAGAACAGCCAAATCCAAAAATATATAGAAATCAGCAAATTTGGGATAATTTGTAAACACAAAAAAATGCTTTTTCAGCCATCAGAAAACTGTTCACATTTTAAAGCTACACTCACACAGTTCAATCAGGAAAGGAGGGGGGGCAGAGGGGTGGAAACTAATTAGCAGAAGGGATTTTAAGGGTTAGTGCCCAACATTTTAGGGCTCACCCATGACACAAGTCGTCATTTCTTTTCCCTGTCTAACCAGAAGTGAATCCAAATCTTCCACCTCCCAGAAGAATTCCCCTGACCACCAGGCTAAAATATTCAGGGATGTAGTGTTTTTGGTCTCTCCTAATGCCACTATCCTGGTTTGTATACCTAACTATTTTATATAACCACCATCCAAATGCAGCTAGAGACTGCGAGGACATTTGAGAATGTCTGAGAGTCGTGTTTAGCTCACTCATTGAAGACACGGGGGACCACAGCTCAAAACCTTGACCTTAATAAACATTATGGCCCTGAAAGGTTGGAAGTAACCTCCTCCAAAGCACTGTATGATTCAAATGTTCAAGCTTAATCAACGTTTGATGATTCATGCCAACCTATACCCTATGCCAACAGATTTAGCTCAAGAATCACAGCGCAGTTTATTCTTACACTTTCTTGTATGCAAACTTCCAGCTTGCCATCCTGCACGACATAGATGCTGTTATCCAGCTGCCCAGGACGAAAGATGTATTCACCTTCATGCAACTGCACAAAAAACATGTGCTTGCACAGTTCCAGGAAAAGAGGCTTCTCAAAGTGACCAAGAACCCTGCAGGAAAGAAAAGAAAATATTAACCTTTTTCTCTCTGCAGAAGAGAGAAACTTAAGATTATCATTGCCCTTGCAATATCCTTCCTAAATTAGCAAAACCTCCCAGTACAAATAGCAGAGGAACCTCAGAGGTGTTTGTAGCATGGTAGTCACCTCAGAAGGGGCAGAACTCCCTGAGGCAGAAGTGCAGAAGCACTGTGAAACACTGAAATTTGTGAATTCTGGAGTTCCTTTTTGAGTAGCACTCTGGGCTACGCCAGCAGGCACAGAAGGAACTATATCCAGTCTCCCACAAACACTAGCATGGCTTTTGAAGGGGAAGAAATATAAAAACCTACAACAGATTCACACATTTCATGAGAAGTCACCCTTTGGAACTTTCCCTTTTAGCACAGCTACCCTGTCAATGTAACCAGAACATACAAGATGCTGAAAAGAATAGGAAAAAATCCACGTCTGAATGTATTTGTAAGTTTGGAATATTCCGTCTTCTGCAGGTAATATGCAACTGGCTCCTGCAGTACTGAAACTAGTCGATCACCACCAGGCAGTCAGAAAAAAACCTGGATCATTCAGTGCACAGCACAAGAAGGGCCCTTGATACAGTTCCATTAGCTCCCATTAACAGTATCAATCAATCAAATTTTACTGCAACATCAATTAGTCATAGGAGATCATAATTTCACAGTGGAAAGTTTAAATGACTTAAATAGCAACTTTATTAGACTACCAAAAAGTCAAAGACTATGACCTTCAGGACTAAACTAGATCATAACAGAAAAGGCTGAACACACACAAACAACACCAAAATTACAGAGCTGAAAATCTCATCTCCTTTCCTGTGTCAGCAATACAACCACTGACTGAACGGGCACAAAGACCAACCCTTATTATTAAGGATTAAGTTGACTTTGATTCTTTTTGTAACTTTTTTAGCCAGAGAAGAAAAAAAAATCTGCAGTTTAGAGAGCTGTCAGTCTAGAATCCAATTAACTGTTGCCAATTATGGTGCCTTTTTGTACCAAAAAGTGTCTGATACAGTCTAAAGGGAATTTTAAAAAATGCATTAACAGAAATCTGTTCCAGTTAGAAAAGCTCTATCATCATTATCTCCAAATTTGAACCAAACTACCTTTTTCTTTATGCACTCAGCTATTTTCTTAATGTTTCTAGAAAGTTAAAAGTTAGATTTATTCTCTCCTTACCCTCAGATGAACTTTCAGCCAACTGCTTAGAGAGTTTCACCACACAATGGTAAAACTTAACACTTTATATAAACTACCAAGTATTTAGATCACTTGAACATCCGCCAAAACCAAACTTCAAACTTTTCTTTCCATTTAACATTACCTAACGTTTTTAAGCATGTACAGCACTTCTGATGGCAAATGGGAATTCTTTACATCAAATTCAGTCAGGTCCGCCTCTAGCAGAGAGGGAGGTGGTTCTTTTGGCTGCAGAGTTGGACATTCCTTCTTAATACGCAGAATCCTAGGAAGAAAAGCAAAAACAAACAGAAATCAAAAAGATCAGGAACTCTCTTCCTTTCAGTCTTAACAACGGGCTGCACGCTGACACTGTAGGCAACACTGAACGTACGCCATACCACGTTACACGTTATCAGGTAGACACAACAGCAGCAGCCCACTCTCTGACTGCTCCTTTCCTGGCTTTCTTCACCAAAGCTAGAGGCAGCACCGTGTGGATAGCCACTCTATTTCAACAAACTTCCCAGCAAAACACCAGGCTGATGTACAGCTCACATATCAAATGACCGTAAAAGAACAGCTATGGAAAAGAGCTACGCTAGGGAGAGGCTCCACAGCACAGAGAAACAGAAGAGGAGAGAGAGATCCCAGCATCTCCTGTAATAGCTCACCCTGCAGCCTCCGTGGCATAAATTCTCCTCTCCCCAGAAGCCCAAGTACCTTTTAGCCAAGGATAAAACTTTTGCCCGCTTCCGCATCCTTTGGCGAGGCACGGTGTTCCCAACCAGAGAGTTTGGAAGCGTTGTAACCTAGGAGGAGACAAGGAAAACAAAAACATCACCTAAAAATACAGATAGATAGGTAAAGAACACCAGTTCTGATCCTACAAAGGATACCACTTATCTAGCAGGTCTTTAGAACATGAGCAAAGTGACACACTCATATAAGACTCTGGAAGACTGAAACAACACCTGCTCCAGGATCTCTTTCTTTTTAGAAAAAAATGAAGTACACTTTCATTTTAATAAGCAACTATTACCGTGGTAATGGATGATTGGAAGGAAAAAAAAAAAAAAAAAACCACTTGGCTATACAGCTCTCACTCAAGAACACACAATACTGGACACAGAAGCAATAGTTAAAGCACCAGTATTCCTATAATAGTCTGTTATGCTGACAAGCTAGGGCCTGAGTCACTTTTGAGCTGGTGACAAGCTGTAGCAACACGTGGACATGCAGTAATGCTTTCATTTATTTTTAACAGTAAATGAGTGCCACCTTCTGGAGAAATGCAACAACTGCAAGGCCAAGAAAACATTTCAAACCATCACCAGCTCTCCTTTCGTTTCTCAAGAAATTGAATCCCAGGAAAACGTTTCCCTCACCAAAAAATAAAAATAAAATAAAAATCTTTTTAATTAGTTTGGAGACTTGCTTGTTTCCAATCAGGCCTTTCAAGAATCATTAAGTAAAAGCTTGGTATTTTACCAAAAATACAAAAAGGACAATCAGAGTTTAGTTTGTAATATTCTATGCCTCATTCAGGATAAAAGCAGAAAGCAAGGTCCCAAAATATCCCCAAAACAAAAAAAATAGCTGACATGATTTTACCATATGGAATTCTAAGCATCTTTATTTATGTGTGTTATATATAAATGACTGTTAAAGAACACTAAAATTAAGAAGTTGCTGGCAACACACTATTTCTTTGCGTGGACTTTTTTTGGCCAAGTTCTACATGAAGCCCAATCTGCAACGTAAATGCAAGGTTAAGGGAATAATTTCCTTCCTAATTATGAAGTCCACTTAGCTGAAGTGAATTCAGCTAAGTTTTGCAGCCTACGAGGCAGAAGCCTGCTACGGTAGCTCAAAAGACGAAGTACTCCTCAACTACATGTGACTAACGAAGAAAGGTTACTCATCAGTATCTTTTTTCCTACGTGTGCTGTTTGGAAGCACACAGACGATGTGAGTGCACACCTGCACCCACGCACATTATCCTGCAGAGCTGTTAAGACCTCGCTACCCACACTCTGCCTGTGGTCCCAAAAGGGGCCAGTCCCATTCCTACTCAGGGGGCAAGTCCCTGCCTGCCTAAGAGGCAGCTTCTCAAAGACAGGCTTATCAATAGCATCACGTTTACCAAAAGTGGGCCGGGAGCTCCAAAAGGTTGCTATATAGATTTTGGTATGGGAAATGTTCAGTAAGGAAGTCGCCTCAACCTCCAGGTCTTGGAGCTCCAGGTCTTATTGTACAAGCTCATAACAAAACCAAATGCAAAATCTCTGCACTGACATAGTCACTCCTTACACCTGTGAAAAGATGAATTCTTCTGAACGATGGTACTGCCAATTACAGAGAGAGAGGAGAGAAAGAAAAAAAAAACATATAGGCAGCCATAGGCTTGAAGAATTATTCTAAAAGAGCTCTTTAAGAATCTACTTCTACCTGGATCTAGTTTGATTCTAAACTAGACCCATGTAGAAACAGATTCCTAAAGAGCTCTTTTAGAATAACAGGACAGGAACGATATTAGCACAGGAACAAGAGGGCAGGGGTGGTATTTCTTGTTCCAGTCCAAGGTAAAGAGGTCAGTCTTGGGATATCCCCCTTTTGAACAGTCTCTAATGAGATAGTTTGACAAGTCCTATTTGCAGTTCAATAGCCTAAGACGACTCAGGCTCATATGCTGAAGTGCTCAGTGCTCTTTGCAGGTAAACTGCAGAAAGGTAAACATGATTATCTGCTCCACAGACAGACTGGCCATCTCCTCGCACGGGAAAGAAGACGTCAGCTTTGAACGCAACGGCAGTACTGGAGGTCACTATTTGAAAGAGACAACCCTGAATAAAACCGCTGAATAATATCTTGAATATAATCCTGAATATAGACAAAAACATGTTTTTTATTGCTTAGCTGCTGGTCTCAGACTGTTTCAGCTAGCACTCCAATGCAGAAGAGTAGCATCAGCTACTCCGAGGCAGTTAGGGGAAGTAAATGAAGGAGCACACTCTCAGTTACCACCCAGTTCTCATCGCTCCCGAAGCGCGGCTCACACGTGTACACGTAGCCATGTGCCCCAAGAATATATAATCAACTACCAGCTCCATAGGGGACTTAGATATTCATTGATTTACCACCATCCCAAAGGTCTGCAAATATTATTGAAAGGAGGAAGTTTTGGCCAGAAGAAGCTACTGCTGTTCCCATTAGCAAATCACGCAGAATTCCAGGGAGTCCTGAAACATCCCCAGAATTCCAGCGAAACTTAATAGGCTAAAAGCCCTGGGCCAGGCTAAGCAGGTGACGTACTTCAACGTTTACAATGCTTTCCAAACTGGATTTTGATCTTTACTTTCCTCCCCAATGCCAGACGTTCTTACTTTTCTCATGATCTTCCGCCCATAGAACATCACTTTGTCTCTCTTGCGAAATCTGTATTGAGGCACATGCGGTTGCAGTTGCTCTAGAACACAGAAGCATCACGTCAGAAACCATCTGCAGCTTCACGTTAAGGAGAAAGAGCAGCGAGCACAGGTTATCAACTCCTCCACCTCATAACAGTTCCAGCTCGTGGCTACTAAGAAGCAAGGTAGTGTACCCAGAGTTTGGAACCTAAATTAATACAAGATTACCCAACTCTGGTTAGCCAAGACAGGCTAGGGAATAGTTGGCTTGAGGCTCTGCTTAATCACCAGGGGAGGTAAAAGAACACACTAAACAGATACAAAGATCAGTTAATTTTATCTCCCAAAATGAGACCTCTAATTCATCTGTTTCCCACTATTACAATAGCAAAATCACATCAGGTTTGATATTATTTACATACCAACTAATATTAAGGCTATCATACACTAACTAAATAAAAATCTCCAGTGCCCTGCACATGACAGACATGAATTCTACATTCAGATCTGTGCAAGTGAATCAGTACAAGTTCTTTGTCCTTTTAAAGCTGTTTTCCTGCACGAACCACTATCTTCGCAGTAAGCAACTACTGTGAGCGCAGAATCTACCACATAATACTAGGAAAATACTAAAGGAGGATTAACCACTGATAAAACCGTTTTTAAAACATACAAAGCTGTTGAGTACTTACTAGATTGTTTCACTCTTCTGTAAACGACAAACACAACAATTCCTATAAGGAATAATGCTACTGCAGCTCCAATTGCAATTCCAGTCAACTGTGAGAAGAATTTATGGGGGGAAAAAAATTAATAACTCTTGAAGTTAAAAATTGTTAGGTTTTTTTGGAGGGCTGAAGAACACCTAGCTCAGTAAGATATCTGAAAGTCAAGCACATTCATAAACACTGATTTAAACTAAAATGTAACATGGAAGTGCAACAAGTTTAAATTTAAAATGTATCAGTGTCTCCTTCCTAAACTCAGGTTGGCAGAATATTCAGCCTTTCTTCCCCTGAAGATCTACGAGCTGATCAACTAAATGCACATGCAATAAAGTGACAGGAATCAACTCCTGCCCTACGTGCAGCACCAGTGAAGAATCAAACAAACTCTCAGTCTACTCAAACTTTGAGCGTGCCTTAGTAAAATTCCTGGAACTTAAAGCAGGTTCCCACTATTGGCATGTGCACGATTTTTCACCTGGTTGATACTTACCATAGTGGTCTGTATTCTGTCTTCCACAAACTGAAGAATTCGGGTTCCACCTACTGGTAACACAGCCTAGCACCAAAAGTGAGGTGAAATTAGTTTCCAGCAACTGAAATTTATTCAGAAGACATACACACCCATTGCAAAAAGGGCTGTATGAGACTGAGAAAATGAGCAATGAGCAGATGAAATTCAATATAAAACAGAAATTATGCATATAGGGAAAAAGCTCTAACCTCACATATGAAGTCCTTGAAGCCATTCTGACTATTCTTATTCAAAAACAAAATCTTGCTGGTACAGTCTCACAAATGCCAGCTCAATACTTACCAGAGTGGGGGGGGAAAGGCAAACTAAGTGTGAAGAACAAGCAGGAAACAGAGTACAAGAACAGATGTGTCACCCTGCAAGTCTTGACTCTTACCTGAACTCTACAAGCACTTGTATCCTAAGTACTATATGCAGTTCTGGACCCTGTTTCTGCCCTTATTTCCAGGGCTGGGTGACGTCTTAATTTAATTTTGCCACCAAAAGAAAAGTAGAACTGCACCCTGAGAGTCACCAAACTAGTCCCTCTCATGAAGTTCCTCCCGGTTCTACAGACCAAACAAACTCCTGCCTGACCAGAGTGGACCACTGTCTTAAGTATACATAAAAGTTGATTTTCTTATGTCATTTTAAACAGAACGTGTCAACAACGTATCCTCCCAACATTAGTCAAACTAATTCTATCATGATTAATGGTGGATTATTATTAGCGGGATTGGAGTAGGCCCAAATATTGTAGTGCAAAGTGACAAGAACAAAGAAAAGGCTGAAAATTCGTTAGCAACAAATACAACACATTCATACCAAGAACTCACTGTTCTTTGTCAAAGTCTAATGTGGACACTTAACATATTCCCCCTTGACGGTGTCAGGGATAAGCACAATTCAATTATTTGAGATCATACTGATTTGTATAATAATAAGGAAAATCCTAGTTACCAACTGACAGTCACGTTGTTGTTATATGAGGAGAAGAAACAAATTCACGAGCAAAAGAATAAAAGAATAAAACACGCACATGCACGCGCACAACCCTCATGCCTCAGAGAAAGGCGAGAGGGGAAAGAAGAAATTCAGACCTCCAGGAAAGATGAAGTGGGTCTCATAAGGTGCTCGCACCAGTATTTGTAATCATCAACATTCCTCCCACAATTGTGGTCACAGAGCTCTGCAGGTGCGTTTTAAAGCACAGAGGCAATCCCTTGGGAAAAGCAAAGCACAGCGACCACAGATACATGGAACAAGAGATTGCAAGTAGACAGGTTGTGACCTTGCAGATGCCCGAGACATGTAAGCAATTCTTCACAACAAGATGGCAGGCTACGAAGTCACTCCGTGCCTCTTTGCAGGGCTACAATCAGCACCTGGATTCAAGGACTTTACGCATCCCTTACACACCCTCAGCAGTTCTCAAACACTCCACAAAAGACTTGTTGAACAGCCCTGAAAAGAGGCTTGCCGCACCAGAAAAATCAAGCAATAATATTCTAAGAGTATCATGAACGCGTGCTTTCTCCAAGAAAAAAAAATTCAAAATGATTTAGAATTTTTAATTTTCTCTTAACGATTTTTCACAATAATTAACACACACAGCTACCTAAAAGAATTCTCACACTCATGCAGGGTACCAAGCACAAAACAACAAGCAGCTCTGCTGAGAATTTAACAACTTCATATTGCAATCAAAGGCAAACAGTGAGACATACCCCATTTAGGGAGTGGTGGAATATGCTTATCAGCACAAAAAGCATGACCTTAAAATCAGTATTGTCTAGAATATCAGACTTCCTTGTAGCTTATAAGCACACCAGTCCCCATGCCGACCTTTTGACTAGAGAGACTGGATTTTAACAAAACACCTTCAACCTATGTATAAGCATGTCGTATATGTATTTTAGTTCTTAGAATAACTATTTCCTGTCACAGGCCTTATCTTTCATCACTACCAAAAGCACCACATGACTCAGTGGACTACGAGTTTCTTATCTACTATTAAGAATAAACACAAGAGCTAGCTGTCAGAGAATTCTGCAGTTCTTCCCTGTTTAGGCTACAAATGCACTGTTGAAGCAAAGGTACTTAAATTGTGTCTTCCTGCTAACAGCTTAGAATATAAAAGAAACAGAGTGGAGGGTTTGCAATCAAGAAGAAAAACACACAAAAACTGGAACAAATCTTAAAAGTTTTGAAAGGATAAAGCATCAGGAGAGGGTCTTTCAAAATAAAAACACTGCCTCTAAAGACCAAATGTTATTGTATTGGGTAAATTAGCTTTCAGCTTCTAGAAATATTAACACGGAAATAAATATGGCAAAGCATACTGTACCTCAAGGCTGGTGCTGTTGCCTTCTTCATCCATGTCTGGAGGTATAGCAGAGACAAAAAAAAAGAAAAAAAGAAAGAAGTCAAAGTTAAGAGGTGACAGTAACCTATAATCCAAACTCTTTTTAACTCCCCAGTGCAAAGCATAGGAGAACTGCTCTTCCAGTTTGGCATAACAAGCCAGTTCAAGAAGAACAGCTTTTTTTTCCCCCCTTTCTTCTTCATTACCCCTTTTTCTCCTCACTGGGCAACAAAAAGAAGCAAGTTGTTCAAGGAAAAATAGAGTTACCAGTAATGACAGCTAATGAAGTTCTCTGCTGGGTGATATGACAGGACTTTACTCAAACACCTGGGAAGGCAGCTGCTCCTCAGCACTCTCTCTTTAATGAGACTTCCTCAGGCAAATATCGAAACACGAACACGAAAACACCCACAGGCGCTGGGCAGCCTTCCAGGCCAGGTTCCCCCATGCCAGCGCTACAAACCAAAACTCCTCGGGTCATACCTTCACTAATTAAGGAAAATGCAAAAATAAAAAATCCCGATTATGTTCCACCCATGGAAAAAAATCTTCGGGAAATAAGGCCGGAGCTTTAACCCGCGTCAGGGGGCCGAGACGATCTCCGGTCAGCTCGGGGTCATCCCTCGCCGCCGCCCCCGCGGCGCAGCCCGCGCTCGGCCTCGCTTTTCCTCCCCTCGTTAAGGAAAAAAAATCGCCTAAGAGGGAAACTAAAGGAGCAAGTTCGCGCCCGAGTCACCGCCGAGTCAGCGCTTGCCGCCGCCAGCGCCCGCCGCCCCGGCCCGCCCCAGCCCCGCGGCGCTCCGAGCCGAGCCCGAGGCGGCCCCGGGGGCGAGGCGGCCCGACCCGGTCCGATCCGACCCGGCCCCACCCGGCGCGGCCCCTCACCTGCCGCCGCTCCCGGAGCCGCCCCCGCAGGGGTCAAAGGTCAGGCGCGGGGAGGGGGAGCGGGGGAGGGCGAAGGTCGCGGAGGGAACGCCCCCCGCCCTCCGCCGCGCCGCCGGGGCGGGGCGGGGCGGATGTCCCCGCCCACCCTGCCGGCTCCTGGCCGCGGATTGGTTGGAGGGCGTGTCCACCCCCGCGCCCGGCGGCCGGCGCTGCGGATTGGCTGCTGCGTTCCGGCCAATGGGAGCGGGCGGTGTTGGCGTGTGCGGGTTCCGGAGCGCGCTGAGGTGAGGTGCCTTCGCGGAGCGGCGGGGCCTTGCGGGGGGCGCGGGCCGGGCGCAGCCGCGGGGCGCTGCCGGGCCCGGTATGGGGCTGCTGAGCGAGCTGGCTCGCGGGCTGGTGCGGGGCGCCGACCGCATAGCGCCGTTCACTAGCAAGCGCGGCCCCCGCAGCCACAACAAGGGCCGCGGCGCCAAGAAGCTGGGCGTCCTCACCTGCAACAAGAAGTTCATCCTCATCAGGGAGATGGTGCCGCAGTTCGTCGTTCCCGACCTGAAGGGCTTCAAGCTCAAGCCCTACGTTTCGTACCGCGCCCCCGAGGGCTCCGAGCCGCCCATGACGGCCAAGCAGCTCTTCACCGAGGTGGTGGCCCCCAGCATCGAGAAGGACGTGAAGGCAGGCACGTTCGACCCGAGCAACCTGGAGAAGTACGGCTTCGAGCCGACGCAGGAGGGCAAGCTCTTCCAGCTCTTCCCCAAGAACTACGCGCGCTGAGGAGCGAGTGGCGAGGCGTCTCGGGCTGCTGCATTATAGCGGCACCCCCAGCCTGCTGGGAAGAACGTCATCCTTGTATGGGACTTGTCCTGCACCAGCAAATAGGGGACTCTTTCTTTCGCTGGCTGTTAAAAGCAAATCCTCTCTTTTTGTCTTTCTGCAATGTTTGATTTAAATTGCTATGGAAACTGTTAATTTCCCATCGGTGACTAAAGAAAGAGTTATTTGAGTCTTATGCCCTGCTTATAGTTGTGTGTTGTGTACATGTGCCCTATAGGTGCCCTGTTCTCAGACAAGAGGTGGTTGACCAGGCACTGATAATTTGCAGGAGGCAGATTCTCTTTCTAGGCCGCTGAAGCAAACATTCGTTACCTTTTGGAAAGTAGAGAGGACAGTTTTTACCTCCTTGGGAGAGTCTAGGGTTTCCCAGCTGTGGAGAGCAAGACACTTCAAACTGAAACAGCTTGCCCCAGTACAGCCAGATATTGCTGCCACCACTGCTGCCAGTGGTGACAGCAACCAAAAGAGGCTTTTTGTATGAATACTTAAATGAATTTATATTATTCTAGCTAAAATGAAGTATAAAATGAAAGGAATGAGCCCTCCAACAAGCAAAATGAAGTCCTTACCCTAAGGTCTCTTTTTGAGGAGAGAGTTGGAGAGAATTGTAGCTTATATTGAATGTCACAATTATTCCAGGCTTTCCCAAGCCTCAAAACTACTCTCTTTTTGAATTAAATGAAGATACAGTTAACAGGTACAATTAATGTTTGTTCCTTACCAATACAGCTGCTTGAAGTTCCAAGCAATATTTGGGCAAAATAGCTGCTTAATTTTGAAACGCACCTCAATAATTGTGATTTCTGCTTTTAACATATGTACCTGAAAGAGCGGTGTCTTACTAGTCATCAAATGAGATGGGTGCAAGGCACTCTTATGTAGGTAGTTGGGTATAACTGTTTAAAGAAGCACTTAAATTCTAAAAGTTTTAAGTAGTTGGAAATAACTTAATTTCTCTGACACACAAGTATGGGGATCACTGAGCAAAATGATTGGCTCTTCTGTGAGACAGTTCTGTGTGTGAAGTTTATAGTTCTCCCAGGCTCAGTGGTTTTGCATGAGGTTCTCCAAATGTGAAGTACTGCAAAGCTTAGCCATTAGAAAATGTGATTGCAATGTCATTTTTCACTTTTGGAGAAAAGAAGCATGTTTTAGTGTTCTCTGTGAGCATCTGGTCTGTAATGAAGACTGACAGACAAGTCCTTGAACCATTTAAAAAATGTTGTCAGGGCTGGATGCAGTTGTGATGGTGGAGAGGGGATGCTGCACTTGCTCCTACTTAGTGCTGTGCTAAGTGCTAAAGGGGGTGTTATCACTGACAGTCCCAAATGACCTCAGGTAAAGAAGTGGTTGGCACAGTTCAGCACAGAGGGCTCAAGAATCAATCCATGGTTAGGGAAGAGGAGATGCAATTTTTCTAATTAATTAAATCCAACCAGCATTTTTCCGTCACTCACTTTTAAGATCATCAGAATAATGAGATCTAAATTATACAAAATGGGTTTTCTGCCTTCAGCCTTTGCTGCTGCTGCTGTCAGCAGCAGTAGCACTTTGTCCCCTTCTTTCAGAGATGTTATTTTCATAGTCCCCATTTCAAGCTTTCTAAAAAAAGGCAATTGTTTGCGGTTGAACAGAAGGGATGGAGGAGCAATGACTACCAAGTTGGAAAGCAGGAGGTCCCATGCCCTTTTCTTGATGCTAACACCAGCTTGGTCTTGAACCTTACTTTCTCTTTGTGAAGACAAAGTGTAGTAGGAGACTGCTTATTTCACAGGGCAAAGCAAGGACTAACAAACAAAATGCATAAAAAAGGGTGCCACTATGGTCACATTCTGTGCACGCTACTCCAGCTTCACTTATCCCAGGCATACTACGTTAGTTCCTTTTAATCTCCCGTGGCGATAGAAAGGCATTACCTTTTAAAACAGGGTCACAGACAAAAGCCATCTAGCTGAACAGTTCTCACTGATGTGTAAGGAAACTTGATGGTCTGCGTTGACGCCCAAAGAACATTCCACACGGACCCACCAAATGCCCTTGAAGAAACTGAGCTGTCACAGGACAAGGCTGGAGGTCCTCACGTGGACTGACAGCTCGTTAAAGATGGGAGACTGGGTAGAGGTGAAAAGACCTATTTTCACAGCAGAGGGATGTGCACTCAAATACGTCATAGAGCATAAGCACCAGAATGATCTAAAGATGGAAGTGCCTAGAGGTGCAGCAAAGTACGTGCGCCTGTAGCCGGTATAAGTTTCACACGGTGTACCGCTCTTTATAGTCTCAATTTGTCCTTTCATCTTGGATCACTACGGTTCTTTATACAAAACGCACACAAAAAGTGTATATTGCTTTGCGATTATAAGCTTAGCAATAATCCAACCAACAGGTGAAGGACTTTTTAAAATAAAAACTACCGAGCAAGATAAATCTCTTATATTGACTTTATTTTAGAAACATCCAAAAATAGGGTGTTTTTTTTTAAACCAAAAGTCTCGTTCACAATACTAATATGAATCTTCATGTAACAGTGCTCAAGAAGGTTTTCTAAAATACACATTCACCCTTGAGAAATGGGTTTCAAAGCAGTAAGATTCTCATCTACTGTACCTCATTTTAGATACAACACTTACAGATACTTGTTGCTGGTGTTTCTTCCCCTCCAGGCAACTAATCCTCTAGGACTCTCAAAGAAAACCCATACAAGCTAGAAGAAAATTACGTAGTTTAAGCAATTTTTTTTTTTTTGTTTTTAGGAAGATAATTAAGAACACAGAGAAAGTGTTCCAGAAATAGGGTGTTTTGCTGATGCTTCACAGTAAAAAAAGAAAGCTAGTAGAGTAACCATGAGAAATTCTGCAGCCATTCCCAGAGGTAGTTAGGGCGATGTCGTTAAGATTTTGGTTTCTGTGTGTATTTATTTTGAACTTAAAAGATGTCAGGAAACACTGCTTAAACTTTTGGGAGGTTTTGATCTTAAAGCTGTTCACCTTAAAAAAAAAAAACTTGACTTTGGACCTAAATTTATGTTTCGCTATGGATAGCAGAAAATATGAGTTTGAAACCAAGAGGGTTTGGGGATTTTTGGTAAAGTGTGGCACTAAAACGTAGCAGGACTTACTACACAATTTATGCTAAAACAGGTTGTGCTTAGCTTGGAGAGTGATGAAGTGAGATGACATCCAGGTGATAAGTCTGATGTAAAATTAGACTATGCAGATAGACCAGAGTCGTTACTAGAAAGGCCATGCTCAGAACAAAACTTCCTGTAGCTGAACTGCAGTTTGTCATATCAGTCGGTTTGGATTTCCTTCTAAAAAAGAATTTCTCTCTGCTAAAGATCACTATAAGCAAATTGCACTGTCAGCATCTTGACTGTCCTTGAGCATCTTCTCAAAGCACATACTAGCTTACAGATTGCACAGCAGGCTACCTACACATCTAAACTTTACTCATGGACTTTTCTGAAAGAAAAAAAATCAGGAAAAACTGACCACGTAGTGTGTGTTTGTCTATATGTAGTATTGCAGACAGGTTTGGTTTGGTTTGGTTTGGTTTGGAAGGAGGAGAACAGGCTTAACAGATCAATCGTACAAATGCAAATCAGCCTTGAAGGGATTCAAATGTAATGTATAAACAAGTGGCCTTTGAGAGGAATGACGTCCTACTTTGAACATTCAGGGAAAGCTAAACAAACGTGTCTGTGCTTGACCACGCTCCTCAGCAAAGGCTTTCCTCGGTGCTGGAAATAAAACACCCATAACTCCCACAGCATCAGCCTTTAAATGTTGCTCTCAGTAGAGGAATTTTTCTATCCATTTCCATTGGGACTGTCAAGGCAGACTTCCAAAAAGGTTAAAGTAAAACTGTGTTTTCTGACTGAGATCTAGTACTTGACATCTCTGAAGGGGTAACCAGGCTCATTTCCCACTTCCAGACATGTAGGATATTATCATAGAATGAACAAGTTGCTACAATGCTCATTTCTTTCAGACTGTCTAATGGTCCAGTTGACTCACCACTTCTGTCCAGGCCCACTCCATTGGGTCTCGTAATTCCCGAGTCAGAAGCACTTGCTGACACAGGATCTCCCTCTAGGTTGCGACCCCCAGCCAAATCTAGGCTCCTCTTTACATCCAGGCCCCTAACCAGGTCCGGATCCCCAGCCAACATAGGACCCCGTGCCACATCAGGACCCCCCTCTGCTTTCAGTGGCAGGGCAGGGTCTTCATTCTCCTCATCCAATATTACATCAAAAGTAGCTGTAGGAGACTCATAAATTATCTTCAGGTTTTGGACCTGCAAATTCAGTCTCTCATCTCCTTCCTCTGATCCTGCCACCAGCTCCTCCGAAGACTGGCACGCAGCAGCAAAGTCTTGTATTACAGCCAAGGAATCCCTAGGACAGAGCCTTGACCAGTCAGCCCCGTAGGCCAAGGAGTTGTGCAAGACATAGGATGTCAGGATGATACATTCCTCCGTGTTTTCCGCTTTAAAAAAAATGGAAGGAGCAGATATCAAGCTGTGCAACAGTACGTTGCAGACTGTTCACAAGCCACTCTGCTATAGCCTATGTCATACAGGAAGAGTTCCCCTATCCCACGTTACCAGTCACTGCCTTCTTCACAACAGAAGAACTGACAGTTTTTCAGCCACCTCTCACTTGCCTTGTCTTTTCCCTGTTCAGACAGCAAACGGGAGGAGAAGAGGGTTTAATGTGCGTGGGGTTTAGGAACCTCTTTATTCAAAACACCTAAAAAGTCTCAGACCATACAGTGATCTCCACTGAGCCATAAATATGACTGGCAGGATTGCTAGAGCAGGTTCTGGTTCTTAATAAATTACAGGTGTGCTCTTCCCATGAGCTTTGAGCATTTGACTCTGCTATCAAGCAGACCGCTGAGCTGATCAAGAAGAACACTGAGGCACCAACACTGCTATCAAGCAGTGCTGCTGAATTATCACAGTCTACCTGTTCTCCCCTTCCCTACGCAGAAGAAACGTTATCCTCATTTCACAGGCTGTGAATCTGCCCAAGGCCTGGAGAAACCCAGGAATGCAGCCATTTTATACACGATTGCATTTGCAACGCAACCGCAGGCAACTCTTTATCAGGTAAATACTTTCTGATTCACATAAAGGACTTATTCGTGCTATGCTAGATTAACTAGATTGTGTGGAACTATTTTTCTGAGGTGATGACCAATTCATCGATAGGTCAGTAACTTCTGCTAAGAATAGAAGATCATCTGACATTCAGAAGAGCCTCTTTGTACCATCAAGATGAATACAAACTGGGATGGCCATGCCAATGGCTAATGCCTCTACGCCAAAACCAACAGGCTTTCTTCTTGTGAAAGATTGTTACCAGGTATTTACACATAAATAATAATAGTATGTTTACCCAACTATGAGAATCGGTCTGAGAAAGCTACGGGAGTTACCTCAAGCTGGAATGAATTTCTATAACTATTAACAACATCTGGATCTTTCTAGCAAGTTCAGAGCTGCAGCTTACCCATTAACCTGAAAGTAGGAAAGGAGAGCAGCAGAACAGCACAGAGCATCTCTGTTCTACTGAACACTCACCCAGGCTTCCACGGCAGTCAAGGATTTTGAATCCACTCTGCATGCAGGCTGCTAACAGCACAAATTCATAAGTTGGGTGCCACTTTAACCTCCAAACTCCACCTTCAACGTGGGTGTCTGCCAACGGCTGCTTCATGTTCCTGGTGTCCCACAACAGCACATGCTCGTCATAGCTGGAGACATATCAGAAGCAAATATGCAGACAAGCTGCAAAGCTGATTCAGTGCACCAAGCACAGAAGAAAACTAGGAAATATCCCACGGTCTTCACCACGCCTTTCACATCTAGTGAAGAACAGCTGAAGAGGATTTACCTGCCTGTAGCCAGAAGATTCTCCCGGTGGGGACTGCACTGAATACTGCACACGCCCATTGAATGTCTGCAAAAGAACAACATCAGGGGGAAAAGACAGAGATGTACAATTTGAGAACGGAGTCTTCCTTGAAGCTGGAGGCCCACCTTACTGCATCAAAGCCTCAGGGAAGGACAGGAAAATGAACTCAATTTTCAGAATAATCGATATAGTGAGATACGCAGGTAGAAATCCATCTACACAGCTCAACCACCTTTCCAGAGCAAAACTCTGACCCATGCAGCCTCTTAGCAAGAATATTTTCTAGTAGTAATTCTTGTACCATAAACTGCTATTCAGAGCCCATCGGAGTTTCAGCAAAACAACTGCGTTCCCAGCAGACTTCACTCCCAACAGTAATATTTCCATAGCAATAAGCCTCAGTGTATTTTAAGGTTACATACCAAATTGCACTGAAGAGCTGTGCATACTGTTTTAATCATATTCTACAAGATATATAGTACCACCCGGAAAAAAAAAGATTACTTCAAATGGAAGAACACCGGAAAACAAAATATTTTCTAAAAAGCCTGCCACAACTAAAATTATCTAAGTTCAACAATAACAAAAATCCCCAAAGTGTAAATCAAGACCCTTCTTTTATGAAGCTACCACTATCTTCACGTTTGGGAACAAGCAGTCGGTTGGTACCGTATTCTTCATTTACGGTAGCTTTAGGGTCCAGTTGCAGACACAGCTTGCTTACCTCCTGCTGGTGAAGACAGGAGTCTCAGAACTGCATCTTGTGTCCCAGCCCTTTAGCAGGTTGTCATCTCCTCCTGCACAAAGACAAAATTACCTCAATCACTGTCCAAATGATCAGTGCAGGGCAGAAACTCCTCACCTGGGCTTCCACCTAACAGCTCAGGAGTGACACGTAGCACCATCACTGCAATCACATACAGGCAATCACAACAGAGCTCACTTCTTCTCAGTGGACTGAGGGACACTGATGTTCTAAGTGCTACAGAGATTTCACTCCTTTCTAAGGCAAAAAGTGGGACTGAGGAAGAATTCCAGCTGAGGCAAAGCAGTTAACAAAGAGCTGATGCTTTTCTGCCCTAGGATCTCAGAGCATTTAACAAACAGACATACCAAACATCATTTGAAGCTCACAGTACTCCCCATACCATAAGAGAGACATGCATTAACAATAACCCCTCTTTGCTAAGCAAAAAATTTTGCAACAAAGCAAGACTGGAATCTATAAGCTCTCTGGCTCCCAGTCTTTTCTTGCAAACCACAGGAGATCGTCATCCTTTCTCCCAAGAGCCAGCCAAAGTACACAGTTTTTAAAAGACACAGCTTCTCCAAATTAACTCAAACCACTTCCCACAATCAAGAAGCCTTTCACCCCTAGCAGAAGCACCAGCTCTCGTAAAAGGTGTGATGCAAGAAGTGTACCCAACCCTGGAAAGTAAAATCCCAAGGAAGATGCATCCCTAAACAAGTTATCCCTCCTCCCAGCCCCACAACTGAGATTCCCAGCTTTCACAGACCTGAATACACAATGTCTGTGTCCCAGTAATTAAAAGCAGCAATCCAGGCCTCAAATCTGTGAGCTTCCCACTGGTTCAGGACATGCACAGAAGGAGCAGATTCATCTATGGAGAACAGATTCAGCTTCCCCTCTGAATCACTGCTGATCACTCTCAAAGGACACCCACTACAGTGGAATACAGAGAAAACATTAGAAATTACTAAAAACTCGTGTCCTAAGAAGTTGCTAGAGTAAGAACCAACATCCAAAGTATGGATAAATAATGTAATGAATTACTGTATACCTTTGATTCAACTAAACACTGAAACTGGTAGTAAAGTGGAAGCAATGTGTGCATTTACAGAGTCCTTTTTAGCTTCAGCCCATTCTGTCTGAAAATCATCAGCACTAATGATCCCTATTCACTGATCTCACATAGGGAGCAATCAGCTCACATTCGAGGGAAAGAAAACCACCGTCTTGGGTCTTTCTTTTCCCTTGATGCATAACTTGACTTCTCACATGCTTGATATTAAATCAATAAATAAACTCCATGTAAAGAGGGACTTTTTCCTCCAGGTCAGACTGATAAGGACCTCTCAGAGTCTCCTACCTCTCCCGGAATATGAGGAGAGATTTTATTTCCCTGCTGTCACAGGCATCTGAAGCACTGGCTGATCCTGAGCTTTTCTGCTCTCTTTCTGTAGCACAGTACACTTGCAGTTTCTGGACACAATTTGCTATAGAGCACTGACAAAAGTTTTGCAGTTCAGTGCATGGATTTTCTGACTTGAAAATCCTATCTTGAAACGGATACTTTTTGTTTGGTTACCTGCAATTGCAGGTACATGACTTAGGGTTTCTTTCCAGTTCCACATGACATGACAGTTACCAACCATACTGAATCTCCTGGATTTACACACTAGAGAGATGGGGTCACCCCCCAGCTCTGCATTCCCACGCACTAGTTCTAAAGAGATGCAAAGGCTGCATGTTCAGCCTTGAGAAAGCAGCCATTTGTCCCTGAAGATACAACAGTGATAGGCTTTAAAGGGACTTTTCATTATGGCAATTATCATTTATCTTGAAGGACAGTGATTGAGAGACAAGTGGAAGAAGGAATGTAAGGAAGAAGAAGGTAGAACTATGAGTTCTACCTATTCATTAAACAGTACACACAGAAACAGCTTTCATTAGTAAAAGCACTAAATTACTTGCCCTAAAGCATTAAGTACAGTACTGTCCTGTTCTCGCCCAGTTTCCAGCCTCATGCTGCATGCAACACTCTGTTTGCACTTAAAGAAAAAACATGTCCTAGCCCTCTCTTGGGCTTTCTGACATCCAGTGTATGAGCATTTGTGACATGAACGAACCACTTCCGAACCAATTCTCTCCTGTTTCTCATGAAACCGTGTTTAAGCATCCTACACATGCTATTTCCTTATTAGCAGCTTAAGCAGAACTTCACACTAAAACTTCAGCAGTTCTAAGAGCAGACAGAGAAACTCAATTGGATCTAGTGGATCAAGCTGCAGCCTGTTCCAGTCTTTGCTTTTACCAAAGGCAACAGGATAGAAAACATGCCCCTTGTCTCCCCTGCCACCGCTCACCGTAGCACAACCTCACATTTGCTGTTGGTTTAGTCTCTGCTCTTGTTACAGTGGCCAAAGCGTATGTTCTTGTTCCTTTGTCACCCTTGCTCTGAAAATAGTAACTTCTAGAGAAGGTGTTGGGAGACATCTGGGAACAAGAGTGTCTTAAGCCACTTCACAAAAAGTCAAAAGAGCTTATTCATCAAAGTCCTGAAGTTATGTCTGTAAACGGTCACACATGCACACGCGTGCACACACACACAACCTCCAAGAGCAACCATTCTCTCCCATCCTCACCATTGTTCTCGTCCTGTGGACCAGTCTAAGGACAAGGCAAGACGCTGTGCACCTAGATCAACCCTGAAGCATGGCTCCAACATGCAGCTGTTCTTCTACTGGAAAGAAAAGGAATGGATGAAGACTGGGAAGACAGCAGGTAAACAGCATCTGTACCACTCACACCTATGGCAGGTGTTTTCCAGATTAGATTCGTCCACACTACAGAAGAGACGAAACGTCCCATGACAATGTATAACAGCTTAGTACTAGCTGAAGGGCAAACACATGCATACACAGGATCTCCACCCTTCTGCTTCCCATCTCCCACCAAGCTCCCCTTGAACTTTACCTCCTCTCAGTGAGCCCTGAAGCACAGGAGCAACGATCTAATCACTAAATCCTCTCATAGACTGGCTACCATTTTCTCCACTCCCTGGAAATGGCTCTCTTGATTAGTCCCTTCCCTCATAAACTGAAAGAACCCCCTCTCCAAAACTTTTCCCTGGTTTTAACAATTTTGCACATTTTGCTCTGTTATTTGTTAGTCCATACTTATTCTCAAGTGAGTTTCCAAAGTTTGCTTCTGCTGCCCTCATCCCTCTCCTCTCCTATCCTCTGCAGGTGGTAAGAGCCCAGCCAGGTTCTCAGGTGCCACAATGAAATTTGTGGAATTTATGAGAACTGTTGTCAGAAGACAAGAGAAAACGTATTTAAAAGCTAAGCACACTGAGAAAGTCATGGAACACATACAGCTCTCCTGCAAAGTCTCTGAACACTGCTAACAAAGCTCAGGATGTATTAAATCTGGGTTAAAGATAGCTAGCTTCAAGAGCAGCAGCCGTTACAGCCACCTACCTCACTTCCAGTGAGGTGGAGGAACTCCACAGCACCTGTCGAGTTTGCAATGCCAACCATGGGATGTTCTGCAACTGGAATGTGGCACCTAAAAGAACAGCAGTTAAACAGGTCTTGAATATACCTCTGTCTCGCATTTAAGGAGGAGACCTTAGTCATAACTTCTGTTCTAGGATGTGAAGGAGAAGGAACTTGACCAAGAAAAATCTCATGAAGAAAACCTAAGGCTCCTCAAGTTCCCACAAACCTGCACTGAGGGGAAAGATAATAATAAACAAAAGACATCCACGGTCGCTGATCAGTCACTGATCCTGCTTGCCCATAAGTAAGCAGGAGACCGTAACACAGAAACGAGGCCAGTCTTTGCTCACCGGCACAGATGTGAAAACGTTTGCCTCCGACAACTCAGGGGCAGGTTAGTTAGTGAGTATTACTGCTGCAGCCGTGCCAACGGCCAAAAAAAGACCTCACAGTGGCAGACCACACCGAGGTCTCCAGCTACTGCGAGCTGCAGATCTCTAGGAGCCAACGTTACCATTTGATGTCTAGGATGGCAGGAGTGTCGATCCTTTGGATTTCCGTCAGCGGGCTGTAAGGCTGCTCCTCGTTGTAGTGATACAGGTAGAGGCGCCCCGTCCGGTCGCAGGCCTCATTGCCTCCTCCGGGGTTAGTCTGCATCAAAAATTGGGGAGAGAAGACTAGGCTTAGCAGCGCTTCCCACTCCTCCACACTGCTCCCTACCTGAAATCTTGCTGGCACCGTGGTGGGAGCAGGGCACAGGGCTCCCGCTTTGCCCAACGGCGGCCCGCACCCTGCGGCGACCTCCAGCCAAACCAGCTCGGCCGAGCTACGGCTGCAGGCAGCCGCCACAGCAGGCCCACGGCAGGGGGGCCTGGCCGAGCCCCGCCGAGGCGGCCGGGGGAGAGGGGGGAGCCCGACCGAGGCAGCCGGGAGAGAGGGGGGAGCCCGGCCAGGCCCCGCCGAGGCAGCCGGAGCTGGCGGGAGTCCGGTCGAGGCGGGAGCGGGCGCCCCTCACCGCGGCAGCGGGCGGGCGGAGGTGGTAGGTGCCGCAGGCCAGGATGCTGTGCCAGCCCTCCACCGGGCACCACTCCACGGCGTCGGCGCTGAACTCCGTGTCCACCACCTGCAGCGTCCGCGTCCGGCACGGCGCCGCCATGTCGGGCCGCGCGCATGCTGCGGGAGGTGGCGGCGGCGGCAGCAGGGTCGGGCCGGGCGGCGCTGCCGGCAGCGGAACCGTGGTCCGTCTGCTTCCCGGTCAGGGCGGCGCGGGGCGGAGCTGGGCGGTGTGAGCGGCCCCGCGCAGCCGACCTGCCAGGGAAGGGGAAAGGGAAGGGGAAAGGGAAGGGGAAAGGGAAGGGGAAAGGGAAGGGGAAAGGGAAAGGGAAGGGGAAAGGGAAGGGGAAAGGGAAGGGGAAGGGGAAGGCGGCCTGAGACTCCAGCGATGGGCCGCGAGCCGGGCCCCGGCGCGGT
This sequence comes from Apteryx mantelli, assembly GCF_036417845.1. Taxonomy (NCBI): domain Eukaryota; kingdom Metazoa; phylum Chordata; class Aves; order Apterygiformes; family Apterygidae; genus Apteryx; species Apteryx mantelli. The sequence goes on from NC_089998.1 coordinate 11,862,475, forward strand.
TGGGGGCCGCCTGGGTGCCGGGAGGCCTCAGGGGACACGGCAGACGCGGGCCAGGCCCATGGCGGCCCGGGTGGCTCCGCGTCGGCCCTCTGCCCACGCTCGCGCCACGAGCAGCTCCCCGGGCTGCGGCCGGCCCCGGTGCCGAGTGAGAACCTGCCGCAGCAGCCGGAGCGGGTTGAAGTCGGTTTGGAGCAGGGCTGGGGTGCCGCAGGGCGCACGCCCCGGCGAGAAGAGGACGGGAGCGGCCAGAAGAAGGGAATCCCCCTACAAACCTGCTTTTCTTCCCCTCCGAGCAAGCCTGTTTGCCCAGGCTGCTCGGAGACGGCGCCGCTGCCTCGCTTCCAAAAGGATCCTTCTGGACCAAACCACGCTTGTCCACGGCATAAACGAGCGTGCATTGATTTTACAAGATTTTGTCATTCTGCCATGCTTTCTCCCATGACTGATGCTGTGATCCCACGTGTAACCGCCGTGTCTGGAAGTAACCAGCAGCCTTGGGCAGTGGCTGCAAACAGGACAACTGTGGAGCAATAACTTTTCCAAAATAAGCTCCTAGCCTGCAGTCATCTACAGTTCAAGGACTTCCTGAGATGCTGTCCTTGACACTCGATTTTTCTTCCATGAATTTGTCCAAGCTCTTTTTAAATCCGTGTGATCATCTAGCAACCATAGCACTGAGGGGAAAGGAGGTCCTCTTTGCCCTTCTCTAAGGCTTCGCCATTTCCACGTGATCCTTTTTGAGATGGAGGGTCAGGACTGCACATCCAGGATGTGACGCACAGCGGATTTATACCTTGCTGCAATGCTGTTCTCCGTTCTGTTTTCTCTTCCTTTTCTAGAGTTTGGCTTGCTGTTTTGAAAACTGCTGCTGTTCCCCAGGTAGACATTTCCATGGGGCTATTTTTTGCAACCCAAAAGTCTCATTCCTGAGTGAAAATAGTCAGCTGAGAGCTCATCACTTGATATTTTTCCCATAAGCAGCCCCATGTTTATTGACACTGAATTTCATCTGCCACCGTCTCTGCCAGTCGCTCAGTCTCCTAAGATCCTTCTGCAATTCTTTGCTCAGCCTTTGTTATTACCCTGAATAATCTCATCAGTGGATGTTGTCACCTCCTGATTCATTGCTTTTTCCAGCTTATTTCTTAACATATTGGGGACATCCACTGTGACTTCCCTCCACCAACCCACCCCCCCCTTTAACTCTGTTTCTTAAGTTGTGTCCATGTGAGGACCTTCCCCTTTATTCTGGGGCAGCTTTGTTTCTTTAAGAGCCTTGAGCGCATTTTGGAAGCTCGACCAGACTCTACCAACCAAATCTCCTTTATGTCCTTGCTTGTTGATTCCACTAAAGTAACTCCGAGAGGCTTTTGAAGCACAACTTCCCGGTACAAAACCGGCACTGACTCCTCCCCAGTATTTATCCATTGACCCTGTTCTCTATCACAACATCTATGAATTGGCTTGGTACAGGTGCTAGGCTCACCTGGCTGTGGTTTGGCACATTTGCCCTGCAACGCACCTTAGAAACTGTTGTCACATTTGCCTGTGGTCCCAGGGGAGAGGTTACGCAGTTGGTAACTTGGCTTATTCATCCTTGAGTTCCCGTAGAGCTCGTACGTGGCACTGGCTGGTCCCGGCAACCTGTTACTGCTCGTTTTGTCTGAACTTTAGTCTCTCCTAAAAGCACTTCACTTTTAAACAGATTCCCTGATGAGCTTTCCATATGGAAGCATTCCTGTGTGCGAACTCCTGCAGCTCTTCCACAGTGAACACATATGCAAACAATTCACTTTTTTTTTTTTCCCTCCTGCTAGGGCTTTATCTTCAGGTCAGACCTTTCCTTTACTGTGCATCATGTCTACGGACTCTGGCAGTTTTCCTGGTCCTGGTGTGTTTCAAAATTATCTGTATGAGTTTTACGACTTGCACATTCCTCATAGTCCTTTTTTCTTTGCATTATCTTTTTACATTCAACCTGCTGAATCTTAGTCTTTCCATCTTATGCATTTGGACACAAGATCAGGTTTTAAAGGATTTCTTCCTGCTCTAATAGCATCCCGCACTCTGCTATCAAATTGCACCAGCCTCCTTTTGTCCTCTCTCAAGTCTGTTTTGATAGATGGCAAACATTTGCTCCTGGCCCCAACATGGTATCTTCAACTGTCTCCGTGCCACTTGCAAATATTTAAATCTTTTAGTTGCCCCCTTTTACTTTCACTGTTTCATTTAAAACTAAATCATCATCACAGGAAAACTTGAAAGTGTAATCCTATGGGTATGTTAAAGGATCAGATACAACAAGGTGAATACTGAGCTCTGCAATAAACATATTATTTAAGATTTTGTGTTCCTTAAGCCAGTCATCCCATCGATCAGCCTGAATTGCGACTTCTGAGTGTTTCAGGTTGGCAATCCTGCCATACTTCGGTATGAAGGAGAGCGTTTGCGGGAAAGCATCAACATTTCGTGGTGCATTTACTAAATTCAGTTCACCCGTTCAGTTACAGACAGGATCAGTAACACTGCAGGCTGCTGACACAAGCTGACTTTGCCACTTGGTGGCTATGACAGAAGTCTTTCTCCAGACACCCTCCAAGGGTCCCGTAGCCCATAGGTCCTCCTGTAACTGGCTAACACCAGACACGTTCACCCCCTCCCTGTGTCTTGAGAGTCCAGCACGACTGACCAGTGGGAACTGTGCTGGTCCCAGACGTCCCCGAGAGCTGTGCAAGAGGCCACATATCTTCACTAGGATACAGCAACACTAGGGCAGCACAGCCGGTGGCACAGCCATGCCAGCAGGACTGCGCTGGCCTGAAGAGTCCCATCTCCCACAAGCACATGAATCAACAGGTTCTTGTGCCACTTACTGGACATCACAGCTTACAAATAGACACGGCTGTACAGCAGGGTGCGGAGGTGCAGACTACCCTGACCCAGCCCACTGCTCTCACCCTCTCCATACCCAGCTCCTCTCGGTAGCCCAGCAATTCTGACCAAACTGTCCCCAGCACCATTCAGGAGCTCCCCTTCCAAAGAGATGCTCCCATCTAGGAAACCTGACATTCCAAATCTTGCATTGGTCCACAGCTGAATCAGGGATGTGTATGAGCAAAGAATATTCCACGCATCAAAGAGCCAAAGACTAAATGACATAGAGGCAGGTTTTTCCCCTGCTGGAAGCATCTTAGATGGAGAACAGCAATGTGCAGTCTCCAAGATCCTCCAGCAGAAGTCCCAGACCTCTGACAAGCTGGGGAGATTTCAGGCAGGACATGTGTGCAACAGGATGGGACTCTTGGAGCGGAAGAATAGGAAGAGCATGAAGAGACCAGACACTCGAGCCACATGAATCCTTTGGAACTGTTTTAGTACCAGCAGTCCCAAAGACGAATACATCACCAGCTTATGCAGGAGCTATTCAACCCTAAGACTGAGCTTACTTTACACTGACCAGCACCCAGTCCTCCACTGCAGTGACAAGCTGAACCACTCAGAAATCATGAGTTTCCCCCAGCCTGGCCAACAGCTACAAGAGGGGGGGACTCAGCATTTCATAGTCTGCATTTTTCTTCCTGGAATTTTTCCTAGTGAATAGTGTTCTCACTGCGTTTTTCCTCAACTTTTCCCAATTATTCTATAATTTTGAGACAGCAACATCAAAACTGCACACACTACTGAAGAAACAGGTGCATCAGGGACTTTAATACTATAGTGTAACAGTCTGTTTTGTTCTCTATTCCTTTCCAAGTAATTCCTAACCTGGAGTTGCTTTTTTGACTGCTGATAAGTAGAGCTGACACTGTCATACAATTACATCAAAAGATCTTGTTTCTAACTAAACAGTAACAGTGCTCAGAGGCCGTCAAGGCAGGCATAGCTTTGGGGTTTTATCCTGTCCCTCCCACCTCCACCCCGTGCATAGTTTTACCTTTATTTGCATTGAAATTCAGCCAGCATTGTCACCCTGTCATTCAGGATCAAAATCATTTGCAGGTCTTCCCTTTTCTCTTCATTTTTTTTCCACTGATAACACTACACAGTTGAACAATTTAATTTGCCACTTAACTCATCACTCCTTTTCCAGCTCATTTACCAGCGTTTTAAAAGCCTGCACATTCCCCGTGTTCCCTACTCCGAGTAATGTGTTCCAATCCTGTGCTTTTTATTTACTTGTCCGTATGAAGATATCCACACCAGACTAGTTTCTCTAAGGGTATTTACGAGGGACCTTTTTGAGTCTTCTGAAAGACTATACAGGCTGCATCAAGCAGAGCTGCCGTGTTCAGATGTAACAGACACCTTTAAAGAACTCCAAAGTATCAAAGAAGTTTGACGCCCCTTACAAAAAGGGGGAAGTCTCCCCTGTAAAGAGTTCTTCTGCCAGAATCATTGATCGCACAACATCCTGCACCAATTAGTAAAAAAATGTTCTTTAGACAGCAAGATGTGTACCACGGTGCCCCGGGACTTTTCAAAGGTCAGAGTCCCTGTAGCCGCTTCTCTCCTCCAGCACAGTTTGGAGTCAAAGGTTACACAAAGTTAATACCTGTGTTATTTCATCCTCAAGTCCTTTCAGGATGCCTGAGCAATACTGTTTGGTTCTGGCAACTTGTTACTTTTCATTCTGTTCATAGTCTAACAGAACCCCTAACCTAAGTGGTAGCTTCACTTCCCACCTTCTTCATCCCTTCCTCCCATTGCCCTTCCTCCCCCCTTCACTGGGATCAGGACTACCCTAAGCACCCCTCATCTTTTTTTGCAGACCCTTTAGCAGGAGTATCACCCTTCCTTCATTCCCTTCATTTGATGCTCAGGAGAAATCGTCCCATCAAGACCTCATCTGCAGTCTGCCTTTCCTTGTGTTTTGTTTCTCCTTGCGGCAACATCACAAACATTAGGCCTATCCAAGACCATTTTTCCTGCTCAGTGCTGCACAAGTGTTTAAATTCACTAAGACTCCATCTGGTAACAGCGATTACTGGTAGTACATGGAAAATTGGCATGGCAAATACCAGCTTTTTAAAAAGACAAGTAGAGGAGCCAATGTTCACGCCCTTTTCAATGGATTATCTTGAATACAAGTATTCCTTACACCCCATTTTGCATTCATCAAAAAACTGTACAGTTCATTTAAAGCAAATTGAATGTTTCTTTTAAAAATCACCTACTATAGGAAAATTTGATTAGGTCTGGCTTAGCTTCTTCATAGTTAAGGATGTTTTAGGCTGCCTGAACAGAAAAGTTACAGTATCACCATGAATTAAGAGTCGCAACTTTACAATGTGCCTACCAAGAGAACTTCCAGCAGGGAGCTTCTGAAGTTCCTTGTAATTTCCTAAGAGGTTTCAAGCCAAACTCCAAAAAGCCACCTAAAGTGCCCACTACACTAATTAAGAACTTCCTGGGCAGATATTAGAAACATAATATAACATTGGAGGTCCAGGACAGTGATTTTTTAACAAGTTGAATACAAGCAAGACCAACATTGCAACATGAAGTGGCAAAGTGAATCCTGATTGAAAATGAGTTTGTTACAGCTTTTACAAGAATTTGTAAACACCTATTTCACTAAGCATTCAGAAAAAGGCTGCATTAAGCATTCAGCATTTCACATCCTTCTACTGTGAAGTGAGACTAACACCTACTACTAAATTATCCATTTAGTTCTTCAGGAAACTCAGTTGATACTCCTTACATTTCTAAGGAAAAAAAAAATCAAAAAGAAAAACCCTTTCAGATTATTCATTATAAAATGTCTGAAAAGAAAAGCAGGCTTGTAGTCTGCAAGCCAAATTCTCCTCCCGTATTATTTTACTTTATACTTATTTAAAAAAAGAATCAGAAAGTGATTTTCAGAGTGATGGTATTTCTTTAAATGAATAAATAACTCAAATTACGAAATATTAGATCATTTGAACATATCTGCATATCACTACAGTATTTTCTATGCTCACAGGGAAGCCATGAGGGCAACCACATCCACACACAGTCGACTACCTGAGCTTCCCTAAAACTACTTTATATACAAAGGTTTCATAACAAGAAAGCCAATTCAGCTTTCTAAAAAATACTGGTTGCTTAAAGCATGATCTCCAGCAGCCCTTCTCTGAATTCTCTGAAGGAAGTGACCCAGTAGCTTGACTACCCGCACAGATCCCAGGTGGCCCCTTACACTGCTCCAGTTTCTGGTACACTGGTTCCTACTGACTAGGTATTTCCAACAGCCAAGTGCGACTGTGCTCTGAAAGCAGCTGGAATGGAACGGGAGAAAACTAGAAAGCAGACAATGATTCATTCCAACCTTTACTTGTTTGCCTTTTTTTTTTTTTTTCTTTTAAATATAACTTCCATGCAGAGTTCTCCAGAGCAACTGCTGATGTCGGAGCCTGCCTCCTGGCCTCGCCACAGCCACAGATACTTTTAGCCACATGGGAGGAAAAGCTTTTGCTACATGACAGGGTTTTTTTTGTGGGACTTTTTTTTTTTTTTTTTTTTTTTAACTTTTAGGCCAACGACGTGTTCTCATCTGAACATTAGTTAATGAGTCCTATCAAGAATTTCTAACAAAAACTGTACATGAGTTTACAAACATATTAACATATAAATAATGAGAAGCTTCCTGCCTGGAGCCTCTACAGTAGTCTTTTTGCTTGAGAATATAATACTGGAAGGGTAGACCCGATCCCTTTCCACAGCACCAGTCAGAGCTGGCTCGGTCCAGTCAGCCGTTGTGCTCAAGCATCACAGGGTTTTTCTTCTTCAGTGCCTCTGGCTTCAATAAGCAGTCTGTCATTACTGTGCAAAAGCGAGAGTCCAATGCCTTTGAGAAGGAATCCTGCTGCTAAGAGGCCTGTGCCACCCGGTCATCGTTCTGGTCCAAGCTCTTGCTGGAAGGTCCGTTTCTTCTCCCGACAGTGTTTCTTGTGAGCAGGCCAGTCTTTTTGCTGGCATTGCGACCCACAGTACCTCGCTACCTGGCATCGGCCACATATGTTGAATTCACGTAACTAAGAAGAACACAAGACAGCGTTAGTGAGCCTGCGCGGTACAAAGTAGCACCCCTACATCGATTAAGTCTGTGTCTGCTTCTCACAAATATGAACATCCCACCAAAAATTTCAGAGCATCAAAAGGATTTGAAGTGATTGCCTTAGTCTGATCCTGCAGTTGCTCTTGCTTAATAAGCTTAGACTTGATATTTGACAGCTTCACATTTGTTCTTGTATGCTACTGTTCTGCCAACTTAAGTTTTGCTTTTAAGTCCAAGCATCTTCAATTCAGAAACGATTAGGAGGGCAGCATACGCTCAACCATTGCCAAACTTATGGGTATCCAAGGAGCTTTCTAATGCAGGCCCAAATGAAAGGTAAAACTCACTTTTTCAAATGCAGGGCATTCCCCCAAAAGACAGAGTGCAGAACTTAATGATTTTAGCCTGCTCAGCAATTGATATCACAGTGAAAGAAAAACCCTTCTTATCCACACATAAGGACATCTGCTTCACAAAGAGACACAGCCATTGGACATCTCATTCTCTACCAGCCTTGATCAAGACTACATGTTGCTTTATTTCATCTGCCTACAGCAGAGAACGAGGATTACAGCTTTCCTTCCAGTTCTCCTCTGAATAAAGGACGCCCAACTTCACTTTCTTCGCAGGAAATGAGAAGCATGCTATAGTTTTGATCCCACTGCTTTCTCCTTCCTCTCTTATACAGCTGCTTGCTCCTTCAAGTTCTGTGTCTGCTAGAGATCTGGAATGCTTCCACCTATCTTTCCATACACAGTGCAGCAATTGCACTTCTCCCAGCAAACCACTAGGTCATTTCTTGTTCCAGTTCAAAATGACATTCTTTCAAATTGACAACTAAAATAATCTCTGTATTTTCTTCGTGATGCCTTAAAAAGCCCTTCCATACTGAATCTTCACAAAGGATTACATAAAAGAACTGGTAAGAACCTAAACACATCAGAAAAGTTATCTCAGGGTCTAAAAATTTATGCCAAAGAAAACCTGAGCTAAAAAAACAAAACCAAAAAAACCACACACACATCACTGTTAGCAACTGCATGGAACATTTAAAGCTTCACATTTTAAGGAACAAACCTCTGGACACACAAGGTAGTCTGTGTTTTACTTTTTTTATTTTCAATTCTTTTGAACATACCTGTTTTTCAATCATTGTGCATGGGGGGTAGTGACATTCATAATACGTGCATGAGTTCTCTTCCTCCTCCACAACATCCCCATTAGCGTTGTAATATCGTGTTACATTCAGTACAGGAAACTGCTCTTCTATAGGATCTGTGGGAAGCTGTTGGATTGCCAGCCAGTACAGACTTTGTTCCCTTTAAAAATAAGAACACATTTGGTCCATAAACTCATAAACAGCACCAAGGGTAAGTAATTCCAATTCATTTATAAAGTAGATAAGGTTAACATTGTATTTAACTCATTAAGCCTCAGACTATGCATTCTTCTCACATATAGCATTTTTTTAGGGTTATTTTAGCCTAAACACATAAAGAGTATCCATCGAGAAACATTCACCTCAAGCAAAAATATTTATAAATGGCTTAGAGTCCATTCCTTGTTCTTGAACTCCCACAGACAACATGCTAGGATGGCATCATTGCCATTCACTACACCTTCTCAAAATCAGTTTAATAAGCTATGAATATCTCCATCTTATGCATGCTGCAGGTGTTTCAAGAAAACTATCAAGTCTCTAGTATGATATCAAGTCCATAGGTCTCTCGCCAAACATGAATATGCTGGGGTTATGTCATAGAAAAAACAAATACATCCAAACATTAGAATTTTGATGCCCAAGTATGTCAAATTAAAAAAAGAATTTCAGATATTTTCAGCTCTTTGCTGGCTGAAGCTCACCCCATGTGCCATGCCACCTCCTTCACCCCAATGCCAAATTCCGAAGTACCTTTGTTTACTAGAGACTTCTTCAGCTTTGGGTTTCCACCCCCAAGGAACAAGGCGCAGATTGTCTAGGCGGTTGTCCACTGTCACTGAATTCAGATGTACCACCTGAAATCCTGGAGCAATCCCTCCCCTGTGTCTCTCCCTGGAGGAAACAAAAACAATTTGCAGTTCAGTGAAGAACAAAATTCCATCACTAAAAGCAGAGAATACCACCAATTCCAGAAGATACGCAGCCTACTAGCCTACTATCTAGTGTTGTTGAAATAGTCATTGTCAAACTTGGGTCACCAGTTGACTACAGTGACTATTTCAGATATTATCAACTCCCAGAAGAAAAAGATTTGTTTCAGGAGGTTATTTCCATTATAAATGAGTTGACTCAGAAGACAATCACAGTATATTTTAATTGGAAGAATATTGCAAAGAAAGTTCCAGAAACTAGCATTCCAGTTGCTGCAAGAGCATCTATGTTACTATTTTGTTCCACAGAGCAGACTTGAAAGAAGTTAATATTGTTAAGTTATTTTAATAGAAAATTCTATCAGACACATTTACATGCAAGTTTGGCACTGGTGTGAAATCATAGTTTGTTATTTACTTGCAAAATTGCTTAAGAGGCAACAGGAGAGAGGTTTAACCAGGGAGTAGGCAAATGTTTTTTAGACTCTAATTGTACATAACGCATAAACCTGTTGACTCCACAATTGACCAAGAGACATCTGCCAAAACTTGCTCAAAACCAGAGCAGCACTGTTAGCAAGGAGTATAGCTGCATATTAAGTCCTATCGCTATTTTCTCTTATTGCCTTCTAACACTTTTCATTTCCCATTCTACCCTTCTTTCATCTCTCCTTTCTCTGCTATCCCAAGTATCAAGTCCACTGACAAGCATCCGTATGCCCGGACAAGTCTCTTATCATTTCTTGCAGGAATCCCCACCCCACCTGGAATTTAACGCTTAGAAGGAAAGTCTTAGTATGTCTAGTACAAGTTTGTTCTGCCACAATCTATATTAATTTTACAGCACAAAGACAACATAGTGGCAGCAGCCTAGAAGGATAACGCAAGACTGACAGCTGAGCATTTACTGAACATTTCAGTTCAAACGGCTCATCAGATTTTAAGACAACATGATTTGTCCAGGTTAAATAAAAAGTTGCTAGGATTTTTTTTCTTTTTGAGTTCTAGCATTATCCAACAGAACAAGAAATTTCATTTCAACATGACTTAAAAAAAAAATCAAGAATTTAGTCTTTGTTAAAATCCATCCAGATATGGCCAAATTATTTATCTTGGGGAAAAAAACCCTGCAATTTGCACATGCCCCAAAACTTCCTAGAATTTAATGAATAAAATTCCTTTGGAGGCACCACATGCAGCACCCCCACACAGCACGCACTCTAGCTCATAGGCAAAGCTGTTTTTCCTGTAATGGCAGCGCTGCACAGGAGCAGAGTATGGAGCTTCCTGTTAGGAAGCCTTTCAGGCCTCTGTAGAACAGGGAGAAGTTCTCCTGTTTGAAGATAAAAGGAATAAAAACCTAAACTTGGAAAAAACAAAAGCAAGCTATGGAAAGGAGTCTGCTGAAAAGCACCAGAAGAGGAAAAGCTACTTTTGAGTTGTTGAAGTAGATAGGAGGGTCTGGAAAAAGAAGCCAAGTACCCTGAGGGCTAGAAGTGAGAACCAAGAAAGTACATTGATCCGAACAGACGAAGGTGAACAAATCAGATACAGAGACAGGGAAGGAGTTATGGTTTGTTAGATCAAGACTAGAACAAAGCACCATCAAGAAACACGGGATACATATGAACGTGGAACCTGGGAGAATGAGACATAAGTTCAGAACAGATAGCAGACCTGTGGGGGAAGACTAAGAGCAAGTTGAGAAACCTTTTTGAAAAGGACTGGATAAAAAAGCCAGAGCTTAAGAAAAGTCAGAGTTGAGAATTGATTTTAAGGGACACCACAAACTCATAGCAGAATGGCATGTGCCTACCATTGCTCCTACAAAGTCTGGATCTGTACCCATGACCTCCCATAAGCAACTACTTATAAAAATCCACCAGCAAAGCAAGTCCATCCTTTTCAGATACTTTGTATAAACCCACATAAGTCTACATTGATGTCAGTTTTTCTACTACCTCAGGTGGCGAAGATCTCAAAGCGGACATGGAAGTTGGGTGCCAGAATTAGGTAGCATGAACAACTTCAGGACAGTCCCTTTTCTCCATACATAATGAAGCAAGCTTCAAATGAACAAGCATGCACTACCCCTCTTCCTAGGCCTATGCTTCATTCTAGCGTGCAACATGGACCATCTCCAGAAGTTAATGAGAACTGTGTAATGAAGAACAGTCACAGAAGAACCTTGCCTTGTCCCTTGCAGAATGGAGCAGGAGAAACAGCCTCACTAATGCAGCCAACTCTCCTGCAGAGCAGTAGCTTCTACCTCCCAACACATGCAAGTTCCTACAAGATACCAGGCAAACCACTTAAACCAAAACTTTTCAGGGACTTAGCTGGATAGCATTCATTTTTCTCAGCAGCTAACTTGAAATTGAGGCCCGTAATAAAAGCGCCATGTGCAGACAACAGCAATTCAAGTCAACAGGAGCTTTAACCGAATAGGTTACAGGCAGCATGATGGTAGATACTCTAAAAAATATCTGGCCTCAGATGTCTTTTTGAGCACATAGTTAGTGATACTTATGACTAATCTCTTAAGCTTCCATCCCCCATTGGAACATTACTACACCCAGTCAAAAGACTGCAAGATGATATTACTACGCAGGTAATAAATAGAGTGAGAAGAATGCAAAAGATGATGGCAGACAAATTCTGCAGGTACCTAGTCAGAGACACTCAAGTGTGGCTTTGGAAGAGCTAGTAGTCCACACCGAAAACACAGCAAGCACAAGAGAAGCAGCAGGAAGCTCTTCCTAAAAGAATATCTGCAGAAGAAAACGTATATTATTCAGATAGTGGTTCCCACCTAGGACTGCAGTTCACTCTTTACAGGGCCTGGGGAGAAGAGCAGGAGAAGGTCCTGTCATTGCTGCAGCTTTAGTAGCCCTAACCTTCCTATTTTGAGGGCTTACTGCACGAACAGCGATACCTACTTAACTGGCTAACTAAATAAAAAGCTTTACTTGCAAGAGCATCCCAAAACACAAGCACACTTATTTTATCTTAAATCAGAAGCACAAAGTCAGTTTACTTTTTTTCCAGTTTAAGTGGATTTGGAGGGATGGGGAGGGGGAAGAGGGAAGGAAGCTAAATTACGCTCTTCTACTTGCTGTAATTCAAGTTCTTAGCTTTTATTTTACCCAAGCAGCAAGGCTGGCACTGGAAAGAGTAACGAGTATTGTTGTCCCTCCCCTCTGTCTTTCAAAGGCCGCCAAAACCTTTATCTTCACTCCTTCTCACAGAGGAGATAGCCTCCCACTAAAACAGAGCATTGCTGCTTTGCTTTCAAACAGCCCCCACTTCACCTAAGCAAAAATGAACAATGTTGCTACTCTGTTTCGAGGGTTAATAACTATATAGCGCTTGTAGCCAAAAGGCTTTTCTATAGATACTGGGGCAGGCCCAGTCAGCAAAGTATATGAACCTGAGTTGTGTCACCTGGTAGTTGAAGATTACAGCAAAAAAGTACACCCTCAAAGGGATCAAACTAACTTTACGGAGACACCTGAAATCCTCAGTATTTCCTAGCCAAAGAGTTCGCGTTTGCAACTTTAGAACCGCAGATCTGCTTGCACAACAGTTTACACCCTGCCTGTGTGACTTTCCAAAATCCCGATTACACATACAGTCTCAGATTTTTAACCTCACTGCGTGCTAGAGGCACACAATTTGAATTACCTAACTGAATACATTAGAATTATTTCCTAACATAGGTAAAACAAACCAGAAGAGGCAATGACTGCGCTTTGTAATAAGCAGACAGCTGGACTGTCATCGTCTACACAGCCTTCGACAGTCAGCTGGAATAATTTCAAGGTACTGTTAGTGCTACTTTTAGACTGCAATTATTACTGTATGAGGTTCACAGTTAGCAGCAGCTGACAATCCAAATTACCCAGTATACTGTAGTCAGCTTCCTAACCATTCTCACTAATGTTGTATGTGTAACAAGAATAAACATTAAAAGATGCAGGTTAGAATCCATATTTAAGGAGCAGATTGTAAATAATAACAGTAATAATCAAATGGAGTCTCTGATACTCTTCCTGCCTCCCTCCTCTTGTGCAGAGACTAATTTGGGGAAGAAAAAGTAACTCGAAACAATGAAGCAAGCGCAGCTAATTCTTGAGCACTGTGACTTCTAGGTATAGTTTATGAAACTGAATAGAAAACATGTTTCATTTCTCCAAAAAGGCTTTTAAAGACCAGAACTGCTCTTTTCAGCACACCCCATATTTTCTACAAAATTAAACTCGGGTCTCATCATGAAGAACATATCCAAAAAGAGCGAACTAACAGCTCATTAAATTAGTCAGTAAAACTTACCTCTTACAACTGATTAAGTCAGCCTCTGAGTGTTAACTGGGAGCTACAAAGCATATCAAGCCAGGATTCTCAGAATATGGAAATAAGAAGTAGCAGCTGATACAAAGTATCATCAGCACTGTTTCATGTAGCTTTCCAGAAGGCCGAACAAAAAACCCCAAAGTTTTGAGTTAGAGGTTTATCTCTCTCCAGTGCTCTGCCAACTCTCACGGGTGCCAGTAAGTTACGTGCTTATCACAGGACAAATGGAACCCAAAAGGTTAATCTTCATCCATTAATTTAAATGGACTCCCCCCCCCCCCCCGACACACAGAAGTTTTAGTAGCAGTTCTCAGATTTCAACACTGCCTGCGTGAATTATACTCACCTATCACCGTTTTCCTCAGGAAGAACATTTTTACAGAGACTCAGCTGTTTAAATGGCCAGTGCAAAACAAAACTATAATAAGATCTAATGGCACCCACTGTGCTGGGTTCCCAAATGAATGTAGCTGCAAGCCTCCTGAGAAGACTCAAAATACTACAAGCAGACAAATAAACAACCGACAAGTTGGAGGCAGCAAATTGCACCTTACCGAACCCTTGAAGCGTTTAGCACTCTTCACTATACCTACCAAAGCAGCTCATGTAGCAGGCGGCCAGACCCCCTTCCACGATTTTTGTCAAATGCATAAGCAAATATTTTAGCACCATTTCCATCAGCATCCACCTCCATCCGAGCCTAGAGAAAAGGGAAGGCTGTGACTGAGGACATCCAACACGGAGTGGCAGAGCACATGCTTTTGGGGAAATACAAAAGACCAACATTTAATATTTGGCTCCTACTGGTGTAGGCAACCCATCATATAAGATACAGGTCTCTTGATCTTAAAGGAATTTCAGTTGTTTGAAACCTCCGAGAGAGACAAAACAGCTCGGCTATTGTAGTTTACAGAGATGCGAGGGGAAAGGAAGAAAGGAGGCTTTGCACAGCAGGAGTTCCACTTGGACAAAGAACAACAACAATCCAGTTGTTAGCCTGTAGGGCCAGGATCCGTCCTCTGCTCTGGCACAGATTTTAGGTACAGCCATCAGCAAGTCACCAAGGCTTTGTTTCCAGTAGTGCTTTACACCAATCTAATTAGGGTTGCTAGTGAAAGGAGGGGTCCTGCCCTCTCTTCTCCCCTCAGCTCCATAACCTCGTGCAGGCACTAAGGCTCTTGCTGTTCCCTGGCACAGTTCACCACCTAAGCTAGCACATTTCCCACCTTCCCTTAAAAAAAAAAAATATATATATATATATATATATATATATAGCTTTCAGACAGGTATTTCTCTGATTCAGCCCCTGCGGAGCCACACAAGCGTTAGCGTGGCAGAAACACAGTTAGGGGAAGAGCAAGTCTGCTCCCTTCAGGGACGGTGTGAATTTTGATCGATCCGAACGCACTGTGAAAGGAGACCAAGTCCTTGCACGCCCGGCTTCGTTCCCCTCCTCTACCACACAAACGAAATACCACAGAGGAGGAAAGAGCAAACACGGTCCTTCTTGGTAGGAGCACTACCACAGCGCTTAAACTGCTAACAGTAACTCTGCAGCACCACTGTGCTAGGCACTAAGCACAAAACGGTGCCCATTCCAAAAAAGAGTTAGTTTTAGAAGACTTTGCAATAAAGAATTCTTTCCCTTTGTAAGTCTTGGTAGAATGAGTTTACCCTCTTTAAGTAGATATCAAGAGAAAACATTTTTCTGCTCCCATAGTAAGTTAAATAAGGGATGTTTTCTCAGTGCAAGATTCTGTGCAGAATGAAATTTTTTAAGAGTTTTACAAACCAAATAAAGGAAGATAGACTATGAAAGTTTCCAAAAAAATATACAAGTAGAAGGCTGAAAACAAAAACTGTGTAACAAATTAATTTGTTTTAGGGCTTGTTTACAAATGAAGAAATAGAAATCTTCCTGTTTGAAAGCATTCACACTGTTATTTCAATATTTTCAAACTTTTCCCCCCCCCCCAAAGCAGGAAAGTTATTGCTTGCCAGCGTGCTTCCACAAGCAGTTTTATTTAGGCATATCACATAGGAAAAAAAAAAAGAAGAAGAAGAAATCACTGACAGATTGCAACTACTTCCACCCGCAGGAATAGCACGAACCAGTCCCACAGCAAAGACCCCAAAGGAGCCGCGGGACCCCGAGGGCAGAGCAAAGGGGTGTCGCAGGTAACAGGGAGAAAGCAGAGGCCTTGCTGATGGTCTTATCGCACACAGTGAAAAAGGGATCCGGTATCGCGATTGAAAAAAAAAAAAAAAAAGAAAGGAAACACAGCCCCCCCCAAATCAAGCACTAACACAGCATACAATGGGGAAGGGGGGAACCAGAAGCGGAGGGAGAGAAAATCGGGTGTGGGGAGGCATCGGGGAGGGAGACGAAGGTGGTGGTGGGGAACCAGGCACAGGGGAATGGGGAGGGGGAAGGGGGGGGAACCGGGCAAGGCAGAAGAGGGAGAGAAGACCGGGCACCGGGCAGGGGGAGAAGAGGGGGGAGAAAACCGGGGCACCGGGGGGGGGGGGGGGGGAAGAGAGGGAAAGAAGACCAGGCACCCGGGGGGGGGGAGACCAGGCGGGGGAGGGAGGAGGGGGGAGAGGAGATGGGGCACCGGGGGGGCGGGGGAAGAGAAGACCGGGCACCAGGCACGGGATGGGGGGCCGGGGGGGGGGGGCACACGACCCCGGGCGGGGGCCGCTCCGCCTCACCTCGAAGGAGTAGCTCTCCACCAGCGGGATGTCCTGCTCGTCGATCAGCGTGTACTTGGTCTGAAACACACAGCGCAGCGGCCGCCGTCAGCGGAGCGCGGCTCCCCCCGCCGGCGGCACCGGCGCCCGCCGGGCAGCGCGACACCGGCCGGCGCCTGCCGCCCCCGGGCCGGGCCGGGCACAGCGGGCAGCGCGGGGCCGCCGCCGCCTCTCGCCGCCCGCCGTCGCCCGCGCGGCCGCCCCGCTCCGCTCCGCTCCGCCCGGCGCGGCCGAGCCCGGCCCGCAGCGCCCGGCCGCGCCCCCCGCGCCCTCAGGCCGCGGCCGCCGCGCGCTCACCTTGCCGGCCACCCGGCCGAGCCGCACGATCCCCAGCTTGAAGTCGGTCATGGCCGGGCCGCGCTCGGCGCCGCCTGCGCTCGCCCCTCGGAGCCCGCGAGCGGGAGCGGGAGCGGAGCCGCCGCCGCCGCCGCTGCCACGCGCCGCCGCCTCGCGCACACCCGGGGGGGCGGGGCAGCGCACCACCTCCCACCCGCCGCCGCCCGGCCAATGGCAGCGCGCGCCGCCGGCGCGTCGCCCCTACTACGCCGCCGGCGCGCCCAATCGCCGGGCGGCGCGGCGCGGGGTCACGTGGGGGCGGGCGGGCGCGCGCGCGCGCGCGGGCTCGGACCCGAGGGGGCGGGGGAAGGAGGCGCGGGCGCTGACGTCACGTTCGCGGGAAGCTTTGTGCCGCCAACACGGGCCGAGCGCGAGGGGTGGGGGCAGGGCTTAAAGGGGCCGCTCCCGCCGCGCGCCGCTGACGGGGCGTCCGGCCCGGCCCGGCCCGCGCTCCCGCCCAGCTCCCCGCGGCGGCGGCGGCGTCCGGCCCGTCACATCCCCGGGGCGCCGCCGCCAGCTGCCCGCGCAGCCTGGGCCACGCGGCGCCTGGCGCGAAGCCCCGCCGAGCCCGCTCGCCCCGCCGGCAGGGCCTGAGCCCGTCCCGTCCCGCCCCGTCGCGGGCTGGCGGCTGGAAGGAGCCTCCGCGGTGACCGCGGCCCCGCGCTGTGCGCGCCCTTCCTGGGGGGAGGCAGGGGGCAAGGCCAGGCTGCCCCCTGGGTTTGGGCCTCTCCCACGGTGAGGGAAGGACCCGACGGGCAGGGCCAGGGCCCCCCGTCTCGGTGCGGCGCCCCGAGGTGCTCAGTGCCTCCCGCGGCCCCGCGCGCGCGGGGGGGATGCTGGCGCCTGCCGTGGTGACCCCCGTCCTCGGTGGCAGCGGAGGCCACCCGAGCTCGTGGCCTGTGTGGGCCCCGTCTGGGCCGGGAGCCCGCGAGGGGCCGGGGCAGAGGTGGGTCCCCCGTGCCGGGGGAAAGGAGACACGTGCAGAGCCTGGTGCCTTATAAAAGAGATGATTAACTCCGTGTTGGGAATTGCTTTAATTAATCGGCTGCACGCTGAAGGTGGGATGCGGGGCCAGTCCCGCCTGGGCTGGGCAAACAGCCGGAGAGCCCGTTTTTTCAGCCATCGTGGGCTCTGTTTGGGAAGTTAATGCACCTTTGCAACCGCATCCCCACGCCTGAGGCCTCCGAGCTCTTCCCTGCCAGGACGGCTGGAGCCGGGGAGGCGAAGTGCTGTTTTGTGCACGCACGGCTGACGCATGCGCGTGGGGGTAACGCTTTCGCACCAGCCACAGGGGTTAGGCCTGTCTCATCCCGCAACATGAGCCTCTGGCTTCACCCTTAGCCCTCGATCCCAGGAAAACAGCGGGGAAAATTCTGGGACAAAATGTGCTTGGAGGGTGCTTGGGTGGATGTTTCCTGCAGAGAGCGGAACGGAGCGAACAAATAACAACCCGTCCGTTATTAGGAACAAGGAGAAACCCCAGCGGTGCCGCTTCAGGCGTCCCGGCGGTCGCTGCGCTCACTGAAACGGGCAGCTCCGCAAAAATTCACGCGCGTCGCAGAGAAGAACCGGGGCTAGAGAAAGAGCCCTGCAAATACACGTGGCCCTCGACTTCGGCGAGGAGGTTTTCAGACACATTTTGCTCTTGCGGGGTTTGATCTGCGGCTCCATCAGTTGCAGCAACATGCAGTCCTGGCCAGCACGGGCTGAGGGTGTTGTCATTTATTTCCATGATCTAACTGTGATGAACGTCTAAACGACAACGGCGATTGCCGGCATGAAAAACTTGCTCCTTATTTCACAAAATTTATTTCACAAAAAAAGGACTTGCAGAGCATTCGCTGTGAGAGCCTCTGCAGTCACAGCCAAGAACACTGAAAACCACCTTGGTTTCTTGATGGACACATTGGCTTTTTCAGCAGCCTGCAAGAACGTTTGGAAGGTGCCATGGCCAAAGAGGGGATTCAAATTGCAAATAAATGGATAAAGCAGGAAGGAGGACTGATCGGAGAAGTGTCCTATGCACGGTTACCTGGGAAATCACTGGGGCAGAATAGGACAACCGTGCCCTGAAGAACGTGAACAACACGGAAAAGATGGGTTTAAAATGGTGAAAGGAGCAGCTAAAGGAGACAAAGGTTAAAACCTAAAGACGAAGCTTGAAAAACTTCCCTCGATCTTTCGTTTCTGCGGTGGAGCCATCCCACGGAAGAGCGGTAAACCCCAGCCGCTTCCGGCTGGAGAGGGACACGTGCAGCAAACCAGGTGATATCCCCATGTGTTTAGCAGGGCGACCGCTTCACTTTTGACGACTGTGGCTTTTGAAGACCGTGGCCTGCTTTTTAAAAGAGGAAAACGGCATGGAAGAGCGCACGATACTGCTGTTGCCGGGAAGGAGCCGTTCAGTGGCCGCTCCGGGGGGGGCTTCACTCGGGATGCAAAGGGCTTCAGCTCCTCACGGCATCTGCTCTTTTGCTTGGCTTTGGAAATGCACCAAATAGGAATCGGAGTGTCCCCAGTTGGGAAAGGACGGGGAGAAGCAGAGCTTGTCCAAGCAGGGGAGAAAATCAGAGCGACGCTCGCGGCGAATACGGTGACCCGCGCCTGCGTTAGAGGTTCGCTTCGGGACGCTTAGCGAGCTGCGGCGCCGAGATGCCAGCGGTGCCCGAACCCTGGGCCGAGCGGCTGGGGAAGGCGGCCGGAGCCCTGGAACGCGCCGGCCCTCGCAAAGGTTGCCCGGGCGAAGGGCTCCCGCGGGCGGCCGGCGCGTGCCGCGGAGCGGGGCCGCCATGGAGTACCGCCACAAAGTCACCCAGCATTTGGCCGGCTACTACCTGAACGGCTGCCAGCACTGGAAGCCACCGTTTCACTGCCGGCTTTTCCAGCACCGCTGGTAATTTTGGGCTGTGCGAGGAGGGGGGGGCGCTTGCTGGCAATGCCCGGCACCCTGAAACTGGCCGTGCCACGAAGAGCGCGGGCTGGGGAGCGCCTGCCGTCCCCGGATCCACGTCCCACCTTGCGCTCCCGGTGCGAGGCAGCTCCCGGTCCTGTCCGCCTGTCCCAAGCTGTCCCCCCCCCCCCCCCCGCTCCGATAGGAACCTGCTGCCCGTGACGGTTCTGCTCTGCCCACGGCTGCGGCTGGAGCCCGGGGCTTCGCCCTGCCGCGTCTGCCTGGACCGTCTGAAGCAGCTGAGCAGGAGGCACCGGCTGCTCCTCTGCGTGGAGGCCCGCAGCGGAGGTGAGCGGCGGGCGCTCCCCGGCTCCCAGCTGGGGCTCCTGCCCGCCACCGTCTCCTTCGCGCGGGCCAGCAAAAGCCCATTTCCCCTTGTGGCCTTCCTTCTCCCGCTGGCGCCTCTGCGACTCCCGTGCCCGTGGCACGGCGTCCCCGAGGTCACGGGCGAAGTGAGGCGGCAGGAGGTGACGGATGGAGATCACCTCGCCTGCCACATGGAGATCAGGGCGTCTTGCCCCTCCACCGTGGTCTTCTGCTAGCGGTGGGCTTGGGTCAAGTGCCCGCTCTCGGGGGCAGGCGCAACGCCCGAGCGAGCGGCTTTCCGATCCCCGCTGGCCGCGGCGTCCCCGCGGGCCTGTGCCGGGCGTCTCCTGCTCGCGGGCGAGGCGGAGAGGTCGGCACCTTCGCAAACGGCAGCCGCTCGCGGCCGCCCGGCTGCCAGAGACACGTTGCCAAGGCTGGGACCCGAGGGGAAGTTGCGCTCTACCCTCAAACTGGATCAGCCCGGAGCTGCTCAGAAGACGAGCCCCCGTGCTCCAGACCCGCCTGCGACACCGGCGGGGGCCTGGGGGCGCCGGGAGCCCCGCGCTGGCCCCGTGTCACCGCTTCCTGCGCCCTTCCTCCAGACCGCCGAGCCGCCGCGTGGAGCCGGCCGCCCCCCTGCGTCGGCGCCGACGGCCCCGGGCCCGCTGCCGACCCCTCGCCCAGCCCCCGGCACCGCGAGGACGCCGCTGCAGCCCGCGCCCGAGGACGGGAGACCCTTCGGCCGGGCGCGCGAGGTGCCCGTCCTCCTGGGAATGGCCCCACGCTGCCGGGAGCGGCGATTTGCCCCGGGTTGGAAGCGGCAGAGCCGTGAGGACGCCCCGTCGCGAGCGGTTCGTAGGCCGGCGTGCCGCTCGCAGGCTCGGCGAGGAGACAGGTCCCGCTCCCGCCTGCTGGGCGACGCTGGACGTGGCCCTCCTTTCCCTGACTGTCCTTAAGGCTCCCAAAGCTCTTGGGCCTCCAGGGTGAAGGTCTCCTCTAGGAAGGGCTCAGCGTTTCGCGATTTTTCCCTCTTTTCTTCTGAAGGTGCAGATCACCAAACCGGGAAAAAGCCCTGGCTTCAGAGCAAAAACCCGTTCAGCAGGATGATGGATTTGAAGAGTGAAGTCAATGTAAGCTGTTACTATCTTTAACAAGCCCTTCACCTCCTTTCTAAGAAGTCTAGATTGGAAAAAATGAATTACTGGCAGGGTAATACCCTCCTTCCGAGTACTATGTAGCTTGGAAGGTAGCATGGGAAAGGTTATGCATCCCACCCCCAAGATTATTTCCCTTAGGCAAAAAAAAAGTCCTTTTTCCAATTATTTCCAGCCCTGCCAAGTGGGAGAAAACCCACAGTGTGTGTTTGCACTGGGACAGCCCAGTGTGAACACAACACTGACAGCTCCGGAGCCTCTCGGGATACGCACCGCAGAGGGTGGGGGGTCTTTAACACCAGCATCAACACACTTTAAGCATGTTTATGCTAAAATTGCTGCTGAAAGAGTTGGTGTAATCCTCTGCCACCCAGGCTGCTCATTCCTACCCTCAGGCAATACAAGCATTTGTGCAGCTTTATCGTAGAATCACTGCGTAATTTCACTTGGAAGAGACCCCAACCGTCTGCTGAATGCAGGGCCAACTTCGGAGCTAGACCAGGTTGCCGAGGCTGCGGCCAGCTGAGTTTTGAATATCTCCAAGGATGGAGACCCCACTGTTTGACCCCCCACATCATGAAAATTTTTTTCCTTTTATTGGACAACTTGTGTCCTTTGCTTCTTGTTCTTTCACTTGCACCTTCAAGAAGAGTCCGGCTCCATCTTCTCTATAACTTCTCTTTAAAGACAAGAATCTTCTCTTAGTCTTCTGTCCTCCAGGCTGAACAAGCTCTCTCCTTTGCACATAGCATGTTCCAGCCTCCTAACCATCCTCGTGGCCCTCCACTCGACTCTGCGGTTTGTCAACACCTCCCTTGCGCTGGGGGGTCCAGACCTGGACTCAGAGTCCAGATGTAGCCTCAGGAGTAAAGACCTGCTGGTTATGTTCTTGCCAGCACAGCCCAGTATGCAGCTGGCCCTCTTTGCCGCAAGGTCAACCCAGAGCTGCTTCCTGACCATCAGCCCCCAGCCTGTACCACTGCTTGGGATTATTCTGTCCCAGGCCAGGACTTTGCATTTGTCTTTCTTGAATTTTATCATGAAACAGATTGGAGGGCTGATTTAAAATAAAACCATTTTTGCTAGCTTAATTGAACCCACCTCAGTTTCCCGGTGTGGTTTTAGCAGGCGCTTGGGATGGCACAGAGAAGCGGGGAACGTGCCAGGCTACAGAGCGCAGGGAACAACACCAGACATTGATTCAGAAAATATCAAAGCAGCCTCCCTAGCTTGAAATCTAATCAACTCCCAGTCCAAGGAATTAAAGATAGCAAGTGACTGGGATTTCAGCTTTCCTTTTAACTGTTGTTTTTCCCTGGTTGCCTCAGAAAAAGCAGGAGGAACAAACTAAAGAGAGCAAAGCCATGAGCTCTCCTGCTTTCTGCTTCTACCAGCTAAACAAGCTGCAAAAAAGTTCTGCATTGCCTGTGTACAGAGAGCCCAAGGCAGGCAAAGGAGCCAAGACGGGCCAGCGAGGGCCCCGGGCCACAAGCAGAGCTGCCTAAGACGACACCCCGTGCTGCAAAGGAACAGAGAGACCCAAGACCATTTGTGGGCAAAACCTCATGGGTTCTGCAGGGAGCTGCTCTGCACTGTGATTTCTGGGGCACATTTGGGTCCAGCTTTGGTTACTCTTGCCTCAGGAGAGGGGAGGGAGGTTCAGGCTCTTCCCTCCACAGTAACAGAGGATGAAAACCTTTCCGCACTAGTCATGGGCTGCGATGTGCCATATGAAAATGCTTGCCACGGTTGTTCACTTTGATAAAAACAAAATTTTCTGTAAAAAAATTCCTTCATTTCACTACAGCCAGACCTCAACCGCCGGGGCACCCCAGTGACCACAGCAGCGTACCCGAGTTTCGTCAGGGAAGACAGGACAAAACTGAATTTCCTCAGAAAACGTGAGTGCACCAGTGAGCCTTAAATTCCTCCACATGCTTGTCCTCCCTCCAGCAACCACTCGTTCTCCTCTGAACTGCCAGCTCAGCCTTTCTCCAAAGATCCTGGCAACTCCCTTTGTGCATCTTTCCCTTCTGTCCACGAGCAAAATGTGAAATTTCAGAACTGCTGCTTTATTAAACACCTCAGCTGAGACAGCAGGACCGTGGTGGAAGACAGACACGGTTAGACACGAGTTTCTTTTGGCTGGCCTCTAGGCTGACCTGGCATTTTGAGTCTTGCAAGGACAGGCTAGGATACTTCATTCTCCTTCCCCTGGGTCCACCTTTGTGAAGTTTAACCTGCTTTGCTGCAAGCCATTTCAACGCAGAAGCAGAACAGACATGAACCTGCAATCTTGCCAAAGCAGCAGTTTGTTTGTTGTTGAATTATATGCAGACGCAGGTGATTTCTAAAGATCCCACTGCTAACATAACATGCATTTTATGCTTCACAAGCAGTATAGGATACACTCCTAGCACATGACTCTGCTGTGTGCCAAGAGAGGCAACACTGAAGACTCAGCCCAAGCCAGTAGATCCACGCCTCTGGCTTAAGCTAGAGCAGACAAAGATTTAGTTTTCCTCAAATTGGCTCACAATTACTCTGCATCAAAGTAGCCTTCAACTACAACTGATTAGGAATTGCAGAGTGGTTTGTATACTGAGGCATAACATGTTGCTTCCATGTATTTTAGAAATAAACATTACTAAACGGTGGTCAGCACATGCAGCAAAGTAACCTCCCAGAAGCCTAACCCAGCCGCCACTGCACACCTCCTCCAGTCTGACTTGTGCTGGGATTTGGAGGCTTGAGATTTTTTTCCTCTCTCGTTTCACAGGAGCTCCAGGTCATTCAGCACCTAGCTCGTATGACACAACTGCAGCCTCTTCCCAAGCGCAGCCAGCTTCACCCTCCTGCTACATTGGCTTTTTCCTGCAAGAGACTCTGAGACAGTCAGACCCAGGTAAATAATCAAGCCCCCTTTCAATGAGTTCTAGCATCCCTGCTAGTTCCTGTACCACACTTGTTCCTACACTCTCCAAGAAACAGTAGCAGAACCCCACCACACCACCATTAATGCAGTGCACACCACCTTAGGGCATCCTGTTTGCTAGGGTAGAGCTCCAGCCAGGAAGTTTTCCTCTAAGGCTGTAAATATTGCCTAAAAAGAACAATTTTCAGTTATTTGTGACAGTGAAGAGGCAGTGGCAGGAAAAAAAGCTGATCAACTACTGTCACTGCTTTGTAGAGGAGGAAAACATACCTCGCAGAACATTTTTCCGAGTACCAAAGCTAATATAGCTCAGTATCTTGGGAAGAACTTGATTTTATTTTCCCTTGGAAAATGTGTCTAAATTAACTTTCCTGACTAGTGCCCTCCCCGGGAAGCTCTGTTAGTGCCGAAGTAGACAGGCCTTTTAGCAACACCTCAGAGTCAAGCATTCTTAGTACCAGGATAATTTCACTTCTAATAGAGCTTTCCACAACCTCTTCCATTGCACTGTGCTGCCCCAAGAGACCCACCCCCCACAGCTTTTGCTGGAAACCGAACAAGGTTTCCCCAGTGTCTTTGGAGAACTCAGGTGCCACCCACATCTATCAGTGTCACTGTAGCAGGCAGACAGTTTTCAAGTTTGATAACCAAGTATCAAATAGTCTCTTAAGTGCAATGATTTCCCAGTATCAGGCCTGAAACACACAGGAACTTCTCCAGAAAGAGAAAAGTTGGTTAAGTATGTAGCAGCTGAGCTTAGAAGAGGATCCTAACACTTAATTGGATGAAGTCATTTGGATCAGATCCCTGTAGATGGTGGATTGTGTTTGCAGGTCCCTTCCTTTAGAAAGGAGTTTCACCAATCAGCCACCCTGATTTTGAAGAAGCAAGGCTAAACCTTTGTTTATTCTTACCATGCTTTTCAGTATCTGCACTTACACAAAGATCCATACTGCAAGGGGGCAGGACAGCTCTTACCAAGAGGTTCAATATCCTCAGGGTAACAAGTTGCCCTTCCTTCAGGAAGATGCTGTTAGCCTGACACCAAATTCCTTTTACCTACTGCAAGCAGCAGTTAACAGCAGGTTAAGTACAAGCTGACACTCCTGTCCAGCGCAGTCAATTCGCAGAAGCAGCCAAAATATTCACTGCTGAACACAAGTTCTGTGGCTCAGCCAGGTTTTAGGATCTGGGCATATCAGACACTTATCTAGGAGCAGATGATGTGACTTGTGTAAACACTGGTGTGGGATTTCTATAACCTCCCCTCATACCCATAGAGACACTTATATTGCATTTGCTTTCAGAGGGTGCACCAGGACCTGGAGGATATGATGTAGAGAACTGCTATATAGCTTTTTTTACCCAGCTCTGCCAGTATCAACATTGAAGAAATCCAGAGACCCAAGAGACATGAAACTGGGCCCTTTACAACTCTAAGACTGGTTAGACGACAGGATTTCATCCCTAATCGAGGGACTCGCTCTACTTCAGCGGCAAAGAAAGCACAAGAGACAAATGCAGCTCAAAGTCAACATTGTGGGTACTTGGCCTTGGTCACCAGAGGAA
Organism: Apteryx mantelli; assembly: GCF_036417845.1. Lineage (NCBI taxonomy): Eukaryota > Metazoa > Chordata > Aves > Apterygiformes > Apterygidae > Apteryx > Apteryx mantelli. Next base: position 11,887,956 of record NC_089998.1, read on the forward strand.
AATCAAAAATCTCTGCTTAGCAGCAGGAGAAAAAGCTGGACAAAGAATCAGATCTGTTCTACAACAGAAAAAAAAACTCAGAATGCCATCAAGCCAGAGGTTCCTACTAATACTGACAGGGCTAAAGGCAAGGCCAGACTACCTACTGTTAGGTTCATAAAGTGATTCTGTCCTAGCTCTTGAAGTCCCTGGGAATGCTGGCTGAACAGTTACACACGTGAGGATGACAGGCCTGAGCACTCAGCCACACCTAAGGTTTCGTTTAAAACTGGTACTTGTCAAAGCCATTTCATCCCACAGGCACATATTGCTATTCTAACACAGGGTTATGGAGGCAGACTGCCCGCATAGTTATTTTCAAGCCTCAGTAACATCACTTGTCAGCAGCTGGGAGACGGAAGCAGCGTGAATTTGTGTCCTGGCCTTTTAGCATCAGGGGAAGATGCACCTGTCAGCACAGCACTTACCCTAATGCAAGGCTAATTCTTGCTGCTGTCAGAGCTGCGCATTTGGCGCTGGCATCTCTGCTTCTGACTCCTGCAACACTTCCGTAAGCTCAGTGTTGCTGCAAGGAAATGATCTCCGGGCGGCAAATTAGCAAACGGGAAATACATGCAACTTTAAGCTTTAAGAACTCCTATCACCTTAGTACAGCTGCACAGGGCAGAGGAACCCCAGTCAGGGCCCACTGTTCATGCAGCACCAGACAAGGACAAATTAAGCCAGTCACTTTATTCGCAGACAACTAGGTGTTTTATTAAGTATTTAAGCTGTTACAAAAAAACCTTAGTGAACCTTCGTATGGCGACTTCTGCAGTCTTAGCTCTGTTGAAAGAAGCAAATATAGCTCATTAGTCAAGAGCCCTTTACTAATAACCAAACAAAGCAGTTTCAGCCAGAGATGGATACTTACAGCCGGGCACTCAATCGCACCATTATTGATGTCATCGATGATGTCATGTGGGTGCCTGCCATCAATGCTACAGCCCACAGACTGGGCAGTCCCCAGAATCTCCTTAATTGTCCCTGCAGTGGGAAGACAGCTTGTCAGTGCCTCACAGATGCCTTTTACCACAGAAACACTGATATTTTCCAGTGCCACAGAGGTATTTCAGTTGTGGCACTCGGATCTTGCTCACAGGAGTTTCTCCATTCTGCCTGGAGACCATCTGATGGACTTCCTGGGATGTGGGAAGTCCCTTTAAGACTCCTCACCTCACATTCAGGTTTTACTTTCAGACTGTAAAATTGTACTTTTACTTTCTTGCAGCTCAGATCTCCTCAAACCTCAAGAACAAGTAGAGAACTCAATTCCTAACACTCCTTCAGTTGTCCCTTATTCCCTCTCCTCGAGGTTTGCAGGCTGTAGCCACAGGGTTCACAAGTGGACAGCAAGCAGCTTTTAAGCCAGGTCTAGAGCACTGCTTTCCAAAGAACACACCAGAAAAACACTCTTCTGTTACAACTAAGTTAACTAATGCCCAGGTGGATGGTGCCTATTACCCACCTCATACGGTGACACAAGTAGGTTCTGTGGCCAGGTCAGGAATACCGAGTTAAGTCCTGCCTTGTTTCTTTTTCCCATCCTGTACTACCACAGAAGACAGGCTGGCTGCTCGCTGCCAGGACAAGGTTGTTCACACAGTGCTAGAGCCAACACTTCAGTGTAAGTAGACAAGCTACATGAGGAGCTTCACCACCACAATGTGGTTATGAGGGACACACCCCCATCCCCCCCCCCAAAAAAACTCCAAACCCTCACACATACACAAACCAGAACCAGCCCAGACACTCAGATCAAGCCAAGAGCTCGGTACAAGTTCATAAGAGTAGTACCTACCTGAGAGCTCTCGAGCCAGGGACCTGTGTCTCATCTGCCGTGCAATGTTCACTATTTCATCAAAGCTGACACTGCCACTGTGCTTAACTGTGGGGAGAAAAGGCCACAGCACCAGTAAGTTCACGTAAGTACAGGGCATGTTAAGCCCCCCATACTTCAGAGAAACACCCACTCCCAGCACTTAAAGCATATGGTGACTGGAGAAGTGACAACTACAGCAGGACTGCAATCAGCACTTGTGTTCCCAAACTTCGGCACAAAGTTACCCACCACGAGAAGAATAACTCTGTTTCCTAAGTTGGCATCTTCTGTCAGCTCACCTCTGGATTGTACTAGTCACTGCATTACCAGACAGGTACAGTGGCGGGTGGCTAGTCTGCTCAATCTTTAAACAAGAAATTCTGCTTTGCTGGCGTACAAGCTGTTGTTTCTACTCCAACATTTAAGGGATTCCTGCTGCCCAAGACCCAGCCCCATGACACTTGCTTGTCAGTTTATGCTGAATAATTTAGAGGCAGGTAAACCCCTCTTAACCCCAAATAATGTTTAGAACCAAAGCCAGGTGACAACTTACTGTTTTTCTGCTTCTTCCTATCACGGGGAGGCTCCTTCAGAGCTTTGATAATCAGAGCAGAGGCAGAAGGAACAACCTCAATCTAGATGAGAAGAGATGCATTTTTTTCCCCCCTTCTAAGCAGGATTAGGCAGTGAATGAAGATACTTCACAACCTAGCAGGCAGCCCCTGGAGAGCCACTCGCCAGAGAACTGCCACCTCAGTTAGCTCGTTGAATACATTACAAGCACAGAAAGGGGTTTGTGTATGAGAACTTGTTCCCAGCCTTTCGGCACAGGTCTCTTCACAAACAGAAGAGGACTGCTTCCTGGACTGGGGGTTCCTCTTAGCTCACCACTGGAATATACCAGCCACTGAATTCAAGACAGGTATAGTGGCAGGTGGCTACAGAATTAGTTAAGGGGGTTTTCTGCGATGTCTACATTGCTTGACACAGTGCTTTCCTGGTCAAGTGCTTTGTAAAAGAAACAATTATTCTACAACAAGACAAAAAATTAGCTTCTTCACATCGACAGGTCTCTGCCCATCACTGGGGCAGGGTTTCCCAGCTGGAAACCTTCAGCTTGGCATGCTCCAAGCTTTATACCTGTACACAGCTGCTACCGATTCAGGCCAGAGGCACTCAGAAAGATCAAACAAATCTTTTTTTTTTTTTCTGTAAGGTCTTTTCCAGAAGACCCCCACGCAGCAAACCGCGTGGAACTCATTTTATCTACCTCGGAAGGATGAAGGGCTGAGTCGACCCTGCCGGGATTTAGGCTCGTGGTTCTCGCAAGCAGAGGTATTTCAAGCTTGCACCACTAAGCCATCCCTTATGGCATTAAGTACCTGAGCTTGCCTGTTCTGGATGGTCAGCTTCACCGTGATCCTCAGCCCCTTCCAGTCACCCGTGGCCTTGGCAATGTCATCACCAACCTTTTTGGGAGACTGAAAACGGACACGTTATGTCACCAAAAAAAAATCACTCGGGTCAAAGGAAGCACAGCAATTCCCACAGGACACTGTACCCCAGATTCGGCTTTAACGTGATTTCTTTTGTGGTGGTTAGAAGCACCGAACACCACTGTGGTTTCCCGCAGCCCCACGCAGGCAGGAGCGGCGGAGGGCGCCGGTCAGGCCGCGCTGAAGCCTCCCCAAAAGCAGCGCCCCCCCCCCTCCCGCAACCGCCCCCCCCGGGCCCGGGGAAGGCGCCGCCCCTCGCCCGCGCCGCCACCGCGCTACGTACCAGACCGAGGGGGCCGATCTTGGGGGCCAGGGCGGAGGTGGCGCCGACCTCGCCGCCGGTGCAGCGCAGGTACACTGCGGGACAAAGCGCCGCCGTCAGCCGCCGCCCCGCCAGCCATCCCCCCCCCCCGCCCTCCCCGCGCGCCGCCGCCCCCCGCCGCCCCGCACGTACCAACTTTGATCTCGTTGGGGTCGAACTTGGGCGGCATGGCGGCGGCGCCGGGCGCGGATGGCGGCGGATGCGGGCGGCAACAGCCTCGCGATGCGGCGGCGGATGGCGGAGAGGCGGGGGGCGGCGCGCGGGCGGCGGATATAGCGGCCGAGATCTCGCGAGGCGGCGGCGCGCGGGCCACGCCCCCGCCGCCATGTCGGGCGCGGGCGGCGCCATGTCGGGTGTGGGCAAGCCGGCTGGGGCCGGCCGCCGCGCGGAGGGGCGGCCTCGCCGCCTGGGGGCGCACGAGTGCTGCGAGACGCCGGGCGCGGTTCTATGGTTGGGGAGTGAGGCGCTCTGACCTCCTCTCGTTGGTCCCGGCGGCTGGGGCGGGCTGGGAAGCTGCGGGTGTGCTCGTCAGGGGAGAGGAGCTGCTGCCGTTCGGTGCGGCTGCCGCTCGGTGCTGCTGCCTTTCCCAGAGCAGCCCAATTTTGTCTGATAAAAGAATAAAGGAAAGGAGAACCAAGAAAGTACTGGGAAAACATTTGGAAGCTTTGGGAAAACCGGAAGGGGAACACTGGAGGGAATTCCTAAGAGAAGAAAACGAGAATAGTGAAAATAAGGAAAAGAATTGAGAGACAGAGGAAGAATGTATATCTCGAACCGATGAAAAAGAGATTAGATTTGACTCGGGAGCTGCCAGGGAGGGCCTTGCCAGGAGCAGGCAGAGCCTGGTTATTGTAGGCAGGTGGTACAACATCCTGGTCAGTGTTGTGGCAGCTCACAAGCACGAAGACCAAACATGCCGCAGAAGAGGAGGTTACAAAGCTGTAGTTTGCCTTCTGTGTCCTGGGTTATTTTTGCACTGCATGTTGGCTACAGGGATTGCTGCCACCACTGGGACCACCATCGCTTGATAAGTGTCCTCTCAGTGAGCCATAGCTGCTGCCTAGGAGACGTTCGGTGACAGCTGAGTCCTTCCTGACCAGGAAGCGTCTCTGCAGGAGTCCCGCTCGCACCCCAGACACTGGCTCGCTGCTGCAGTGAGCATATTTTCCCAGAGGAAATAAAATCTTTCTTCTTTTCAGGCCCTCAACTTGTGTGTTACGGTGTCATGCCATGTTTGTAATGTCCAGAGTGTTTGAAAAACTGGGGCTTGGTTTGGGTCTTTGGGATGCTGGCATCCTTAGGGACACAGTATTCACAATTCATGAACACTCATTTACTGCAGGGTGGATGCTGTCCCAGGCACTTACAGGTAGTGCTTTAGATAGCTAGCATAAAGATTACAGCATACAAAATGTGGTGACACATTTGTGTATGTCCCAGAGGCCCTTCCCTGTGTTGACTGATGAGCCCTATTCCCACTTTTGACGATGGACTGCAGAGCCTAAAAAGCCAATGTTCTTTAGAGAAGACAACTTCTTTGTTTGCAGATTTGACATGTCTTCTCACTAAAGTAGGTTTTAACATTTAAAGCTGTTCAATCCACTCAGCAAGTCTCTGATCCTTTATCTTCTGACCCCGGTGCGGCTCTTTCCCTGTTCATCTGCTGCAGAACGTCACAAGTAGTTGTAGTGCAAGCCAGTTCCTGCTTGGTTGTGCTGAGACTTTCCTGTAGGGCTTACTGTGTGTGTCCTTCAACCTTCATAGCTTTTTGCATTTTCTTGGGTGAAAATTAAACAATGATTTTCCACTGTTCACATGACTAACAAAAGGCATGCAGCTGTAATAGAGAAAAGTAAGAAAGGATAAGAGAGTGGTAAACAAATCCTCCACAAAGAGCTAAGCATGTTCAACAAAGTTGTCACTACCTTGCTCCAAGCACCCTTTTTGTTCTTCTGGTTTCTCATCCTTAAGTTGATTTCTTCTGTCTCTGATGTCTGACCCTTGCTTATGGCTCTTGATTGCATTCCTGGTTTTCCTAACTCTAACTCCTGACAGTGAACTTCCCTTCTTGCTAAATTTTCTGAATTCTTGCTCTTACCCTATTCTTGCTCTTGCTCTCCTGGCTTGCCCTTGACCGATGAGCCTGATGACTCTTCATGGTGAGCAGAGCTCTGTGGGCCATAGAGAGCATTTGGGAATTTTAGTGGTCTGAACTTATTAAAAAGACAGAAAAGTGGGATGTCTGGGAAAGAATCATGAAACTGTTAGAACTTGATTCTAACATGCAGAACAAATTTGTTTCTAGTCCCTTCCTGCTGTGTCTCTTAGCTTGTCCCAGTGGAGTGGTTGCAGTGTATCACGTATGGTAGCAGAACAGTGAAACAGGAGAGATCTTTACTTCCTTCTGTTTGGAGTGAAATGAAAGTTAGTTGCTTGGAGATGTTTACACAAAAGTTATATCTCACTTTTACACTAGGGATTTATCTACACAAAGGCCTGTTTATTTTTTGGCATGGATCTCTGTATGCGAGAAATAGCTGTGACTATACCTAGTGGCTACATGCTTGTCCATATAGTTTGAAACCTATTTGTAGATGCTTAACACTGGCAAAAAACTGGCAAAAAAAACATTCTTTTTTGGATGGTTCACAACCACACAGGAGCTTTGCTGAGCAGTAAGTAAACTGCATTATTTTATATATCTATCTATATATAAATGGCACTGTGCCATTTACCGGTGAACAGTATTGAGTCTTTTGTGTTGGTTTTAAAATTACATGGTAAAATGTTGTTAAAAAAAGTCATTGTGAAATGAAACTTCCAGTGCAAACTTCATAGAGTCCTGGTAACATATCTCACTTTGGGCTTTTGGCAGCTGTAGTTCCCTGCCTGGGTCCACCCTCTTTGCTCTGCAGCGCTGGTCATGGCTCCTTGGGTTCCTCATGTACTCCAGGCTCCTTGTCCAGCCAGTTCGATAGTCTCCCTTTTGGGCACACTGTCATCGTTCTGCTCTTATATCTCCCCATCTCTTCTCTATCTTACCCCAGTTTTACCACCAAGCCAGATTCAGTCACACCTGCATCAGCTGTCTTTGTGGGCCCTTGTTCACCCACCAGCAATCCCAAACCTGACTTGTTCCGTGCTGCTGGGTTTTGCCCACATCTCTCATGCAGTCTCAGACTGGCCCCGCTTCCTCCTTGATCTTATTGCTTAGCTGGTCCCAGTCTCTTCTTCTCAGCACCCCAGCTACTTCCCATCTCATTACCAGCTGGTCTCCCTGTTTCTTGTCCAGCTGCAGCTTTCTGCCTTTCCCCCTATATCCACTGACTCACTCGCTCTTTCTCCCCTACCAGTTCAAAGTCCTCTTCCAGAACTGATTCTCGTTTCTGTAGCCCTTTCACCCACCTCCAGTGCTGATTTCACAAGACATTTTAAGGCAATCCACTCTTTTCTCTCTCTGGTTCAGCTTCTCTTCCCTTTACACGTGAATCAGCTGGCTTCTTTGGCGTCTGTCCAGTTGAGTTAACAGAAAAACATTTCCTAGCTCTCAATCCCATAGTGACCCAGAACAACCATTTCAGGGAAGACCTGACTGCCCTGTAATCACGGGATGGAGTATAGCAGCCTGATCACGTGGATGACTCTAAAGGGCAGTAGAAGCTTGGTTAGAGGCTGGAGATATCCAGCCTGGGTGAAGATCGTAAATGCCAAGTAGTTCACCCCTGCATGTGGCTAGGGCAGCAGCAATCAGCTCTGGTTTGTGGTCAGAGTTTTTATGTATTTAGGTATTTTTGGCTTTGCAGGCAGTTATGAAACTAATGGGAATTGATTTAGCTTTGTAAGCCTATAAAAATCCGGTTTTAAGCTATTAGATATTTAAGCAGAATCTCTTCACCTCACCGCATGACTAAAATTGGGCAAGTGTTCCTGCGCGACTCTGTTTCTGTCTAGAAAGCAAATGAATCCGGTGTTTTGTTAGCTTGAGACAAACCCTACCCTAATATTCAAGGTCATAGCTGGTAACAGTGGAGCTGAGAAGCAAAGTGAGTCTTTCTCAGGCAGCCCAATTCCTGTGTCCAATGTAGAATCCCAATGACTTCCCAAAATCATGCCGGGACAGGCTGTGTGCCTTGCTGGATGAGGCCCTGCTGTAGTCAGCAGTCAGGCAGTCCCTTCCAAACAGCTACCTGTATTTTGTTCCCTGTTAGGGTCTTGCCTGTCCTCACCTGTCCCGGAAGGTGAACACAGCAGTGTTGCTCTCAGTATTAGGAGCCTTTTTCACATGTCTAGCCCATCTTTATTTTGGAATATTTTACAATTGCTTCTTATTGTGCCAGAATTATCCTTGAGTTTGAATGGTTTGTCTCTGGTGCTCGATCTCTTGATACAGCTGCAGCTTTTTTTCGTTCCTGTCCTAGAGTGGACCCTCCATCCCCCAGGTCACCAGCTAGCCTTTCGCTGTATGTGTTCCATCTTGACTTAATCCATGTTGCACAGGGATGACCAAGATGTTCTACGCATCCCAGAGATACAGCAAGGCTTTTGCTACTTACATTAATACTTCTACTGTGGAGGTGTGCGGGGGTCTGCCTGTTTGATCATGCCAAAGAAAGGTCTAAACAAAGGCAATTGCTGAAATGCTGATTTTCTCCTTTTTTACTTATTAGAGCACATTTCTGTAGTCCAGGCTCCTCAGGGAACACATACTTCAGGAGGCCTCTGCCCTGATTTATGGTGATCGTTTGTGCCATTGAGATGGAGCTATAGTAAAGACTGAAGATGCTACTTTTCTTCCATAAAAAGAAACCCAGTGATGATGCTCGAAAGCATTTTGCATATCAAATGTGCCTGGTAAGCGATGCCAAGGTCTTTCCTGTTCTCGGTATCTAGTCCTGGATGCCAAATGAATCTCCTGGAGTTTTCGTTGTTAGGCACCACCTCCTGTGGGGCTGGAAAGGGAGAGCTTAATCTGTCTATTCTAGAATTAGTTCTGTATTGCATATGCTTAGTTTATGATCAGGATTTCCAGTCCTGAAAACTCAATGGAGACAGCAGCACAAGCAGGCTTTATTGCCTTATACAGCATCATTTATTTAAAAACTAATTCCAGAGACACGATGCTGCTCACAGTGAGACTTGTCCGGTTTCATTGCTGTTAGGGCTGGCAGCCACTTTGGATGTCACTGATTTGAACATGGAAAAACACTTTTGTCCCGAAGGAATGAATACTTGATCCTTTTTAACACAGAAGAGTTGGTTCTGCAGTTCTAATGGAAGCAAAAAGGCGACAGTAGTTATTTTTGCTTCTATGTACCATTCTGAACACAAAAGAAGGTAGATCTGCTGGTTGGGATGTGCCGGTCATACAGCAGGTTCTTCACAGGCTGGAATGGTGCTGCTGTTGCTCATAGGAAGTGACTCTCAGGTGCCTGAGAACCTGTCATTTCATTTGCTTTTTATCAAAACTGCAGAATTAAGATGTGCTTTGGCTCTTCATGCAGGAATTCATTTATAGCACCAAAAGGGGTTTTGTCGCTGAGTTTGGTTTCCTGGTTGCTTTTGCTTGTTGCGGTCGTAGCAGCACACCCTTTGCTCCTGGTATTTTTACCTAATTGCATGGCTGCAGCAGAGAGCTGTAATTACATTTTCTGGAGAGGAGATAGTTGGGTCATTGTGCAGCAAGAGGCCGTTTGTTTCCACATGTTCTAATTCTCTAGGTGCATATCTTCTCTCTCCGGGCTAAAGAAGATGGTGCTGATGGCAGTCTTGACGTATCAAAATGGGAACTTTCACAGCTATGGGTTTTGCAACTTGCAATATTAGCTGACAGGTCTGATTTCTCTGTCTACTTCTTCTTACCAAGATCAGATTTAGTATCATATCTATAAGCTTTGAGACAAAAATGGCCTTGTTTCTTAATGATCCACTTCAATGTCTGTTGAACACTGGCTTTCAGGATAGGACCGCTTCCCTTTTTTGTGGGAGATTGCCTGTCCAACCTGATGGTTCCACAATATTTCCATATTGGGAATCCTTTTTCATTCAACAACATGGGAAGGCAGGGTGGTCTCAGACCCTTCACCGATACTTTGGTATGACCCTTATTTTGAGACCTCATGGCCTGATTTTGCTCGTCGTAAGGGAATTTGGTTGCAAAAGGCTAACTATTTCTAATCTTAGAGCTACAAAGCCTGCCACCTGCACTTACTTTTCTGTATAAGTGAAAATCCCTGGTTCCAGACTGCTGGTTAAAGACAGAAGTCTCACTTCCAGCTTGGCTTCTTTTATGTCAGCCAAATAAATTAGAAACAAGCCAGCTGCTGGAGCGTGAGTGGTTAGTGACAAATTGCCAGGCCTTCAGAGCAGACACAGCTTTGCATTTTGGCAGCCTCTCAATCCTGTTAAGCCCAAGCCCATTTCTGTCTCGCTTTCAGTTTTTACTCACTGCCTCATGTTTCTAAAATGTTTGTACCTGTGTAACCTTTTGTCACAGGAAGCCTTTGCCAAGCAAGCTAATGAATACTGCGCTGCTCTGTGTTGGGAGGTTTGGGACCATCCTGGAAAGGATAGCTGTCTACTGTGCAGTATAAAATGGCTTTGCTGAGCCTTTGGGATGTTTTGTTCCAAGATCAGAAGCCAACAGCATCTTGTGTGTAGGTTTGTGAGCTGTGTGGGACAGTCTGCAAGCCAGTCTGGGTAAAAGAGTGGCAGACTGATGATGCATTGTGAACCAGCTCCATTCATAGCTGCAGCTGGTGTGAGATCCCCAGCTGCTCCTTTTGGATTGGTACCACCAAACTCCTTGTCTCACTGTTTCATTTTTTGCCTTTGTAGTTTCAAAAAAATAAAGTGAGCCATCAGTTTGGCCTTAAAATTAACTCTGAAGCTAGAGACAAGGAAACAGTTTGGCCGATGCTGGTTCTGTGCTGCAGAGCAGATCCCTGTGCTCAGGGGCCTGGCTGGCACGGGCTGAATTTGCTGGAATATCTCTTCACCGATTGCCCCTCTGCTGCAGAGGCCAGCACATGTGAAGATTCTCAGTCCTACTTGTTTCCTCCTTTTCTCGTTTAGTCCACTGCAGTGTGTTTAACTGAGGTTGCAAACTCATAGACTACATTTGTGTGATGACTAACTGAAAATGTGCATGCGCTCTTGAGTCATCTGCACAGTGAGTATTAAATCACCTAAGACCTGCACTTCTGCCTAAACCCCACAGTCTGTTCTGAGCTATGCAGAACACTGTCATATTGTGGAATCAGGAATTGTCAGATAATTCTATTATTATGTTTAAGTATTATTGTTGTATTCAGAATGCCTGTATAGGGGTATTTATATGGTGTTTCAGAAGAAGTTTGCTCTCTCCCTTATGACAAATTTGGCCGCTTGCACAATACCACACAGAGAGCAATTTTGGTAGGACTAATCCCTTCTGAGTGTGTTAGAGCTAACTTCTGTCATGAAAGATGAGATAATTCTTTCTATCTTAGCCTACCTAATCATGTTATTATTTCTCATGAAAGTACTTTGGCGCTTGTTTAGATCTCCTATTGAATGTTTGACCCTCTATGAAAATCCATTTACTATTTTGGTATTTATACGGTACTGAATAAGATATTAACCTCTAGTACACCCCACCCCCAAAATTAAATTTCAACAAATGTACTTGTTCTCAACTGCAAAGTGTCTTGTGTTCGTGTTTCAAGGGGATTTTTCCTCCTCAGGTGTTGATTATTCATACAAATAGTCATACATCTCTAGTTGTAAAGTCCTGCAACCTCCTGAGTCTCATAACCGTGAAGGTAACTGTGACTTTTAACAGTTAACTTGCAGCCCTTTTTCCTTGCATTTTAACTGCATTAAAAGACACTAGCCCAAATAAGTCCCTCGTGTCTGACTGACTGTCGTCAAGGATCAGTGACAAAATGTGAAATCTTCCTTTCCTGGGTCTGCAGATCAACCACTTCCCAAGGAGACAGAGAGCAGTTACTGAGCGGTTTGTGTGAAATCATAATCAGTCCTAGGACTCATTTATCATCTTCACAGTCCCACACATCTCCTCAACAGCTTCTCACAGTTGTGGTCAGCTTCAGCAGAAAGTCCAAGGGTTGAGTGTGTTGTGGGATGAACTCCTCTCTCTCCAGGGTGGAGCCTTCTGTCTCCTTCAGTGGTGGGTCATTTGAATCTGAACCAAGCTGGCAGTGGGTGACAGTGTGTGACAGAGCTGTAATGTTCTAGAGATGTTGAGGGCTTTCAGCACCACCACCCTCAGGCTGTTTTTCCACAAGAAGCAGAGTCACTTCACCAGCTCACTGCCCCCCAAAGAGGCAGGTCTCCAGGCATAGTCTCCCTCTCCCTGTACCAGCACTGGTGTTGGTCCTCCCATGAAGCAGCTGAGTTCACTGGCCCTGCAGAAGACTTTTTTTTTTCTGCCAGGCTGGTTCCAAGCTTCCTGGCAGGTCAAGGGAAGCTAAGAAGCAGCAGAATTGGCTAATGTGCTGTGCTGTCAGTTGAGTCAGGCAAGAGATGGAGAAGCAGCTCTAGAAGGGAGGAACTGTAGAGAAAGAAAGTGCTTGCAAAACCTGTTCTATCACTCTGTGTAAGATAATGATGGTTTGGCAGAAGTAGTTCAGTAAATCACGCAGAGCAGATGATAGCCTGGAATGAGTTGCAGAGCAGGTCCACTAGAACCCAGAGCTCAGTTAAGTAAGCCTGTGTAACCCTTCCAGGTTTGCACATCCCTAAAATGAAGGCATCAACTGTACCCCTTTTTCTCAAACTCTTGGGCATTCTCTAACATGCGTAGTGTCATCAGTTTGGATTGCTGAAACAGAAGAAAATGGAGGGCAAGGAACTTGGAAGTACAGTTCAGTTTACTGCTGTATCCATCTGCAACATCTGGCCTCTGCCCCCAAGATTTACAGTGCCACAGTCAGATCCCTTTTTTCCTGTCTCTGGTATTTACACTGAAGGGAAGATGACTTCATGTTATGAACATTCTCCTGATAAAGAGCACAGATCAAATCTCTAACAGTGACCTCAACTGAGAAGGTCGATTCTGCATGTGAGACCACTGCTGAGGTGGTGCATGTGGGCTGGGCAGGTACAAGTGTATCTTGGTCCCTTGCCTTAGTCCCCATTGGTCACCTTGCCTTGGTTGGCAATGGCACATGGCAGTCTTTGGAGTCCTCATGTGCCCCATGACAACCCCATCCCTGTACCAGGTTATAAAAGATGATAGGTAATTTCACTCCTATGAGCACATTTCAGTTTTCTGACAGATGAACTTTCTGGGGTCCTGCTTTGAATAGGGTGCCTGGGACTAAATGGCTTCTCTCTCTCTACGCAACAAGCTGAAGGAGCTGTCTCCTACTGTGAGTGGCTTGTGGAGTCTGTGTGCTCTGAATATCAGTGAGAGCATGCTGCAAGAACTGCCACGGGGACTGGCTCACATCCGCTTGCTGGAGGTATGCACCCAGCCAGCTGTGTCTGTGTCTCCCCTTCTCAGGCTGTTTATTCCATTGTAAGCTGGTTCCCTTCCTAGTTGATCAATATGATCATAAATTTAGCATAGAAAGTGAATTGTGAGGGTTTGGGGACCACTCGTAACTAGGCTATGTGTGGTCCCTGGTGTCGAAAATTGGTTTTGCCTATTCTTCCTATTTTTGTCTTGTAGCAAGTTTCTCTTCTGATCCTTTTCTGCCATGGCTTAATCATGACAAAAATCATCCATAGGGTGTAATCCTCCAAGTACTTTTTGCCAAGACAGTCTCTGACAGCACAAATTGTGACTGTCAGCCCAGATTGACTCAGTCCTTTCCACCTAGACTGATTGTAAATGAGCAGATTAGATGTTGAGGTTTCTGCCTCAGTTGCCATGACTGATCTCTGACTCATTGCTGGCTTCCATAGATCTGTGGCTCCCTGGAGCGTATATTCAAAATGAGACAAGGATCAAGATTTTTATGGATGTGTTACCTTCTGGCTGCCAAACTTGTCCGTACTAAGCTGTGCAAATCTCAGGCAACAGGGCTGACTCAGACAGCAGCGTTCAGGATGTGAATAAACACTGTCATGTCTTGAGCACATAACATCAGGCTTCACTTCTCTTGTAGGCAATCTTTGGGACTAGGGACCTTTGCAGCTTGCTCCCCTGTGTTCAATAGAAGTGGTCTGGCACATGATTGATGTATTATCTTAGATCTAATAGAGCTAAAGGGGAAGAGGCTTCGTGAAATTCCTGTTTTCCATATCTACTTCAAAATTAACTTAGAGCTTGTCCTGAGTTTGCACCGTACTGTGAAAGCAGGCTGCAGTGGCCATTGCTTGTTCGAGGAGATAGGTCCAGGATAGGAACCCAGTAATCAATCACCTCGTTTTATATGAACAGTGTGACTTTTGTGAGGTCCATGTCATGCACCTGTATTTCTTAAAAAACAGGCTCTGTTCTAATGCGTGATAATTCTTGCAGGACCTGTGAGGAAGCACATCTAGAATTCGAAAAAAATGGAGCTGGAGGAGTTTATCATTTGCAGAGCTATGAGACCTTGAGTCCACTGATACCTGCAAGCTGGGGCATGTCACTCCAGGAACCCAATGATAAAATGTCCCCACCAGTGGTGAAATGTCAGATGGAATTGAAGAGTGTAATAAAGAAAATGAGAAATTTTAGGCTGGCAGCATCTGGTGACCAAATAAAAGCAACCTTGTCTGCCCATGGCCTGCCCAACAAAGAGCAGTGAACAGACACGCTCCTGCCTGCAAGTGCAGGGAATATAGTCCACCTTGTCTGGGTCTCCTTCATCAGCACTCCCTTTCCCATGCAGAATACTGACTTGCAAATTCATCACCTGGGCAGCTTTGGGGGACAGCCCCAGTTTGGACTTTGAGCTGTGCACATGCAGGCAGCTGTGCTTCTGCTCTGGCTTCATCTGTGATGCAGGTTTGGTTCGGGGCTAGGGAAGGAGGTTTCATATCTGCCAGCCTTCAGCTGTGCTTTGGGATACGCCTTATGGCTGTTCACCCTTGTTCGGTACCAAATTCCTCCATTCCTGGGTTCCCCGTTACCCACTTTTTCTCTTGGTTGTGCTAAGATCTCAGATCTCCCTGGCAAATATATCTTCTTACAGCCTAGCTGAGATGGATCAGAAGTTCCAGCAAATCCTGGCTTGGCAGCAACTGGATCAGAGCAAGGCCATTAGTCGGGTCTCGCAGGAGGTAAGCAGGGGGTGACCGAGGGAAAGCAACTGCACGTGAAAGGCTTGAGAGTGGCAGGGCCAGGGCACACATAGGAGTGACAGTGGCAGGGCCCAGCTGCATGCAAAAATTATTTTATAACCTTGCAGAAGTATTTGCTAAGCTTTGAGAATCTCTGGTACTTTGACAAGTTGACTCTGGTAGTTGAAAGAAAAATATATTTCATTGTTTAACCAGACACCAAATTTTCATAAAGGACAGCAGCACACACTGTGATTAGCAAAGCTGGTCAGATGATTAATACAGAGAATTTTGAGACAGAAGTCTCAGCTTTTTGGCAGGTTTTCTGGGTGACTTGAGACAAGCTGCCACCAGGAAGCATTTTTAAAGCAGCTGCTCTTTTTGAGTACCTCATTTTGAATCCGAGACTTCTGTGGCTCAGCTTTCAGAGGTGCTGGGCACCTGTGCCCTATTGCACAGACCTAATAGTCTGAGTGCTCAGTGCTGCTGAAGATGAGAGATCAGGTTCAAACAGAGCATTCAAAATGTGCATTTGAAGAACATGACTTTAACTTCTGTATCTGTCTGTAAAGAGAGTTTCATCTTTTGGGACCGTGAGATGTAAGCCGTGGCACAAATGGGACCTCCATTACACAAATTAAGCACTGTTCAAATGCTTGTACATGAGTCACTGAATGTAGCAGAGATTGTTAGTCCATTTATGGCTGCATGAACAGCTCTCACTAAGCAGGATTTTGTCTGTCCCTTAGAGTGCGATGCAGAAAGCTGCCTTTGAAGCTCTCCAAGTAGAGCAAGATCTTATGCACAGGCAGATCAGGAACCAGGTGAGTCAGCAACAAAGGAAAGAGCTCAAACCCCCCTTTGATGAGATCCTTCTGAGGAAGATCAAAGTGCTGTGAACACAGAGCAGGGTTTGAGGGAAGTGAAGAGCCCTTGTATTGTCAAGAGCTCTGTAATGCAGCACTGGGCAGTGTTGCTTAAGTTAAACTCTGGCCTCCCAGTTCCAGAGAAGAGAGTGTCAATGCAGCGTCTTAGATTCAGGGAAGTAGTGGAATTGCCATTGCTTCAATCATCTAAATGTTAATACGGACAAAGTGCTGGAGGATGGTCACTAGAGGACAGACCTGCATTGGCCCTGTAGGGATGGTCTACAATTGCAGTTGCTATTTCCTTCAGGTTGTGCACATAGCAGGGCTGCTGTTTCCACACAAGTCCACTGCATGTCCGTCTAGCACATTCACCATAAGTCATAGGTTCACCTTTTCTTTCCCATTCTTATCCAGCCTTTCTGAGCTCCATTCTGCAAAAAGTGAAATGCAATAGCAGGGCAGGAAGGAGAAGAATGAAACTGGGCTGGTGGGGAAAGCAGCAGTGGCTGATGCACGGAGATAAACAGTTGGTTTCTGACACAGTGCTCAGAGTCATTTGTCTCGATCTGTCACTAGGAGAAAGATCTCAGGTCAGGAGGTGGTGGAGAACCTTGAGAGCTTTGATATATTCAGTCATCCAATGACAGCCTCAGAGCACAAATCCCTCACACAAGCTGACAAGCTGCTTTAGAAAGACCCACGACTGCAGTGTGTTTAGCCTTTGTGCTCTGAGCAAGTCCGAGGCTGGTCAGCCCCTTCTCATTCCTGCACATTGAAGGATATGGCTCTGGGACTGCTGTATGAGTAGGTAATGAGCAAATACTTCAGCTTGTTGTCAGTGAGCTGGAGTTGATATCCCATGGTCAAACCACTCACCAGGAGTGGAGGACACTGAGCATTTTAATGTGGAGCTTTTTGTCTCTAAAACTCCCAGGCAGCTCCTCTAGAGTCCCTGAATTCCCATGCAAGTTCATCTAAATGCAGAAATCTCTTTCAGTTCATGTTCTAAAATACTGCGCCAGGGACTTTGTGCTATTAAAATAGCTGCAAGGATGGTCTTAAAGAGACTGATTTGAGCTCTGTCCATTTTGCCCGTCAGCTTGAGTTTGCAAAGCAGATGCTGTTACAGACATCAGCTGATAAAAATGCTTGTCCATCATTCTTCCAAAACCACAGCATTTTGGGTTGTGCTCATAAAACATCTGGGTCAAAAGCTCCTCCAGCTGTTGGGTTTTTGAACTTCTGTGACTTTGGGCAAGGAAAATACTTTGAGCAGGGCTATGTCCCTGAGAGCAGGGATGAGCGGATTGCCTGTCCTTGCTGCCAGCCTTGCTGGCCTGCAGCATGTCCCTGCACCTTTTCTCAAGAGCAAAGGCTGGGAACTTGCCTTCTGTTTTACAGGAAGAGGGCTTTGAGAGGCAGCTAGTGAACCTTTTAATCGAGCTGTCAGCTGAACAGTCTCTGCCAGTCTTTGTACACCATCAAATATCCTTGCGAGCTCTCGGCACCATGACTGCCAGTGACCTTGAAAAGGCATGAGACAGCAGATACACAGTGCAGGGGGACAGTGACTCTGTGCTGGGACTGAACCTGTCTTTGCTCTGAGCGTGGCTGTCCTTGTGGCTAGGCCCATGGTAGGTCTTGCTGGAAGGAGTGTTCAGTGCTCCTGTTGTAATATCTGGGTAAGGAGAGATGCTGGTGCTGCTCTGTGCCTTGTCCTAGCAGGTGAAGGCTCTCCCAGAGCACTTGCAGGGTGAGCCATACCTTGGCCATGCCTTTTGAAGTCACTCGAATGCTCTTCGTAGTGGCACACAGGGAATTTCCATAGTCCTGGCTTTGGTGCCTGAGGGACGCACTTCCCGCAGCATGGCTGGGTCTTGCCAGTGGGGCTTGAGAGTTTGCAGTGTCCCCCTGGGGACATAACTCTCCTTCTTTCTCAGTCCTCTCCCTGCTTTCCCCTCCGAAAGCTAACAGGCCTCCTCTTGCCCTGCAGATTGCCATTATGGAGACTGGCCTGCAGTGTGTAGTCCTCAAGCAAGCCCAGGAGAACCCTGACTGTGGCCAAGCTGATCTCAGGTACTGCCAGTTCTTTTCTGCCTGTCATTGGCATATCGCACACCAACAACAGGTCCCTAAGCCTTCAGTGGGGAGATCTGCCGGGCCAGATGCCTCCCCTTGTGGAGGAAAGCCATGCAAGGCTGGTGGGCAAGCAGGAGAAGAGGCAGGGCAGGGAGCATTGCCAGAGCTGGGGGCTCTGCAGAGTCAGGGTGCGTTGCCTGCATGGAGCAGGAGGTGAGACCCTGGTGCACGTGCGGTGCTGGAACAGGGAGCGAGGGCCAGCCTAGATGTGGCATTCAGCAGCGTCCAGCACATTCCCCCCATGTCTGTGTCCCCAGCCTGGCCCTGGACTGTCAGAAATGGCAATGGCTGGTTGCTAATCCCTCAAACTCCTGAACATATCCTGGCTTGAGACATTGCAGTGGGGAGGGAGGCAGGGCAGGGCCCTTACAAGCTTAGGGAAGACCTTGCTGAGTTTCCATGTGCGTCTGTTATCAAATCAGACGTATGGGAAACGCTGGGGTGCTCTCAGCCCTGACCCCTCAGGCCCATTTCACTCGTGCTTTCTTTGCACAGCACAGATGCACATGCGCAGACAGCACTGGGCTGTGCCTAGAGGAAGCAATGGAAAGCAAGGCGCTAGGCTCTATTTCCTGCTCTGTAACACCCCCAGGTGACCCTTGTCTCCTCCAGGTCCTCCTCCTCCTTCTCCTCCTGTGCTGTATTGGGGTATGGTGGTGCTGGGATGGGGCAGTGAGTGTTGCAGGGCAGTAACCTTCTCCAGGTCCTCTTCCCTCTGCCTTTTTCCCACAGGCCCAGATGATTTTCCTGCTCTGTGGGCACATGTGCTGCTGCCAGACCTGCTGTGAGTGCGAACGCACTTGCCCCCTGTGCCACATGGACATCACGCAGTGTGTCCGCCTCTTCCACGGTGGCTAGGCAGGATGGAGGCTCCTTGGAGAAGGGGAAGGCCTGGCTGCCTAGAACTGCATTCACCACCCCTTCCCAGGGTGATGCTCCTGCTCTACTCTGTAGCAGCGTTGAACAGACATGCACCCAGCATGACTAGCACTGTGCATGGCACCGGGGCTGACTGCACCCAGGCGTCTCAGGAGCCCTCCGTGTTCCCTGATGGCTTCTCAGCCTTTGCCTTGTGTTCCCTCTTCATCTGTGTCTCCCCCTCCTAACTGCCCGCCCAGGGTCCTCTTGCATGGAAGTCCTGGGTGATGGATCTGTGCAACTTGTGCTTCTCTGGCTAATATATTTGCCTTCAGAAATGCCTCTCACTCAGCAGGGACAGCTAGTGTTGTTTCTGAACCCACCTCAACTCTGCGGTTCTCCTGCTGTGGCCAGGGCACTTCTGTGCTCCTGCATCAGGCACTGTTGCCTGGAGGTGGGTGAATCCTCCCAGAGGAGAATGTGGCCGTAGACACGTGATGCTCTGCAATGCTGACAAGCACCTTGCACCTACATCCTGCCAAAGGTCTGGAGCTTCCCCTTTGGCACATGCAGGAATGTATTTGGGGGCAGCTGGTGTGCTGCAGCCACGTGCAGCTAGTAACCAGGCAGAACGAGGGCCTCCCCGTCGTGTAGTTCACGCTCCAGTGGAAGGGGATAGTCTATGATGGCCCCATAACCAGGACTTGAGGGATCTGCTCTGGCCAGAAGAGCCCCAGTGGAGTTCTTCATCTCAAAAAAAACATGTTTGGGGCAGAAAGTGTTACTGCCACCTGACAGCCAGCACAAATCCAGCAGAGAGTGGGTAGGCTGGGGTGAGGCATTGCGTCCGTGCTTTGGCATTTGGGTAGTTCTCCATTGTCATTAATAAGTAACAACCCCAGTAAGTCTTTTCTCTCTTGACCTTGCGGTATAAGATGCAGAGATAAGCCTGGTCCCATTGCAACCCTTCCCCCAGGAGAAGCTATTAAAAAGCAGCTGGTTTCTGCTGGTAATTGTTTGCTTCCTTTTTCTGTCTAGAGAGGGCAGTTGGGGCTGCACGGAAAGCCGGGCTCCAGCTTCTTCTGCCCCGGAGTGGCGGCCTGCCCCAGTTGCCCAGGGAGAGCGGGGCCCCGGCCATCTGGGATCTTGTTTCCGCACAGTCCAGCCTGGGGGAACACGGTGTTGTTGCCTCAGATCTGGTCGCTGGGGCTGCCGGAGCAGTGGCAGAGCTGCCATGTGCCTGGCTGTCCCACCATCACCCCCTGCTGCTCTCCCACATCAAGCCTGGGCATAACTGGGGGATTTTGGACTTTTCTCTTGAGCTGCTCACTGCGGAGCAGCGCCAGCAGCTTCCAGTTGGCTGGAGAACTTGGGCGCATCCACCGCGCTCAGCTCGCATTTGCTGCACATGTGCAGATCAGCTGTGCGGGCCACGGGGCACGTGCGTGGCCTCGTGGAGGTGGAAGGTTTGCTGCTGCATGGAGCTGTTTCCAACCAGCTAGTCCTGGGGGAAGCAGAGCCCTGGCAGAGCCCGAGGAGGGAGCACCGTCAGGCCGGGGCAGAGCTCAGCCATGCTGGGTCTGCGTGGCCCTTGCCCAGCTCTCCGAGGGCAGCCCGGAGGATGTTCCCTTGCTGCAGGCTCTGGTGTGTGTGGGAGTCGTGTTCAAGGGATCCCGTCCAGTGGGGTGGTTTCACCTCCTGCTTTAGGCCTTGTGCTTTCCGCAGCAGGCCGGGCCGTGGCTGAACCTTGCAGAGCGTGGGGCTGAGGGCGGCCAGAGCTCCTGGCGCTGGGAAGGGACGTGCGGGTGATATGGGTGCTCGGGTCTGGTCTGGTGGGCGCGAGGGGAGGCGGGAGCTGGTGCCCAGGGTGCGGCGCCGGCAGGGATCTCCGAATGCACACGGGGAGGCTCTCGGGGGGCCTCACTCATCTGCACCCCTCCCTGCTCCCTCTCCCCCTTGGCCTTGGCTGGGAGGACTTGAGCCTCTGCTGGCGCGGAGGGAAGGATCCAGATGCCAAGGGGCAGAGCACGGCGCCGCAGCAGGAGGGGCAGCAGGTCCCAGATGTCCTCTCCTGTCTGTGGCTGAAGCGCCCCAGCCCCGCCGGGAGCCTCCTGCTCGGGCCCGGGCCCCGGCGAGCTGCCGGGGACTGAACCACGGGGCGAGAGCCGCCAGCCCGGCTGCTCGCCCCCAGCGCGTATCTGGCGCGGGAGGAGACTCCCCCGAGCCGCCATGTCCTCCACCAGCGCTCCCGTCCTGCTGGCTGCACCAGGACCCGCTCTGCCGCCGGGCCGCATCCCGGT
This sequence comes from Apteryx mantelli, assembly GCF_036417845.1. NCBI lineage: Eukaryota > Metazoa > Chordata > Aves > Apterygiformes > Apterygidae > Apteryx > Apteryx mantelli. Next base: position 11,909,015 of record NC_089998.1, read on the forward strand.
GGGGAGGCGAACGCAGCAGGGATGCTGGAAAACTGCCCGCTCCATCCCGTTCGCCGCGGAGGTCCCAGCCGGGCGCTGGCGGACTCCCAGCCCCAGCTGGGCCGTTGCCTTCGTGCCCTCGGGGCTGGGGAGCGGTAATGAGTGACAGGACCTCGGGGCAAGGTCCGCGGCGGCCCGTAAACAAGCCCCGCGCCGGAGGCCCAGGGAAGCCCCGCGCCGGCCACCCGCCCACGCCGGCGCTGCCGCCTGGAAGGGAAAAGCAAGCCCCGGGCGGGCGCTGCAGGGAGCCGAGGGCGGCCGCCCCTCCTCGCCCTGCTGCCGCCAGCCCATCCGGGGCGTCGGGCCAAGTCTTTGCCAGCGCTGCCGGCTTTGCGCCCGGAAGAGGCTGCCCTCGGCCGGGCACCCTGCGCCCCCAGCCTGGGCGCTCCTGGGCCCCTCCGCCGGGCCTTCGAGAAGCGCAACACGCCAGGCTCCCTCAGGCCCGGCTGAGGAAGATCCCGATATCTTTCCCTGAGCTCCCTGCGGGGTCCGGCAGCGCCGGCGCTCGGCAGTGCCAGCAGGATCCCCCCGCAACGCGCCACCCCCTGAGCTGGCTCAGGCCAGGGGATGCCCGGCCCCTCCGTGGCCTTCTTGGCTTTTACTTAGCGTGTCCCCTGCATCCTCTGTCAGCCAGCGATTCCCGAGGCTGGGAAACACCCGCTCCCGGACAGCAGGGTAATGATGTGAAGCGTCCCTGCCCTCGGTGCCCTCCCAAACCCCAGCTCCCGCCCGGGGCGCAGCCGGCTGTTTTTAACGGGCGTAACGACGGTGGCAGTGCCGTCACCGTTCTGTTGCGCGGCACGGCGCTTTTGCCTGGCGAGCCGGTGCTAAAATAAAACACCCGTATTTGGGCAATAACAACATTGCTGCTTAGTTAAAAAAATAATAATAAAGTGAAAAGCTTGTCTCCGCAGCCCAAGCCTGCAGGCTGGAAGCCGCTTGCGTTTGTGAAGCCAAGGCTGAAGCAAACGTCTGCGAAGCGCCTGGGGACCCGGCAAATGCTCTGGACAGCGCACGGGCAGGCGTTAGGGGCTGCTGCTTCGTTCAGCCTGCAGCAAGGCACACGCCCGCCGTGAATTTTGGCGCCCAGCTCCCGAGTTTGGCACCGCCGGGCATTTCGCCAGCGCCGGGGGGGCCCCGCGGAGCCTCCTCCCCGCCGCGCGTGCGGCTGGCACGGGGCCGGCAGAGGAGGGGCGCAACGCTCCAGCGCCCGGCACGACACCCCGCAGCCGGGCTGAAGTTCGGCCGGGGGGCGGCCGCGCTCGGCCCTCCCCTCCCCGCCGCCCGGCCTTCAAATGGGGCTGCGCCGCGGCCCGGGGGCGGCCGTGTTGGGCTCCACTCGGGCCGGCAGCAGCGCCATGGCGGCGGGGGTGCCGGCGGCCCTCCTGGCAGCGGCGGAGGCCGGCGGGGAGTGCGGGATCTGCTACGAGGCGTACCGGGCGGCCGGGGCGGCCCGGGCGCCCCAGCAGCTGCCCTGCCGCCATTTCCTCTGCCTCGCCTGCCTCCGCAAGCTCGTCTGCCGCGCTGCCGCCGTTGCCTTCGTCAGCTGCCCCTTCTGCAGGACGGTGACGCTGGTGCCCGAACCGGCCCCCGGCGCCGAGGCTGCCGGCCCAGGGAACGCGCTGGCCCTGGGCCTCCTCCGCGGCACCTGCCCGCTGCCCGGGGGCGAGGAGGAGGAGGAGGAGGAGGAAGAGGGCCGTGGCCGGGCCTCGGCGCGCGCCGTGGCGGCGGAGGCAGCCGGCGCCCCCGTCTTCACCGTGAGCGGCCTGGTGTCGCCGTGCGGCCTCCGCCACGACCCTGAGGCGCCGGGCGCCTTCGTGCTGGGGCTGCCGGGCCGGGGGCTGCTGGTGGACACGCAGCCGCCCCTCGCCTCCATGGAGAACCTCCGCCTCGGCTTCGCCGCCGGCATCCTCGTCCTCATCGTCTCCACCTTCTTCCTGCTCGTCTTCCTCAAGTAGGCCGGGACCGGGGCAGGGGGCGCCGGGACGGGGCTGAGGGGCTCCCCTCACCCTTGCCGGCGCCCTGCCATCGCCTCCAGGCTGCACCGGGCTCCTGATCCACCTTGGCCCCCGGGAAGGAGCCGGCGCCGGCTCTGGGCCTGCCTCAGCGCTGGGCAAGGCTCGCGGGGACGGGGCTGGGAGGCCTCAGCGCCGCCCAGGACGCGGCCCAGGCACCCGGGGGGCTGCGGCTCGCTCGGCCGTGGCCGCTCCACGTGCGACCCCCCGGGCATCGGACTCTTTAAAGATTAACTTATTTCGGCGCTCTCCTTCACCTCCTGGGGTTTGGCTGCGCTCGGATCATGTTTACGACTTTCCCCGGAGCCCTCCGGACCCCCCCGGTGCCAGCTCGGCGGGAGCCGCAGCACAGAGCTGCTTCCTGGTGTTGCGGTCCCTGAGGCTGGAAAATTCCTCCGGGAAACTCCTCCACCTGCATTCCTGCGGGGCAGCAGCCGCGGCCCCACACCGGGAGAGGGCCGATGTCTGGCATGTTGCCCCAGGGCTGCCGGCAGGTGAACCCCTCTGTCCGCCGGCGGTTTTAATCTTGCAGCCGCCCCCGTTGCAGCAGGCAGCAGGGTGAAAGGGGAGGGGAAGTGTCCTTCCTCCATCGCTTTTCTGTGGGTGAAACATTTAAAAACAAGGGGAAAAGCCCCTTCGCCTTGTGCTACGTAGAGCACAGCGCGGCTGTGAGTTTGTAACGCACAGGTGGAGGGACGTGGCAGCTACGGGCGCAGGAGGGATCCCTGTGCCAGCCCCGAGATGAGACAGTTTCCAACCCTATTAAAGACGGACGCTGATGTGGAGCACTCTCCTCCTGTTGTTCTTCCGTGTACCCAAGGCAGCGACGGTTTCACAGCGAAGGTGTTCAGGATCACAACACGCTGCCTCCCTCACAGAAGCCAGTGCAGCCAACGGGAGCAGTTGTGGAGGAGGGAACCTCAGGGCAGGGGCTCCTCACCTCCACCAAGCCCCTGGAGAAACTGGGTGCCGAGGACCCACGTCCGCCCAGCAGCACCCTCGTGGGTGCATCGCTGCTGTGCAGCTTGTGCCCTCTGTGATTCACCCTCCTCCTGCCTGCGGATTAGCACCCAGGTGCCAAAACAGCCCCCTACAAAGGCATCTGCCCCAGGCCTGGCCTAGACAAGTCCATCACTGCGAGGGGCCTTCAGCCCCAGAGCCTGCTGCCTCCATAGGGAGCACAGAGGCTTCTCCTGTTCCCCCCTCCTGCCCCCAGGAGCATGTGCAGAGGAGAGAAATGGTTTAGTTTTAGCTACTGAGCTTTAGCCACAAAAATCCTAGAAGCTATAGGCTAGGGTACAGGGAGGTTTCACGGCAGGCATCCATTGCGCTACCTGCTGTACATGCAGAGGAACAAGTTTCAAACCTGCACTCCAGTCCCTGCCCAGGAGGGTTTCCATTAGCTACAGTCTACTTTCCTCCGCAGCTGCCTACTCCTGTGCAGACACCCACAGAGTCACCCCTGGAGAGAGCAGGCTGCTGCAAGTCCTTCCCCTACAGCCTGGTGGAGAATCAGGCAGGTGATCTGTGCCTGCGTCGTAATTCTGTTTCGTACTTCTCCCACGAACACAGGGCCGGGCCCTTGCACCCACTGGGACATGACAGCCACAGCCTGAAGGGACCTTCTCTCCTTTCCCAGGAGAGGGGTTTAACAGCAAAAGCTCTCCCCCCACGTAGAGTTTCTAGATCAAAAGGAAGCAGAGCTAAGTTAGATTTCAAAGGCCATGCAAAAATCAACAACAAAAGCTACAGGTTTAATTGCACTTTATTTTTCAAGAAGTGAAATGCAAATTGGTCAGGTTGTCTATCTGTAATTGGAAACAAGAAGTGGAATTTGTTAATATTAGTAACTACCTCCCCCAAGACGTTACCACAGACAAGGGTTCCAAAGGCCACTTCAGGGTATCCACACTCAGACCATCACAAGGAGGGGGACCCACAGAAGATCTGGGTTTCACATACTATCATTCAGCACTGAATAATTATTCAATACTTTGACTTGCGGAGCTGCTCTCAAGGAAACCCCCCAGCACCGTTCACCCTACAACACAAGCATTTGCACGTGAGCAGGTTGGCTAGTTCACAGGCTTTGGTCTCATCCACAATTTTAGCTGCATTTGGCAATTTATCACACAGAGGGCAAAGCAGGGGCAGGGACCTGGCGCACTGATACATTTTAAGTGCAGGAATGCCCAGTGTTTTTGTTTTCTTCCAAGAAATTGCACCTAGGAGGACAAGATCAAGTTCAGTTCAGAGATGAGGAAACCAGTTGTAGGACTTAAACGGCAGTGGAACTATTTTAAGAACTTTCATTTTATTAAGGAGAAAGTTTTTTCTGCTTGTTTTTAAAAGACACTAAGAACCACTTACGCTTTCTAGTTGTGTTAGTGCAGGTGAGCCTAGAACTAAGAGTGCCAGAGATTAAACTTGTTTGCCCAGTTGTCTATTCTCATTGCTTTCCTCTTTTGCTCCACTTAGACTGAGAAGTTACATCCCAAACCCTTGGTTACCTGGCACATGCTATAACCTAACCTGGCCTTTGTGCAACCACCATTTGGTATTTTTACCTCGTGCCACGATCATGACACTTTAAGCAGCAGCAGCAGCAGCAGAGAAAAAGGCACAGGAGAGAGGCTTGGCTGCCTTCAGTAACTCTCTCTAGACAAGGAGCACATCAACATGTCTGTATTGCTGCTAGTGAGGGGCTTCCTCTGCCAATGAAACATAACCCAGAAAAAGATCTCATCTCTGCCTGCGAACAGAGTGAGAAAAGGAGAGTATAACACAGTCTGCGCAGCGAGTCGCTTCCATGAGGCCCGGGTGAGCCTCAGGCTGCTCTGTAAAACAGGGGTGGGGATTTGGCTTCTCCAAACAGCAATTACTAGATGCTACATCTGTGCTTGAAGCAGTGGTCCAACAGAGCCCCTGCTGCTGGTACTGCTAAAGGGCACCTCCGCCAAGCAGGCCTTGGGTCAGAAAGCACCACGCGTGCTGCAGCTCTGAACATTCAGCAGGTCCAGCCTGAACTGCCTCAGCCCCCTGGGGTTTCCAAAAGCCACCTGTGCAGCCCCTGTGGCTCATGAAACGCACCTTCCCTGGGTCTCTTGGCTGAATCGCTCACCTCCATTGCTAAGCACATGGTGATGAGGCGGTGAGAGCTCCTGGGAGCCACCTCTTGGGACTAACAGAAATATTCCAAAGAGATCCTCACTGGGGAAGGAGGAGAGATTTTAGTCTGGTTTTTAAAATCATAACCTAACGCAAGGTTCTGCCCAACTTGTTCTTCTGAAACACTTTACAAAGTTCATATTTGCATAAAGTTCCAGATTAATGAATCAAGGGTTCACATAAGTAGGACAGCAATACAAACATGCAGTAAGACTGGCCAGTTCCTCCAGCTAGGCCCAACCTCTGTGCATGTTTGTCAGGTCAGAAAGATGGGTCCAAGTGTTCAAGAGTGCAAAAAGAGCCACTTGCTCTCAGACCCCATCAGCCCGCAATACAAGAAAGTCCCTGGTTGTTCACAACTATCCCATATAGGCAGCTCGAAAGTGCCAAGTGCACACGAGGAGGCCATACCCAAAGGCGATGGCTCACAGGCTTGCCAGAGCTCTTCATCCCAGCCAGTCCAGATCATCATCATCGTCGTCACCAAAGAGAGGAGCTGGAGGGGGGCGCCCCTTCATGCTCTGGAAGGGGAATCAGAGGGAAACTGTCAGTCTTAACAGTTTCCCGGTATTTAGCAATTCCTATACAACTCAGAGGCTCCGAAATCTCCATCAACTATTGGGAGATTATATCAAGAAACCTCACTACTGATAATTTTGTGTTTTTCACATTACGTCTTAATTTGAGAGATGCTTAAAGACTAAAAGGGATAGGAGAGGGACAGGACACTAACAACCCTCTGAGGTTCTTGTAAGATTAGAGCCACAACGGAAAGCTCTACAGCTTTATGATACTTGAATTAACATGGGCAATCTTACTAACTATGTCAGCATGAGTTTGCTGTCACTATCATATCCCGTGCAGCTCCAAGTTCAACAAGAAACAGTCCTAGGTATCGTGAATTTAAAACAGAGTGTCTGGGAAGCTCTTAGCCCAGTTACCAGGGGTCAGTCAATTCCCACTGCCATGGAAGGGATTTCACAGAGAAACTACAGGTTAACGCCTGGAGCGGTTTAGCAGGAATGGAAAGACAAAAACATTTACCACTTCCTCCTCATCCTCCTCCTCAGATGGAACTCGAGGCTTCACTGGTTTATGAGATGCTGTTTTAAAGAAGTTGTCATCCTCGAAAAGGCTAGAAGAACATAATGCATTAGCAGTTCACCTGCTGCTGATGGGATCTTGGTTTCCTTTTACATGTTATATTAAGAAAGGTGCAAGCCTCATCACTCAAGCAAATTCAGCTTAGTGTTTTAAGACAGGTACTATTCACCAGTGCGGAGTAGTGCACCGAGTGCCCCGGCAGCCATCAACAACGCAGATCCCAGAGAAACTGCACACTCCCCTCCACGCTCAGCTAGGAGCCGTTTGCAAGAGACAAGAGCAACACTGCCTCCATCCAGATGCTCCGTTCTGCACCTGCCTTCCCAGCAGAGCCCGTCCCAGATGGCCCGGACTCCATCGGCAGCCTGGCTTGTGCCGTCCGGGATTAGCAGCACCCGGACAGCTGCTCAGCCCTGCTGCGCGTGCTGTCCCGCACTAACAGCGTAGCTGTACCAGCCACTGGTGGGCTGCACCTCCAGGCACGCTGCTGTGCTGGCCTGAGCAATCCACAGGAAAACGAGACAGTGGCTACCCCAGCAATCCTAGCTTACCTGGAATCCTTCTGCCTGGGGCTGGAGCGCAGTTCCTGGTGTCCTGGGGTTTCTCCGATAATAGCTGAACTTTTCTCTTCTGCATTGGATACTGAAGCAGGCTCCTCAGAGCTATCCCCATCGGAGGTGCCTGTACAGTTCCCTCCCTCACTAATTAAGGAAGGGGGCTCCAAACCTCCCACAAGCTCCTCTGCCTTCTCCGCAGCTCGCTTTTCTGGAAGCACGGCCACATCCACTTCTCTTGGCTTTGTTTCTAGAACAGAAGCTTCTCCAGCTTCTGCCTGCAAACATACTCCTGGGAGACTGCATCCATTCTCAGCTATCCCGATGGAACTGCTCTCCTCCTTTTGCTCAGCTAAAACAAAGTCCTCATCCACACGTGGAACAGGCTGTCCTGCAAGCACCAGCCCCTTATCAGGATTCGGACAGGATTCAGATCCTGAGGAAGTATGTTCCCCATGAACCCCCAGGGCCTTCTCCTCTTCTGACACTCCACTGCTTTGTGTGGCCTGTTTCTCCTCAGGAGTTCTTGGCCTGGCAACCAGAGCAGCAGACTCTCCTTCCTGGTCAGACACTGTGGAGCCTGTGGTCACATCCCCAGGATCAGCTGGGCACGTAGCGCTCTGTGCTGGGCTATGCTGTATGGGCTCTCCATGGTCCTCCTTCACTCCAAGTGATTCCTCCTGTTTCCCTGCTCCTGTTTCAGACTCCTCCGCTTTACTGTCATGCTCTTGTCTCTCTTGCTGCCTATGGAGTAGCTGCAGTGTTACAGTCTAAAAAAAAAATTGAGTAGAGAGAACGTAGGTTATACCCTAGATGAACTACTGCAGATCCCTGTATCTTCTCCCACTGTTGGGTTGCTTTGCCACCCATGACAGACTTCTCCTTAACAGTTATTTCAGACTCACAATATGAATTGGTGCTTTTAGCCCAAGCCTCCTTCTTTCACATTTATCACCTTGTAAATATCTCAGTTGTACCTTAATAGTGTTCATGACAACACCCAGAACCGTCCTGCCACTGTACGTCTCTTCCAGTTCAAATTCACCACGAAGAGATTGAAACACGCCATTCATGATCTTCTTTACCTGGAAGAGTAATAGAAAGAAAAAGACATGTCTCACTAACTTGTGAAGCACTGGACCCAAAGAAATCAGATACTCCCACAGGCGAGGGAACAATAAACCCAGCAAAACACATTTGGTTTCAAAGAATTCATTCTTCACATTAGAAATTCCAGTACTGAAGTAGAATAGTCATGTTGTTTAGATTCTGATACATTATACACACACCAAAGCCATCTCTCTAAATTGAGGCAGGTTGCCATTAAATTTTCCATCATTCTTTAAAGTCTTAAATCAAGTCTTAAATCTTAAGTTTTATACTAAAGATCAAGCAACAGAGTGGGCAGCTAGAATTAAGAATCACATCCTTTACTCCCTGCTACTAGAAACATATCATATGATACCCAGTGCTTCCATGGGGGGAAAAAAACCCAAGGGATAAGGACAAATGTTCTCTTTTCCTTTTTTTAAATTTCTCCTCAGTAGAGAAATAATTTAAGCTAAACAGAGAGAACATATCTGCCTAGTAAGGAGAAATACTTGCTAGCCAAGCTCACTTCTTCTACGAAGTCTGCAGGTGGAGATCTGTCCTGATTCTTCACCAGCTCTTGTATGCGTTCTTCATAGCCAGCCTTCAGCATCACGATATCAGACTGCAAGGCCGAATACTGCCAAGGAGAAATTTAAAGTTAGAGCAGCTTCACAGACAGGACCACAATTAACCTTGCACCAGAATGGTTAGCTGTAAACTCTGTTTTAGCAAGGTGCAAAACTGCTTAGCGTAGCTTCAGGCAGGACTTCAGAGAGCTGCAAAAGACTCAACAGCACCAAAATGAAGAGATCCAACCAAGCAAAATCCTTGGTGACTCACAACCATGTCACGAACTTTTCCAGCTCACGTAACACCAAGAATGGGCATGGCATTATTGAGCTCCCAGTGAAAGGAGGGCTGGGTCTCATCATTGGGCCTGCTCTGGTTTGCTGGAAGCATTGCGAAATTCTTTCCTTCCAACAAGGCACTCATGCTCTTGTTATGGACATGGTGGCCTGGGGCTAGTGATTACTGCACACCAGGTCATATTCAGCTGCTTTACCTTCTCTTTGATAGGCTCTAGGTGCTCCAAACGTTGCTGCAACTCGGACAGTTTCTGCTCCTCCTCTTTTTTCGAATGTTTTAGAGTCACAAGCTGAAAGATAAGAACTGAAACCCATCAGTTTACAGCCCTTTTCAGTATCACCCAGTTCAAGACTACTTCTGCTCAAGAACAGTCACTCAAATAGAACAGCACAGGTTAGCAGAAGAGACTAACTGTTGCTTTAGTCCGAGACTGACATCTTTTTGGCTCTACCTCATTCAGAGCTTCAGTAACAAACTTACTACTCAACCAAGCCAGAGTAGCAGAAACAAGTACAGACACATCCCACCAACAAGTTCAAACTCCAAAACAGTTTGAATGGAAACTGAAAGACAAACCACAACCAGGTGGCAGGGAATCGCTGGTTACAGTTACTGGTTATTTGGCATCACATTTCAACAGTGAGGAACAGCTCTTTACCTTCTCTTCCAGCTGGGACACCTTCTCTTGCAGAGAATCCCTTTGCTCACACACCTCCTGGTACTGCCTAACATGTTGCTCCTTGGCAGAGGCCAGCGTACGTTCACATTTGGCTTCCCACTGGGATTCCAGCTCTGCCTGGATGAGTGACAGCTGCCCATCATGTAAGAGAAGTCATTAGGAACAAATGCACATTTGATTTGTATTCTACAACAAGTTGTTGAAAGCTTAGGGCCTGACAAGTGGTAGAAAAGCAACACGTCCTGCCCTAGGCTGGAATACCAACATGCAGATAGCAGTGGTCATGTATTCCTGCCCACACCTCTCAGAGGTCAATTCTGGCCACAACCCTGCAGGCTAGCTTGAAGGTTTGGCTCAGACTTCAGCCCTCTTGGCTCATTTCTAGGCAGTCCCGTCACTCAGCAGCAGTCCTACGTACTTCTCTCTGCTACAAACCGAATTCAGTTCGGCTCCTTCCCTTGGTTTAACATTCTCTTTAACACAGTCAGTTTGATATGGCATGCCAGTCTGCATCAATGCTGCATCCAGAACTCTGCAGCCTTCTGGCCAAACCAAGCCATGCGCTTCTTTATAGAGACATCTGTATAAACCCTGGAGTCAGAGGCAGGGCCAATAAACACCAGCAAAGATATTTTAGATGGACAACAGAGAAGAAGTGAACCCCGTGTGAAAATTACCCCCTAAAAGCACAAAGATACCATTTCCATTCTTTTACTACCCGAGCAGTTTTCATGCTCATTTCCTACCTGTAAATTCCTACATGTCTTCCAGACACTTGCTGGAGAAACTTCCATGCCTCCTCACCTGCTCTGCTGCTGCCTGGTCAGTTGAAGTCCGTGCCTTTTTCAGCAACTGTCGAAGCTTGTCTAGTTCCTGCTGATACGATTTGCGCATCTCTTCCATCTCTTCTTCTGCTTGAGCTCTCTCTGTAAGGGATTTCTTCTTCCTCTCTGCAAGGTTCTGAAATACAGAACAGGACTTAAGCATAGGCCAGACTGCACCAAAGTAGCTTGTCTTCCTCTTGGACAAAGTTGTTCTTTGAGGAGGGAATCTTATCAATTTAAAGTCAAGCTGAGACTTACTTTATAGGTAGGAAGGTTAACCTATTACTAGGTAAGGCATTCAAAAGTCACATAAGCACAAAGGATCCACCAGCATGGTGATCCTTGCTTGTGATTGGGTCAAGAGTCACCTTAACCCAACATTCTTGCATGTAAACATGCAGGTAAGTTTTAGTAAACAGCTCAAATTCTGGGTCTCTCTGCAATGCTAGAGCTGAACGTACCCTTTCAAGGGTCTCCTTTTCTACTTTTAGATCTGTTAGCTCTTCTTCCAATGCTGTAATCTTCATGTCCAGGTGCTTGCGGCTCTGCTTCTCAGCTTTGAATCTAGTCTGAGTATCTTCTGAGGCTTCTTGGAGCTCTGCAAGAATACACCTTACTGTGGATCTCAGCACTACATGTTTCAGCTTAGTACATTTTGGGGCGAGGGGGGAGGGAGGGAGGCGGAAAGAATGGAACAGTGCTTTTTGCACTGGGTTAGCATCTGCAGTGGGAAACAGGAGTTTGTCAAGAGTTTCTTCCATGAAACGGGCACACTTACACCTCAGCCTCCACCTAAACTTTTCAACCACTAGCAAATACCTCTGGCTCCTCTATAAAAGGTTAGCTCTCTCAGCAAGAGCAAGACCTTGCTTCTACAAAAGGCATCCCTGCGACAAAATGATTCTGTTCATTTTCCTGTTAGTGATAACACAGATGCGCACACCCCTCAGACATCTCAAGGGATCAACATCTTTTCTTGACACCCTTGCAGTTTAACTGCAGCAAATGCATGTCACGAAACCTCAAATTTCATACCTATAATCAGCTATTTTGACAAAACGTGTGATCAAGACACGTTGCGCCTAGAAGGAAGAAAGCTCATCACAGAGAAATGTGAGAAAAGCCAAACAAGCCAGGAGCCTGTCAACTCTGGAAGAGTCCACAGTGAGCCACTGAAATATCTACTAGGATTATTCCCTGCTCCCCCATCTAATGCCAAAGAAGGAATCAGCTTCTTTCCATAAACTGCATGTCCAAAGCATCCAGTGCAGGCCAAGACATCACAGAGCACTACTGGTGGACATGGAAGGAGTGTGATCAGAACCACAAGCTAAAGGGAGAAGAAAAAGAGAAAGCATAGAAATGATACCTCTTGGGGGAGCCCTGGCAAAGAACTCTGAGCCCCAAACCCTGTGGGCTCCTCCAAATAAGAAAGAAAAAAAAAAAAAAAGGCACTTTACCCATTAAAACAAGGAAACAAACTGCATAGCAGTAGTATACCGAGAGAACTAATTTTTGACTGATCACTTTGATCACCAAGCCCAGCGTCGGGTTTCCAACGCGCCTCATGACTCATGCCTGCAGAGGAGCATTAGAACAGGGCAAATACGCAGTGATACTTCTGCCGGCTCCACTGTCATGCTTCAGAGACTGCCTTAGTCAGACACTCTGTTCTTTTAACCCACATAAGACTTTGGCATCTGTACCACCCTACCGTAACAACTGCAATAGCTTTGTAGCGTACTGCGTGGCGTTCTTTCATTAGTTTTGAAGAAAGTTCTGTTGAGACACACTGGAGTAACCTGCAAGGCTTCACGGCAATGGAAACTGGCCACTGGAAAAGTTTCCGGCATAGCCGACGTTGGTCAACAAACCAGTGGACTAAACGAGGAAGTTAATCCTCGCTGCACAACACAGCTCTTACCTGCTAACTGTCCTTGCAGTTTGTTGAGCTGCATCTCATGTCGCTCTGCCTCCTGCAGGGCGGCAGATAGCTGTTTCCGCAGGTCCATTTCCTTCTTCTGGTGGGCAGTCAACTCCAGCTGCAGCTGGGAAACCTGTGCCGTGGCAGTCGCTAGCTCCTCTGCAACTTTGGCCTGCATCACAGAAGGGAGCAGGGAAGGGGAAAAAAGGGAACAGCAAGATATGTGGGTTCAAGAAGGTGCCAAAAATTGTTCTCACAGGTGGAACCAATGAGGTACTAGAGACCTAGAGTCTACGCTTACTTCCATGAATGAGACGACAGACCAGCCACCCCCTCCTGACAACTGTTCTGTCAGAGATAACTTTGCCCCACACCTCAGTGCAAATGGAGCTCAGGCAGGTCTTGCAGACCTATGTGCTGGGATCCAGGACCTCAGAGGCATTTCCAAACTGAGGAGGTAATGATAACTTTGTGCCACACTACTGAGAGTCACTTGGCAGTAACCTGTCCAGACTGACTAGAAAATTGCACAAGGCTACCAACAGTCATCACCACATCAGCTCACCTCAGTGCGTTTTCCCGCAGAGTTTAAACATGTTTTCAAGACTAGTACTGGTGATTGGTGGCTCTGTTTAGAGTTTTCAGGCTATAAGAATATCTAACCAGGTAAGAGCCTGGGCTCCCAGACCTAACTATCCTTAATAAGCTTACAGAGCCACAGATAATATAGGCTTGTTCCAGTCAAAGGAGCACCTTCCCTCCAGAGCACGCAGCATGTAGTCACTTTGAGGTGCCCGAATGGCAAGACAGTCATTTTAGAGCATGCTTCTCTCAATACATTTGTTGACCTGTTCAGATTTAGTATTGCTTAAGTTAGTGACTCATGGAAAACCAGAAACTAATACAGCTTATTAGACAACATGTAAACACCACATTAAAAGAGGCTTAAAGGCATCAAGACAAAGACACAAACAAAGTCATTTTCCCAATCTTGTTGTGTAGGACACACAGACTTCAGAGGATGCTCTGCAGAGCTAGAGCTACTTCCTTCAGGAAGCCTCACTTGCTGCAGGGAATGCCTATGCAGTTTCTATATCTGTGCCTCTGTTCAGGTTCCTAACAGGTGTTCCTGTAATAGATAAGCTGTCCTGAACTGGAGTTTCTATATGGTCTCTTCAGTCCATGACCACCACCTTCTGGCAGAGAAGAGTTGTGAGCCAAATCCTTCCAACTACAGTGAGGATGAATACGTGCTGACCTCAAGGGCTGATACTACACCATTAATTTTAAGAATCATTTTAACAGAGCCTGGCTAAAAACAGATCTGTTTTCCTGTTACGTTTCCATAAATGTCTCACTGTAGTTCAAGACACCAACTCCTAGCACCCTTAAAACAGTGTCACATCTAAAGGTTATTTTAACACTTGCCTCAGTCTTTAAGGGCACGTAAAGAAAAGCAAAAAGGAAATTTTATGTCATTAACTTAATAGACCTAAGTCTCTGCCATGAATGCTTCAAATCTATACTAGCTCAGCTCCAGCCTCCAGCTTTCAGGTTCCAAGAATCTTATGTGATCTTTATCTGGTCTGACAATTATATGATCACATCCTATTTCTCCCATGGGGGAGGTGAAACGAGCAGCGATGTGACAAAGTTCTTTCAAAGGGCTCCTCGAGAAGGAAGTGGCCAATGGCTACACTACCAGTTTTAATGTCCTTTTCCAAGTTGAACATCTGTGCTAATTCAAGATCTGAGGCAATTCTTCTAACGCCAATGAGTATCTATAGCTAGCTGAAGAGGAAGCTGGGCTGACTATCTAGGGCACAATTATCTATTAGCTACACAGTCAGCAGACACACTGCCTCACCTGGTCCCAGCCCCGATCCACTGGCAGCATGCGCTAGGAAAAGAAAGCAGCAACAGGAAACAGGAAGAGTTAAGAACACAACTGGAAAGGCAGAGGCATTAATCATCATCAGAAAAGCTAAGTGCTTCATTACAGGAGCCTGAGACGTGCCAGAGAAACATTTAAGTTATTTCAAGAGCTGCAAAAGCTCAAAGACAGAAAAAGCAGCGATGTCTGGCTTAAAAAGAAAGAAGCTAAGCGTATCCTTACATAGATACATTGTACACCACACTCTTTACAGACCAGCAAGCTGCAGACTGGTAGTCTGCAGCTCTTACACTTAACTATCATTTCACTGCAGTGGAAAGTGTGGGGAATTATCAACCTTATGGAACATAAGCCTTGATTTAAAGCTGTGACATGCTCTCCAAGGGTCAAAGATCTATAACCCAAAGGCAGCAAATTATTAACACTTCTCCTCAGGGATCCTGGGTACAGCTGCCTGGTATACATCACAAAATAAATGGTGACTCCCAATTTGTAAGTAAAGAGCAGATAAAAGAGTTTACAATCCTCTTCCCTGGTTCTATTACCAAAGTTAAAGACAGATTCCCATACAGTTATCTCAGCAATTGCAGTCACAGAGCAAGCTAGTTCAGGTAACAGGAAAAGGAAGGAATGTCAGACTTTGTATTTGGAGTCAGCACTCTCTCACAACTAGGGAAAGGTTCTCCAGTGCAAGTTACGGCTTTTCTCATCTAGTCTGGGGTCTGTTCATGCAATAGTGTTATCATCTAGGCAGAGACTACTGAATCAAGTGAATTCATATTGCAGATGAGTCCCAAGAGATTCCTGAAGATCAGATCTTATACCTCTAGAAGATGCTTCCTCCCCAAGCTACTTTTCACATAAGCAGGATGCTGTGCTCACTGACGGAAAGAAATTTTATTAAAAGGAATTTTATTGATGATTTCAATCTGACTTATTCCTGATTAGAATCTCTCACACAGCCTACATTATTATAGTTATTTCTGTAGTGTGACCTGGGCTCTCAGTGGAAAGCTACAGCCATCTTTCACCATCTACTGGCACCAGCATACGTGTATCAGCCATTTATTGCTCTATTCTTTAGCTTACAGAAACACTTCCTAGCATACCTTAGAAAGAAGCCGTTTCCATCACTTGCAAGTGCACTAATTCATGGTTCTCATGCAGAACAAGCATTTATCATCTCATACCTGGATTGCAGATATAGAACTCACGGCAGAGGGACACAGTACAAGATTGAACTTGGTGTAATTTAAAAAGCCAGTGCTTGAGAAAACACAGAAGACACCATGCAACTACAGACCCCAAAGCTAGCCTGACAGGGCTACGCTGTCATGAGTGCACTTTTACAGGATAAAAAGCCATGCATAAGTGCATTTAACTGGTTTGAAAGCTATTTCCCAATAGACCCTTTCACAAAAGCACAATAAATGTATTGCTAGAAACAACTAGCTCTCAATTTAAAGAGTGCAAAAAAATTGCAATGAAAGAATTGTAGTAGGAAATCATTTTTCTTACAGCTACGCTCAATCTTTATGACAGTTAAAGAGAAGGAATAAGGCTTTTCCGAAATTGTCAGTGCAACTAAACGATTTGCATTTTCAGCCAGATGAAGCCCTGCTGACACATGCAATAGCTCAACTTGTTGGCCATACACCTATGAGGTTAACAATAAATGAGACACCTTCCCGTTAAACTACAAATATTCAAGCTATAAAGATCTAAATTTATATGCTCTGTGCTGCTTTTGTCATGAAAACCATAAAAATATTCAAAGTTTATTCCAAACTGCTCTGAAAAGCATCAGTGGAGAACTATGGGCGTCTTTTAAGAGATCTGACTTAAGCCTTGACTAACAAGGCTTCAGCATGCTTTAGTGCAACATCAAGCCCCCTTTCTAGCTACAGCCAGAGGTCTCTGGCTCTGCTCATGGTCACCATGGTTTTACCTTCTCCTGTTCTGCATGCAACACTCTTGCTTGTGTGTTTTCATTTGTTGCCTGCAGTGAATGGTTCCTCTGCTCCATCAGCAAGTTACTTTGTTCAACATATCTGTGAACAGGGGAAGATGGCGTAAGCATTTACATAAGTACCTGAATTTAAGAGAAAGGCTCAGACAGAAAAAGCAATAGTTTAAAGCTTCCTTAATGACAAGTCCCAGACAATTCTGCATGATGTCCTGCACTGAAAAGCAACTGATCTCAAAAGGGTGGAACAGGAGTGTCCAATGTTCAGCATAGATAATATCAGTTGAGACGTGCAGCTCTCTGCAACTGCTCTAGTGTTCCTAGCATACAGCCAAGATTTTTGATATCCTGAAATCCACAGGCCTTTGCTATTTCCTTGAAGAAGTTATTCCCCTTCTGAGACTTATGAAAATATACACCAAACACTGGAACTAGGAACACATCCCCTACAGTTCCTTCCACCTTACCAAAAGGCTAGCAAAAGTCATAGTTACGCCTGACCAAACGTGTGTCAGTTAGAAACAGCCCCTGCAGATGCAGGCAGGCTGCACCCTCCCACTCCTTACCTCTGATTCCGCTCAATCAACTCACTGATCTTCTCATTCTGCTCCTCAATCCGGCTGCTCTTCTCAAATATCTCTTGCTTCAGTCTCTCATTCTCCTAAAGCACAGCATGAATATTGATCTTACTCAGACTTCCTTGCAGCAGTGCCAACCCCATGCCGCCCCCTTTTATTTGTACAGATGCAGTATGGTGGTGAGGCCTATCACCTCCCGTGGTAATGTGATGAGAAGGAGGCATGCTAACTTCTAGTTGACTTTCTCACTACCTAGGGAAACTGCTAAATGGTGACAAAAAGAAGTAGGTGGTTCTTGCAACACCTACTTCAGCTGTTGAACCCCTTCCTGCAGGATACTGTGGATAGTAAGTCTATACTGGTTCAAGATGACATTGAGTTTCTTTCACATGAATACTCTGCCACGGACTACTAAATATGAAGATATCAGCTCTGGCTCAAAAAGTCCCCAAACCACAAACTGTTGGGAGGCCCGAGGAGCATTTGGGGGGATTATCATATAGTTGCTTTTGGTCAGAGGCAGAACATGTGGCTAGATGGACCTTTGGTCCAAGCCAGTACAGCTATTCTCATCAGGAACAGCCCAGTGGGCTCCAAATCCTTATGAAAAGGGTCAATAAGGCTGGCCATGCTCACCTGGATTATGCGCTGGATGTTGCTCATGATCATGGAGGCTTCCATGGTAACAGACGAGATACCAGGTAGCAATAAGCTATTACCAGTGTTTTGTTTCTTCAACTCCTCCACCTGTAGTGATAAGTCATTCTTAAGGCATATGAAATGAATTTGTGAATGCAGATAACAGTCAGACACCCACATAAAGAACCACTGAACCATTCCACCTAACCACGCACAGTGCTAAGTCATATGCTGCTGTGTCAGCTGTGACATCTCCTGAAGGGCAGTGACACTCTCCAAACAGAATGCATCATATGATGTTTAAGATGGTAAGAGACAGCACCTTCCCCGAAGCTATTCTTACTTTTTATATAGGAGCTGAATTGCTACCACTTAAGGTCTGATAATACTGAAATTTTTGTTAAGTTAGTTGATCACTTACAACCTTAATGCAGGTATTTCAGTAAAGCCAACTCCCCGGACTACAGTCAGAGAGCAAGTGGCACTAACTTTGCTAACAAGCCTGCCTATGTCACACGTTACCTTCGCAGCCAGATGATCCATTTTATCTACTACTTTGCTAATGGCCATTCGGATTTCAGTGTTATGTTGCCGAGCCTCTGTCATTAAAAAGGAAGTAACGTCCCCAGGCGCTAGAACGGAAAGGAGAGATCTTTAGTCACAAGGACAAAACATCTTCATGCAGACATATCAAGAGCAATACTTAGCAGTTCTAAGCCTGCCAGATGGTTTTGGGAGAACAGGGGCCATCCTAAGAGAGACACGATATCTGGAAAGCTATTTACTTTTACCTTTACTGTTACACAATTATAACTGGAAGTATCAGCTATAAAATGCCTTTAGTAATACACAGCCTTGGGAATACACCTAGAGATTCCCTCCCCTTTCACACTGTCCAAAGTTCCTTAAGGTAAGGAAAAGATTTACTACGAATTCTTTGCCCCTATTTGGCATTAAAATACAAACTTGTGAAACAGCATGGCACTCCATACAGGATGGATATGTCTATGTCTACCACTGCTACATAAATATTCATTATAAATACCATTTACAGCAGGTATTAAAAACTTCTGTAACACATGCACTTTCTTAACATACCTTGGTAAGGTGCAGGATACACCTGTCCTACAGGCTGGAGCTGAGAAGCAGACGCAGTGGTTTGGGGGTAAGCAAATGCCATTCCTGTATAAGCCTTGCAGAACAAGTTCAATGGATTAGAAGACTAGATTATATGTTCAGATGTTTCTCCCCGCACTTATGTGGTTTCATATGCATTTTCTCCACCCAACCCCCCCTTCAAGAACAAGGCTGACATTTGAAAAAATGAGTTAGGGAGCGGGAAGCCAAATTACAAAACACTCATAGGTAAGGGAAAATAACACAGCCACTCATATGTCAAGGTTTAGATGTGTGTTCAAGTTACCACAGCTTAATACATGACCTTCCTCACTGAAGTTTAAGCAAAAGCACGCTACCTTACACTTGTGGCAGGCAAAGAGCAGCACGTGAACGGCTTACTGCCGTTACTGGACGTGCAGTAATTCAAAGTCACGCTAACTTGAACACAAGGCTATTTCCTAGGAAAGGCTCAAGCAGTGCAATCCTGTTTGACTACAACTTCACTGCTCAGTGCTAATCAGAAGCCACAAAACAGACTTAAGAATACATTAAATGCTAGGAGTACCTCACTCAAGACAACTAAAATCCTACAACTATAGGGCATCTTTATACTAATTTACTCTCTGAAGCAAAAAATAAAAGTTACGATACCGCTTGAGCCAAGTTTCTAGAAGGATTCAGGACATCAGCGTCAAACTTTCAAAACAATTTATCCAAATCACTGTCCGATTAAAACTTCACTTTGTTGAAACAGATACTACTCAAACAAGAATATGCATTTTTTTAATCCTGTTACTTGCCACAACTTCCTCAGTTTTAACACTTGGGAAAAATGTGAAGCCAAAGCAGTGCATCAGTTTTGGTTTTCTTTTTTACGTAGTGTTTTTATTCACTATCAAGTGTTTTCCTCAGCCTAGACCCCTTAGAAATAAACAGTGTTTGTATGTGGTATATGTCACTGACTTCCAAAACCTCCTGGAAACAGCTTAAGTAAAAATAGTTAAAGAAAGTGTAGAGTAGTAAGCTTAGTTTTAGACTTCATGAAGACTTTAGACTTCATGAAATTGTTTGTACAGTATTCAGTTCTGAGTCTTTGTTACTTGATGTGGAAAACATACTTTAGCTTGCACGTTCAGCCCCCCCAAAAGTTTCCATGTTAGCAAGCAGGTCACATCACTTAAAAGCAGCAGCACAAGCCTTTAAAAAGATTATTCTTTTGCTGGATGAAACATGACCTATAAACATGCTAAGTGTGCGCTCTCACAGAAAAGCATACCATGACAGAGAGGAACCTCAACTAAAATGCTTTTGGTTTCACCTGCTTTACAAGTTCTTGGAGGTTTGTTTTTCCCCCACCACTACAAGAGCTGATATTAAACAGAGTCGGGTTATTCTTAGTCCAACATTAAGAAACCATCAGCACACAACAAATTAGCCCTTTTTGATTAAAATCTAAGAGGCACATGAAAGAAATGTGAGAATGCCGAAGAAGAATCACAGGAAGCAACCTTACATGCTGCTGCTATGGAGTCTTGCTCTCAGCTAAGGAGAGGACAATAAGATTTATGAGAATGGACAGAAATAGAAGTGCCAAGCCCCCGATTTGATTTTGGTACCTGAAAGCCCTGTGATCCTCCAGGCAGAGCCGAGTGGGGTGGAACGGTGGCAGGTATTAAAGCAGCAGACGATACGAGGGGTGTAGAACCAGATGCCTGAGGTACTGAAAGGGGAGAAAGAAATCCAGCATAGCAGAAAAAGTAGCTAAAAATAACTAAACTCACTAAGCTCGCAATGGCCAAAATAACTACACAGACCAAAAGAAAAAACAAAAACAAACAAAAAAAACTCTTAAAAAAAATTAAAACCAGTCAAAGCAGCAAGAATAAGGTCAAGAAAAGAGTTATCTTTTTGGAAATTTCCCCTGTAGCCACAATTTCTGTTTGGACGCACTATTTTTATTCAGAGGTGCTTTGCAGTTGGCTAGCACAAGATAGCATTCAGGCTAACTCTCAGAAGTGCTCAACTGGCATTACTATTTCATCATGGGAAGACAGGTCAAGCCCACTCCAGAGCTGTCAGTCTTCTGATGCCTTCTGCTCTTATTTCCATCGTTTTTAGGCACAAGAATTTTCCTTCTGTTTATTGGGAAGTGCTTTATAGAACAGTCCTTCTTACTGCTGCACAAAGAAGCACAAAGCACAGATCCTAAAAGTTTTAGTGTCACCCCAGGTGCACATATTGACAGTGGTAACAGTGCAGCTCATGCATTATTTTGCAGTGTGGCTGCTCTTCCTCAAGCAGTAATGTGCACACAAGGAGATCACAACGAAGACATACTCCAAGGAGGTCAGTCTTGTGCTTTATGAACTAGTCTACCCATGGAGCTTCGGCTCAGCAAGCCTCCTTAGAAGCTATGCATCAGTTCCAATTTCAGTTCCTGAGAGGAATCCTCTATTCACAGCCCTTGTACTTTAAGCCCACAGAGAAGTGAAGTTTCTCTATACCAAAGCAAAGCTGCTCACCAGCATATTACCTTGCGTTGACACTGCAGGCAGCGCTGCATGAGCTGGCTGCGATGGTCTCATGGGAGATGAAGCCACGGGCTGTGCTGTCCCCTTCAGTGTATTTGGATCCTAAAAACATTTCTAAGTATTACAATGAACACTAAAGAACTAGCAAACAGTTTGAACTCAAGACCTCTAGAGATTAGGTATTACCTAATTAACCCTTCTGAACTATACAGGAAAACTGGAATTGTTAAATTATATTGCTAATCAGAAACAAAGTATATGTTCCCTGTACAAAGGGAGAGCTATTCGCACCGTAGAAAGAGCATCAAAGAAAACAATTCACATTTTTGTGATTGGTGAAGTACCTCTATTTCTGAGTCACTGGAGTCAAGCTGACTACCTGCTGTCCCAGCAAGGAAAGGCAGCATGGGCTGTCCCATTTTAGCCATCCGAGAAATTAGCTTTGCCTTTGCTACATCTGGATTCTGAAAGAGATGTTCACAGTTACCTTTTGTTTGTCCCTCAGCCCAGCATTTTCAGACATTATAGAGATATCTGTCAGGTTTAGACTCTTCTAAGTCACTGACTCAGCATGTAAACTCACCTATAAGCCTGGTTCTTTCAATTTTTCAATGACTGGGTGAAAAGCTCTGACTTTAGAGAGTACAAGATAACACTGTGGATTTGTTAATCTGGATTACTATACATACACTCTCCTTCTGGGATGACATTGCTGTCATCATTACACAGAAATCATATCCCTGCACAAAACACAGTAACAAGAAAACGAGGTATAACAGGGTTTTCTGTCTGTCAAAAATGGCTTTTGTAAATTAAGGAAAGAAAAAGAGGTTTTTTCTCAACAGCCTGTTCTATCCTGTGCATACAAGAACTCGCTCATGTATTTAAGCAAACTTATGCTCAATATCTCAGCTACTCTTTGCTATCAGTTTTAAATTTGTCTGTTTATCTGAGAAGACAACTAGTCCTGTGATTATCCATGTGGTCAGAGAAACTCTGCATTTAAGGGTAGGAATTAGCACTCAGAATTGTCACTGAGCCTCCTAATGCTCTGCTGAGCCCTTCATAAAACAGGCTCTAATCTGCCATTAATAAGGTAAACGTGAGTGTTTTGTTTGCACGATCTTCACTTGATCTTCAGCAATACTGAATGCAAAGGTGAAATCAGTATTCTCACTTCCCTATGTAATGCTCCTAATTAGCTAAAAAACAACACTTACTGCCAATTGTTCACTGATCGAGTTTGACTTGGCCCGAACAGCTGGCTCCCTGAAAAGCCAAACAGTTGTGTGTTAATATTAGAGATTAACCGAGGTAAAATTCAGGATTTAATATTCTGCATTTCTAAATACTGGGAACTGTTAAATACAGCTCCCACTAGCAAAACATTTTCTTATAGCATGAAGATCTCTTTGCTTACTTTTGTAAGATTCTTTGCAACATTATATGTAGATTTCAGAACATTATTATAGGCAAGTTCCACGCTGTGGGACAGTGGACTACAGAAAGGTAACTTTGTTGATCGCTGCAAGGATCACATTCTGTACAGTTGTGACCGAGCCGGATAAGCTATTTGCTGTAGCAATAAAACAAGCACTTAAACTTGAAAATAACTCTCTAAAAAGGATGACTGCCCTGTTTAGTTAATTTAAGAAATAGATGTCAATGTAAAATTTGCAATTAAACAAATGGAAGTCGGCCAGGACTCAAGGCCAATTTATGATGATATTGCCAGCTGAGAAAGCTGCTGCAATAGCACCCATGCATCTTAACATCATCACATCTCAGTTATGCTGTAGAGCACCAACTTCTTTCATCTGTACCTGTTCTAATTTCTTTAGATCTGAAAGTCAACATTCAAGCAGAAAACTTCTTGGGAGTCTTAACAGCAAGCATTCCTTTGCCACATCGTTGACACTAAGTGGGCACACAGGAGGACCCATATTTGCCAAGTGGTGTGCGAATGTAGCCTTGTGTAGGCTGTTTCTGAACACTACCATCTTTTAACGCAGCAGGTTGTTTTAGCCGTGTTCTTCCTTACCCAGGCTTTGGGGGTACCGTAGATGGAGGAAATAAAACAGGGTCTGCAGAGAAACCGTCTGAATTGGGTACTGGAGAAGGTGCAAGAGAATCCCTAGAACTAACACTCTGTCCATCTGAACCAGAGCCTTCTTTTACCAGCTTCACCTAAAACAAAAAGCGCATAACAAATTAGACATTTTTCTGGGTTCTGAGACAAGTTTTCAGCATCTTGTTTACTTCTGACTGCTACTTCTTCACCAAGCTTATTCACTTCAAGTAAAAACATACAAACATACAGCTGGTTCAGAGCTGGAGAAGCTGAACCTTTACGTCCTCTCATTCCTCACAATCCGAGTATTTTGTTTTCTCAAGTGACTCACAAATAGGACAACAAAAAGGTCCCCAAACAAGTTAGAACAGACACGTCTCAGTAAAACAGTGTAGCGGAGGTTTTGTCCTTTTTAAAAGAAGAGATGTATCCTCCTAAGGTATTTTGTTTGCAACAGTTTGAGCTGTGGTTCTCATACCAAGGAGAGGTTCTTCCCCTGCAGGCAGACACTGCCAGTCAACAGTCACAAAACAGATGTAAAAGAACTACGTGGGAGGAGACACTCACCCGCCTAACTTCCACCTCAAAAACTAGCGTAGAGTCTGGAGGGACACGGCCAGCCACTCCCTGAGCCCCATAGGCCCAGGCAGGGGGAATAATGAGATACCTTCGTCCTCCTTTCTTCATCCCCATCATTCCTTCTTCCCAGCCCTTTGGTTTTTAGGGACACAACAGAAGAGAAAGTAAACAGTTTGACCAATGACACTACAATTTCTTTTAATTACACCAATTAAGACTGCTACAGGCACCAGTTACTAAAGACTCCAGAACACAGAGATTCTTGTAAAATCCTACTTATTTTTAGTGGTGCAGCATGGAAAACTTTTGTGATGAGTCATAATGACCAAATATAAATTGCAGTACTTATAAAATATTGCAGTCTTAAATAAAGATGCCCTCCCAAGATGTTCATAATGAAATCGGACAGAGACAGCAATCTCTAGCAAGAAGGCTGCAGGCGTGCTGCACTATAGTATGGTTCCAGAACTCTAGCTGAAGTTTTACGTGTCGTACTTAAGCAGCTAGCACAGATCACACTGATATACTGGAGAAAAGAACTGCATGCTGTGCTGCATACAGAAGTTTTGGAGTTGCAGGTGACTTGCAGAGCACGCCGTGGCAATCTCTCTCAGTATTCTGGGAGACAACAGTATTCCGAGAAGTTCAAAGAACACTTCCTAATTGCTATGGTTAGGCTTAGAAAGCACCCATGGAAAACAGCTGTAGAGAAGGAGAGATAGAAGTTAGAGCAATGCAAACTGTCAAGCGGGTGCCAGTGTTTAACAGGATGACTACTACAGCTAGACATTAATAAGAAGATGCACAAAATAAATAAATAAATAAAAATAGTGCAGCTTCCAGGAAGGACAACTTTTAATAGGTCAGATATAGATTATTCATGTAAAGGAAGTGCTCTGAACAACAGCATCTCTAATCTACAGACTGATTTTATGGAATAAACAATTCTTGAAACTATTGAAAATAGTAAGCTTCCTTTTTACTGAACAGAACTTCCTTCTAACACTACCACTGAGAGAGAGGCTTGGCTATGCTGTGCAAATAAAGAAAAAAAAAAACATTTTTTTGAGTGTGTCACCAGTGCAGAGCATTTTCTATCAATTGGAACACGCAACAGAAACAGTATATATGAATCCTGAACACAATGTCTTCAGTAATCCAAAGATCTAAGACTTCTGCAATCTCGGTATAATGAAAGTGCTACAAGTTCTACCTTGATGACCTTTCCAGATCCCAGCTTCAGCCGCAACAGCTTGTCCTTGTTGACATTTGAGTCAAAAACCTACAGAGTTGAAAAACAGTCATATGGATTCCCCAATAGTTTCAAGATCCCGAATGTTACTTTATAACCACGGCAAAAAAATTACAAACATTTCACAAACTCCTACCATTTCATACATAGTATTTCCCATTCCACTATCTTCCAAAATTAACCCCCCAAAAAATGTAAGACAGCATGGCTAGGGCTTCTAGTCCGTCACACAGCAATTTATTGAAGTGAACAATAGCTGGAGACTTGGACTTTAGAAGTGCTTTGAGCTTGATGGCCAGGCCAGGCAAGTAAAACGCTACACAACAAGCTTGCATCAGTAATAGCAGTGGACCCAGCCAAGCAGAAAACAATTGTCTGGCAGTTTTGCATATTAAACTACAACGTATGCAGCTGAACAACTCTTAAAGGAGGTTACATGTAAGCTCTGCTGTATGTACCACTGATTTAAGGAAAGAAGCATGCCAATCAAGAAGATTTATTTTATATATATATATATATAAAAAAAAGAAAAAACAAAACAAAACACCCCAAACCCCACAAAACTCTCCCCAACAATGAAAAACAGACAACTGTTTTATAACAAGAAGACTCAACTGCAGATGGGTACAAATGCAAAACCCTTCTCCACGCATTCCACTAAAAGTAAAACCCACAGAAGTGTTTTAGAGGTAATGTTTTGAAACATTAAAGCATATCTCATGCTTTTGTTTAATAACAAACTGGATATGACAGAGCTTTAGAAGATGTAAAGGCAATTTCCTTCTTTTCCTGTTTAGAGATGTATTTTGTGGCAGACAAGCCTATTGTTATCACCTCATCAAGCTGTTTTCAAAGGAGCATAACTAGCTTCATTGTCCCTGCTCACCATTTTGTTTGAAATTAATGTGCGAAAGTGCTTTGAAATTCAAAAGCATTTCAATCACCTCCTCCTGAACAGGAACAGACTCCTTTATTATCTCATAGCCAACACATTTATTTTAGAGATGTTGTAAGTGACTGAAAAAATATTTGCAAGATCAGCACCAATACAGTTCTAACCCCCTTCCCGTGACTATTACACTCACTCAGTACTAAGAGGTAGCAGAAACGTTTTTACCTGTCCAATTCCGTTGTTCTGGAACAGCCAACCTGTATAGGCAATCTCCAGAGAGTCTCCTCCTTCTACTCCTTGCCCTTCTCCAAGAAGGAGATCCTGCTGGAGGACTGAATCAAACACTGGGGAGCTGTTGCACTTAGCAATGCACACCTGCAAAAGGATGGCCCGTCAGTATCTCTGGCCGTTAAACCAGTGACGGGTTCCACTCCGACTTATCACAGATCGCATCATATCTGATGTATTTCTTACTATACTGATCAAGCCCAGGTTATAGATGCACTTAAGAGATGTTCCACGCTTCCCTGTACTGAATTTTGCTCAGCTATAAGCAGGAAACACCTTTCGCTTTACAGAGCCATTGGTCTTACAGTACTTCACAATTTTTTCTCAGAAATACTATCAGAAGTAACAGGCTACCTGCCTCAATGAGGCCTGTGTCTAATGAACAAGACTCAGCCAGGCTCACTGCAAATCCGCCTCAACCACAGCGATGCAGATACTCCAAGCTGAATGTGAACAAACAGGTAAGAATGACTTAGGACCTTTCAGCAATAAGGTGCTCTCAAAAAGAAATCAACATTTGTTTTTCTGTTCCAAACATGCTGTTTAAGCAAGGTATGGCTTGCCGGCTTAAGAAATTACCTGTTTACTGAAATCCATTGCTGCCTTTTCTGACTCAAACATGATTGACCAGTTTTGCCTCTGATCATCATAGAACGTACTGTAATTGTTGGGTTGAACCTGTGAGAAAGGAAAACAGTCCTGTATTATATGTTAAAAGATGCATTCAATAAAAAAAGAAAAAAAAAACCACACACTCAATCCAGCAGAAGTTTAAAATAAGAGCTACTGAAATCAAGCAGAGGTAGAGGAAGAATATTGCTGTATTATTACCCAAGTTCAGAATGCACAAATTAGCCCTCATTCTTGTGCTCATTATCCTGGAAGAATTATAATATTTGCTCAAGTATTTGAGTTGTTAAGTTCTTCATAAATGCTGCAGCTTTCACAAGATGTTCCTTTAAAGCTAGGTTCTGAAGTATCTACTGAGATTTTTGGAACATAAGAAACCTCCTCTTCATAAGTGTTGATTAGATATGAACTTTCAGAATCAATGGGAGTCACACATTCCTCATTTCTAAAAATCTGTTTCATGACAAGTTGACTACATACCCCATTAATCTTTCAAAATAGGCTTGTATAACTGCCAGAACCCTGCTCAGAAATTTGGACTGAAATTCTACTATTTCAGAGTAGAACTCCTATTTATCAAATCAAGAAATTCAATGTCACCTGATTACAAGTACACCAAGTCTCTATAAGACTGGCAGGAAAGAAGAAGGTCTTCCCGGAAAATCCTGTTTCAGGAGTCACAATGTTTTGAGTGGTTCTTATGGGCAGGAAAACACTGAGCATCAGATTTCATGTAGGAAATATTTGTCATCTTTTCCATCTGCTTGCTCAGTTGTATTCTCTAAGCCACTTCACTACAAAGTACTAGCGAGAGGAATTTTGTTCTGTTATTACCCATAATAGGACTGCAAAATCGAAACACCTCCTCAGCAATCTGGAGGTAATGACACACTTCCTACAGTGCAGGAACTTGCACTATGAAATCTGCTGAGGAAGCGCTCTGCCAAAGGCAGATACAAGTCTCTTGTGCAATGCACATTAGGAGAAGTCATAGTGCCTGGGACTGCTCATCTCTTGCTGCATCAGTCAGGTGTTTGATCTCAAAGGCTACAACTTAAGACTTAAGAAAACATTTCAGAGTCGACTTTTGTTTGCTGTGAACAAGACAGAACATTGGACGCTTAAGACAAAGCTTTTCTAATGCAGAGTCTTACCGTGAGTATGAAGCCTGGGTGGATCCTCGCAGTTGCGATCTGTTGCTGCTGACTGATGTAAAGGAGGATCCTGTACTGGATTCCACAAAGAATTGGACAGACGAAAAGGACAAAGAGCAGAAACTCAAAACGTCTTCAATTCTAGTGTGCTTTGTCAGATTCTGAGTCTAATGCTGCAGTATATATTTGCCAAATACACCACTTCAGCAGCATTTTTCACAGCAAAGAAGGTTAACACTGTACTTAACTTGCATATTTTCAAGTGTTTTTAATAGCTCTTACAAAACTGTGTTGTTTAGCTACGGGCATCAAGCAGTCCTTGCATGTTCAAGCTAAGGAATCCTGCTTACTGAAAAATAATCAATTCAATACACATTTTTGTCCAGTTATTGCATAGCCCTTCATCAGATAAAACCCTTCATTAGATAAAACTCATACATATATGATGTACAGGAGTAATACAACATAAAAGATTGGGTACTAATAAGTTGGAGGGAGTTGGTTCCAGGTGTTAAACAACACAGCTGTAATATTACATTAACACATGTGGCTCTACTAGACTTCATCTGTCAAAACAAAGCTATTGTATTCTTATATTCATCTGTAGCACTAAGTCACTGTCAAGGACAGATCAGAGTACATTTCTTCCTTTAAACACACCACTTTACTGGGTACCCCAGCACCATGTTCTCAGAGGAGTACTTGGGAAGGAAGGGTTGGGGAGAAGAGATATTTTTGGTACCAAAAAACAAAACTTAATTAAAGCATCTCCATACTGTCTGAACAGAATTTTAATGCATATTCATTTTCACATGCACAGATTTGCAATCCAGTTGTCAAAGAGGTTCTGAATAAATGCCAAAATAACTTCCACAAGTATTACAAAAGCCATAACACCTGATCCGTTCCAAAACATTTCAGGCTTCAGTTTGAAGAAATTTTACAAAAAAAATGCAGATTGCAGAAATGAAAGATGTCACCAAGGCAAATGGAATTCATGGTTTTAAGCCATAAATAAAAACAAGCAGCAGTGGAACTAAGAACTCCAACATCAAAGCAAAGACATGCTGGTGAGCTCAGAGAAACACTGCCTCATACCAGCGTACTTTTGGCATGAAAACATTAAAGGAGTGAAGTGTTTCTCACCTCTTTGGTAGCATGGTTCCCCACTACAGCTGCTCCATACTTGCCTTGCTTCAAATATTGCCCATTTGTACTGGAAGACAAGTGAGACATTCAGCTGCAGAACCATCCCTGCCTCAGATTTCTCTCTGCTGTTGCTGAGCTTTTCCTCTTAAGAGTTCAGGTCCATTTCCCCATGCCTGAAGTGTTAGGCAGCCTTTTTCAGCTTACAGAAACCACAGCTTTCTTGCTTGCCCACAGATTATAGGAGCAGACGCTGTGGAGTGAAAACTGCTCTTTTCATGGACCCGGGGCAAGTAAGTCTTTACATGACAGCAGTGTCAAACTGACAGAGAATTTTGCTGCTCTCATTCTATGCTCATCCTTTAGTTCTCCATAAGTGAACATATGGGACATAAGCGCCTGACAGAGCTGCCCAGAAACAGTGTAAATGTCAGGCCAGCACCCCACTTATATGCTTCCCTGCCATGCACAAGTCCAGGACTTCCTGCTCATTTGACAACTGCATAATCCTGAACTGCAGCACAATAAGTGAAGAATTTTTTGAGCAGCAGCTTGTGTTGACTTGCAGCGTTTGTAGCATGCAGACGCACGTCTGTAAGAAATAGTCTCTTCCCACTCATCCAAAAATATCTTGCCTTTATGATCAAGTCTTACAACAGGCCTCCAGAGACCTAGACTGTAAAAGGTAATGCAGGAAACTTATTGTACTTACTATCGATAAGCATGAACCGCAGTGGCCATGAACACCGAGGGTGCTCCTGAAGCTGCTGGGGCCACGGGACCCTTCTGGGCTGGCTGACCTGCTGAAGAATAAGAAGCAGGAATACCTCTCAGTGATACAGAACTGTCACATTTGCCAGCCAGTGCCAATGCCAGAAAGTCTTCCTTCCCCCAAGCACTGGAGTAACTTCAGAAGAGGACCAAAAGCCCAAAGAGTGATGGTCTCCAAACAGCTACTGCTAATACAGCTGTTGCAAACCTGTGCTTGAAATCAATCCACATCTGGATGACAGAGGGAAGAAAAAAAGATGTTGTGATTATTATAATAATAAAACTAGTACTAAGACTTCCTATTCTTGGATTATTCATTATTTGCGTAAAACAAGACAGCAACATGAAATACCATTAAGGTCTCCACTTTTGGTGAAGCCACAGGAACTTGTGGTTGAAATGAAACCCTTAATTTACCTTGGATGGATATCATCTTACTTTGCTTTCTGAAGATACAGTCAGTGAAGAAACACGTGGCCTGGCTCAAGCTCTAACTACACATATTCAAAATTACCGGAGTGGGGAGAGAGAAGACATCTCTCCCTCACCTCTCCCCCCCCCCCAACAAAACAAACTAACAAACAAATCCAACACACTAACATTTAAATTTGAAGGAAGATGGGGGAAAAACAGCTAGCATCCATGCTTCTTGACAACAGAAAAGGAAAAAGAACAGTCAGAGATAAATGAAGATACCAGAGGCAAAGTAAAGGTTTATCTCTTTAGTGAGTGTTACAGGAGAAATTAGAAGAGCTCCCTCCCCCCCAAACCAGCATGGTGGAAGAAAAACAGTTAGAGTCTATCAGAAATAAAAAACAAAAAGAAATCCTTTGAGAGAATACAGTATAAGTTCTGACACATTCAATACGAAAGTCAAAGCAAAGCAGGCCCAAAGTAGATTTATGTCTTTAGCAAAACTCCCCTGAAAAGCCAGGAAGTCTTTCCTAGACACTGAAGAAGGAAGCCTGCCATAGTCACTAAAGGTCACTGGAGTATCCAGGTGTAGAGAGAATACTAAAGGAAAATAATATCGGGGGGAAAAAAAGAAAAAAAATAAAGAATTATTTGTACTGCTGTTCATCACAACGGCTGTCGTTCTCCCAACAAGATACACGCTACAGAGTTTTTCCCCCATGTTCAGGCCCAGTTCCTTACCAGCTGCTGTTTGACCCTTTTTAGGCTGCTTCGGTGCAGTGTATTGGAAAAATTCGTTTCCATGGCTTGAGACTGTTTGATCCAGTCCAAAGAGAGAGGCCAATCTGGCGCTAGGAAGAGAAATGAATTCATTCAACTTATTTGACACAAGCTTTAAATATATGGAAGACTGCTAATTATAAATTGCACCATAATATGAAGTGCTTACCAGCACTATAAAGATAAGCAAACGGGTGTATATTAATCAGCTTTATATGAATTAACCATTTAATGTTGAATAAACAGAACTTTTAGATGAAGAAGCTGCAGTAACTAGTACAACCATGTTTCGTTTCTTCAAAACCTAGCTTAAGGAACAAACAAGAACTGAAACTACACCAAAAAAAGTTACTATAAAGCAATGAAAAAGACTACATTTCAATGAAATACTTGTTTGTTCCAGTAGTGTCAAAAATAAGCACTTATTAAAAAAATAATAATATTTCATAAGACTTGTTAAACAGAAGCTCCCTGAACAGGGTGGGGAGCGAGCACAGCCGAAATTACAAGCGCCACTAGGAATCGTCCAACAGCAGAAAGTTACACGATGCAGGAAAAACTGCATGTACTACACACTGAAAATGATACCAAGCAAAGGCAAAAACAATGCTTAAACACACTTGAAGGAGTCATTGCTGTTTAAAAAAATCCCACAGTCCGGCATTTTCGGGCTGCTCTGGTTATATCTGTCTGGCCGTTATTTGCAAGCGAGAACAGCAGTGAAAGCAAGCACTGAGCCTTCGCTCCTTTTCCTCACGGGAAGAGTTCATCCAGAAAAGCCCGCGTGGGCCCCGAGCGTGCAGCTATCCAGCTTCCCCCGCGCAAGGCTGTCACAGGCCTGACTCCGATTCCGCCGAAAATGCAGAAGTAGGCACCAAGGCTGCTCATGCAACAGCCTCCTTCCCGGGAGGGGGCCGCGGCCACCGAACGCCGCCACAAACCCCGCAGCGGCGGGACCGGACGGGACGGGACGGCGAAACGCCATCGCTAAACGCAGCTACCGCGGGACAGCGCGGAGCTCCGAGCCTAGCTGGGTTTAGAAATGTAGGATTTATGGACGCCACTTCAGTCCCGGTGGCTGCCGCGCTTCCCCCGGGGCTGCAGCCCGGCCCCAGGCGCTGCCCGCGGAACGGGATTTCGCCCGGGCGCGGCCCCGCTCCCCTCCGCCCCGGTCCGGCCTCAGGGCACCGGGCCGCGGCCTGGCGGCGCCGGAGGGCCCGGCTGCGCGCCCCGCCCTGCCCCGGGCCCGGGCCGGCCGCTCACCCGCTGGCGGGGGACAGGAAGTCCGCGTCGTCCTCCTCCGCCGCCGCCCCGAACATGCTCCCGGTCCCGGCCCCCGCCGCGGAGCCGCCACAGCCCCGCGCTGTCGCAAAAGAGTTGCCCGGCAGCGGAGCGCTTTCCGGCCACGACGGGGGCTGGCGCCGCTCCCGCCTGCCGCAGGGAGGCGGGGCTAGCGCGCAGCCAATGGGGCGGCGGGAGGAGGTGGGCTGGAGAAAAGCCCCCGGGGGGCGGGGCCGAGCCGAGCGGAGGAGGCGGGGGCGTGGCCTGCGGCGGGGGCTGGCGGGACGGCGAGCGGCGTCCTCGTGCTGGTCGCGCGGTGAGTGACGTGACGGGCCGGGACCGGGACCGGGGTCCGGGTCCCCCCCGCCCCAGGCCGCCTCACGGGGTGGTGTTGGGGGGGTCTCGCCCTTCCGTGAGGCGCCGGGGGCAGCCCCGGGCCTCGCGGGGCGCCGTGCGGAGCGGGCCCGTGCGGGAGCGGAGCCGCCGCGGGCCGGCGGGAGGGGGACGGGGACGTGTCGGTGGGGGAACGGTCCGGTTTGGCCCGGCGAGAGGTCGTGCGGCTTTGCTCGGGCGTGCGAGTGGCAACCGCGTGCAGCTCTGGTGGGCTTTGAGCCCACGGAGGTTGAGGACACAGGGACACCCGGTCATGAAGGACGCACGGACCCACGGTTATTAAGGACACACGGACACCTGGTTGTTAAGGAGGCACGGACACATGGTCACGCTCCAGGTTTGGTTTGCACGCTGGGAAGCTATGGAGGAGAGGCAAGCAGCGTGCAATGTACTTCTTCTTTTTGCATTCAGAGTGTCTTCTTGGTTTTAAAAACCTTCCGCTGGCTCTGGTCCAGGCAGTTTCCCCCTTTCCCTGCAGCTTTGAGACAAAAACCCGGCTCATTTGTTTGTTTTCCTCTTGAAAAGCTGGTGTCTGTGTAGGGGTCTAGTGAGGCCTGTTGCTTGCCTCCGCGGAGCTGCGGAGCTGGACGGTGTCGAAATACAACTGAATGCGAGGGAAAAACAAAATAGCAGTACGGGCTGAATAATTTCCCACCTTCAGTGCTGGATATTTTTCCTGGTTCTGTTTGGAAGTTTGTAAGGATAGCTAAGTTGGGGGGTGTTTGAGCGTGAAGTTACTGGGTGTATTGTATCGTGTTTGCAATAATTTGGGAGTTTGATTGGAAGGGGAGTGTAGTATAGTTTGGATCTCAGTGATTTCAGTTCTAAAGGGCAAGAATTAGGGGAAGTACCAGGTGGCTTTTTTGTTGCAGAATCTATGATTATTATTTTGGAGTAGATACAGAATAAAACTCGCAAACTTGGCAAAAGGCCAAGAGCATATTTCTATTAAAAAAAACCCGCCATGATCGTTATCTTATACAATGATCTGATGTAAAATCCTAGTGGAAGCAGATTGTGCCTCCTTGGTAGGGCTGGTGGACATGAACTTCAAATAGGAGATGTGGTGCCTGTGTCCCTTAGGCGAAGAGATAACTTGTTTCCTTGCTGCCTGTAGTATGTTTGTCAATTTGGCAGTCATGATGTGTTTTTTTTAAACAGTGAAAGCCTAGGTAGCTAAGTCCTAGTGATTCACCAAAATTTAGTTCTCAAATGCCTTAGGAGCACATGTCTTGTTAGGTACAACTGAAAATGTTACCCAGCTTTTTTATTATTATTATTTAGGGTTTATAACTTATAACGCTGGAAGCTAAAACATAACATTTCAGGTACAATCCACGATTGCTATCCTGTGAACAACCTCTTACCTGAGAAGCTGAGGTGCTTTTCAAACACTAGGATTCAAGCACTGGCAAGTCTTAGTTTCTCTGAAGTGAGGGAAGGTAGCTGGTAGAGATACGTACTGCAGAACTAAGACAAGCATCGCATCTAAGCCCTGTCTTTAACTGCTTGTCATCCTTCTATTTAATCTTTGTTCATAGCCCCCTTCTGCAGCTAAGTTTAGACCTAAGTTTAGGCTTGGGGCTCCACAGGAGTTCACAATCAAAGACCAATTTTTCCTGTTTGTGCGCAAATGCCAAGCTTCACAATGATTAATGGCATGGCATGCGGTGCAAGGGTGGATTAACTGTATTCACAAGTATCCATTAAATTAACTTTTACTCTGTTTGATCTTACACCCGCCTCTGCTTGAGCCTGAAGTAAATGAAGCTTTTGCATTATTTTTTCATGAATAAAAATGTGTGATCTTATAGGGTAAGTTAACATTCAATTTAATTGTTCCAGTTTATATAACTTATGATGTAATATCATCTGAGATTTTCTGTAAGATTTAAATTATACATTACTTTTTCCCCCTTTTCTTTAAAAAGAGGGTTACTGGAAATGACATATAAATGTTGCTGTTTAAATGCACATTGGCTTCATAACAGCACGGATGCCTTTGTGAAGCTGGCTGTGACTGCCCTTCTGCATGACACAAAATCAAAATGATGCTTTTTGTAATGAACACAAAGACGTTCAGAGCCAGCAAACCTTTTCTTCTTCCTCTGCCCCCCCCTTCCCACCCTCAAAAAAAAAAAAAAAGATTGAAAAGAATAAAGCTACCAGGAGTTGTAGCTTCCGATACAACTTTGTCCTGAGAGTTGAGAAACTTTGTGTAACTGTTTTCTAATGAGGTTTTGTTGCTTATTGGAAGTCCCAGGGAATTTTTTTTTTTCCTATCACATTTCTAAGCTAGAGCAGTTTTTTAACTAGGTTGAGAATTAGAATAATTTCTGTGGGGTGCAGTAAAGACTTGGGAATTAAATAAACCTTTCAAGTCATTTTCGCCTGTTTACTTTTTTGTTTTAAAGGTAGAGTCCCTGCCCCTTATTCTGACTTGCAGTGGCAGGAAGATAAGGAGGTCTGTTTTCTTTTCTTTTTTCTTTTTTTTTATATTTATTTTCTGATTAGGAAAGAGGTTTGGGAGGATTCTTTTCTTCCTTCCCCTTTTACATCGCAACTTCAAGCTCTGGAGAAGTGAGACACCCCACCCCCAAACAGAAGCTTCAGGCTTGAAAAGGGAAGGCATTGAAAATACTAATCTTTAACAGTCCTCTAGTACAAATGGATGAGAAGATCTCTGCTAAGTATCTTTAACCCTCTTCTATAGAAACGACCCTACCCCTCAGTTATCTCTGCCTAAGGCTCATTGCTTTGACCTCTGAAGTGCCTGGAAGGACAGAGCACCATATTCACACAGTGAGTTCTGAGTCAGGACCAGAAGGCTCTTCCTTTCGGTTATCTTGTTTTCCAGTCAGATGTTAGGTCAGAGAAGAGACGAAACTTTTTTTCTTTGAGCTAAAATAGAACATTTTTTTCCTTTCTTTTTTGGCTTCCATATTTGTGGTAAGGACCCTCTGCCCAAAAGGAAAATTTCATGTCTCTGCAGACCTCCAATCTCCCTACTTGACTGAAGGTCACCTTGAAGGTTAGCAGTCTGCATCAGGATTTTTTGAAGTTGAGCTGAAATATGCTGCCTATGTGAACTTCTCCAGAAATCTGCCAGGAGATCACTGGGAGTCTTGGCAAATGTTTTCTTAGGGAAGGATGAAAAAGACTTAATCTAGTCTGTGTTGCTTTTCTCTGGAAAATGCAGTCTTAGTTAAACTACTCCATCGTGTCTTGTTTCAATCTCATTTTCTGGAAAAGTTCCCAATCTCAAGTCCCAGGAGACTTGAGACCAATGATTTTTTCATTAACCTCTCATTCAGCTGAAAGCTGGAATCTGCTAATGCAGAGAGTAATGGAACTAGTTATCATAAACAAATTAAACTTCTGTTTTCCTTTATTACAAATCAACTTTCTAAAGTCTTTCATTCTCTGGTCCTGGAAATTGACCTTTCTGATTTAGAAGCCAATCTAGATGTGGAGGGCTATGATGAAATATCTCTTTTTTGACTCTTTCCTGGTCTGTTTACACAACGTTTGATGTCATCTTCCTAAATCAAGTTTCACAGCATGTCTTTTCTTCCCTCTGTCTCTCCAGTTAAGAGCTGCAAGAGTCCTATCCATTTCCAGTGGTACTTTAGCGACTCTGATTGCCAGCTAGAACAATTGATTATATGGAAGATATTTTTAGAATTTCTTTTCTTTATGCACTTTCACTTTGTAATATTAGAAAATCTTGCAGTTATTGTTGTGCCATGGATGTGAAGCTGTGAAGGTTGTTTATAATCTATTTTAAAAAGCTCTACCTGCATATAATCTGTTCACTGCAATATTTATCTAAATTAATATACCAGACCAATGTAGATTTAGATCGCACCCCAAATTATAAGTGATTCAGCATCTTCTACTCTCATAGGCTGCTCAGCACATCCTAACATCAAGCCTGAGAAGCTACGAGAAAACAGGAAAAGAATACAGCTATTCTGCAATGAAACTAAAGCGAATGAACCAAGCTCTCTTCTGAGACTTCATGAGAACTGCTTAATTTTAATAAAGCCTTCTTTTCCCACACATGCTCATTAGTTATTAAAGATTCAAATCTCATTTCTCTGATTAAGATACATGAGCTTGGAGTGTGCTCTTTGTG
Source organism: Apteryx mantelli (assembly GCF_036417845.1). Taxonomy (NCBI): domain Eukaryota; kingdom Metazoa; phylum Chordata; class Aves; order Apterygiformes; family Apterygidae; genus Apteryx; species Apteryx mantelli. The sequence continues at coordinate 11,945,797 of NC_089998.1, forward strand.
ATATGTTTACCTGATCCTTTAGCCAACCTGGAGAAGAGAAGGCTTGACAATCTTGCTTTTTTTTTTTTCCTTTCTTTTTTTAAGTCTTTTTAAGTTTCTCTTGTTGGGGAAAGGGATATGTGTGTGAAAAGTTCACTTTGAAGCTTTTCTTCACTTTACAGATAATCTAATTGGACTTGGATTTGGATTATAAAGTACTTCTCAGGCCACCTTCGAGACGCAGTGCATTTCCTGCTCTTGCAAGCTAATGCTTGTTAGCCTGCCCACCAACCTGCTACTTTTAAACTTGGAAAAGCAGCTATTTGTAAGGTAGAACCCCATGGTATACGGCTTCTTCAGCCTCCTCATGGAGATGGTTGTCCCTGTGAGCCAACCTGCTGCTTGTCCAATTTCTTTCAAACGGGAAAATCCGAGCAGCTCTTTGTCATCCCAGCATGGGTTGGGTGCCTGGCCTCAGAGCAGTGTGCACCTCAGCAGCACCCTGCGGCTCCTGCCTAGGTTCCTCCATGGTGCCTCTGGACGCAGGCTGTGCTGAGCACCAGAGGGCTGATTAATCAGTTACCAGCTCAGTTGACTTCTCCTGCCCTGAAAGGCATTGTATGAAGGAGGTTTGACAAAGTCTTGTCACAGCTTGACTGCGTTTTCAAACTTGCATCCTCTGCTTGGGAACGAAAAATACTAACAAATGCACAGCAGACTCAAAGCGAACGTTCCCAGCAGGCAGGCGATCCCTCCTCATTCTCCTCCAGCCCTCAGGAAGCGACAGCAGTGGCTGCTGTCAGTGTAGTGCTCTGTGGGAGGGCAGCGAGATACCCTGTGTGTTTCCGATATGGTAAGACAACCCTTGTACATCAAAGTGATGAAGGAAGTAGAAGAGCAAGCTCCTGACCAACACACCCACCCTTGGAACATTATGGAAGTTAAATACAACTTATCACAGAATCACAGAATGGTTGAGGTTGGAAGGGACCTCTGGAGATCATCTAGTCCAGCCCCCCTGCTCAAGGTGTTATGGTGTTGGTCTGTTTTTCTCCATTGTCTCTTTTGCAGTCCACCAGTTTATCAGAGCTGTACACTCCTGGTCTAATGGGTTTAACAGCAGACTGAGTCATGAATTCTGGATTTTCTGCCAGGAAAGCTTTATACAAATCAAGTTAACATTGGCTTTGGTGCCCGTCATTAACTTGGGATAAGACTTTATCTCACAAGTATGTAATGAATCTTAATGTTTAAGGTGGTGCCTGGTGAGACTGAAAGTTGCCAGGGAAATGTGTTACAGGCAGTGTCAAACTGAAGCCTAGACAATTTAAATGAAAGGTAGTTGGGAGTTCTGCAGCTGCCCTCATGTTCCTGCTCCATGCTCGGTTGCACTTGTAAAGCCATTTCTGTGCTGCCCTTTTCTTGATGCAGGGCATAAACACAGAGTAGTGTCCTTAGCCATAAAATATCCCGTTAATTGCATAGTTGAGGCTAATACTCTTTATTCTGCCTGTTTTGGCTCTTAGGTGAGATTTAATAGTTTAAAAAAGCTTCAGGCAGTAGCATGACTTTCCTTAATTCTCTGAATTCCTTAAGTAAAACTCTTCAGTATATCTCAATCGTAGTATCTTGGGCACCACTTGCCAGTTGATTACTTTTCGTGCAACTCTTGCAGTTGATCTTGCTTGAAACCACTGTCCATACGATGAGGGTGTTTGTACTGCAGAGCACAGTACAGCTACACTTGTACTTTTTCTTTTTTCTTCCATGGCAATTGCTGACATCAGCTTCTGAACAATTTTTTTTTTTTGAACAAAAAAACCCCAAGCCCCAAACCCTTAACTGTAGCACTGAAAACAACATTTCTTCCTTATGGGGTAAATACTAGTTGAAACTAAACTTACTTCATTACAATATGCAAAACCAAACAAAACACCTTAATTTCTCCGACAGATTTGTAATGTATTTGAAAGTCATCTCTGTGAAACGCTTAATCTGTCTGAGGAGGTCAAGGAGTTCTGAAATCTCTTTGCATTTTTGCACCAATCTCATGAGGAAAACTCAGGAGTAACTTAAGATGGTTTGTGGAGTCTTATATGAGCATCCCAGTCCTTGTTCTTGTCCTAGGGTCAGGCCTAACACGGTTGGCTGATGCCTTCAGTGGGCTGCATGGGCCGATCAGTAAATATTTATCTTGGGTCTCATGATATCTTTGGCTGTAACAATAGGAATTGTCAATATTTTGTGAGAGATGGTTTTACCCAGAGTAGAATGAAGATGAAATCCCTGCTGCTTCCGGCCCTTATGCCTGTTCTGCACAGCTAAGAGAAGCTAAATATGAATAGTTCCCACTGGCCATATTGCAAGTAATGGATCTGGTTTGAAATAGGCTGAGGGTTGGGTAATAAACAGGCTTAAAGCAGAGAAAAGTGATCATAGTTAAATCTGAGCAGAAGTTAATTATTAGCCTTTGATATAGATAATGATAAGGGTTCTGCCTGTCAGCATTATCTGAAAGTTTAGAAACTTTGATCCGTCTCAGAATTGTAGCCTATTTTCAGGAGACTGCTCTCCTGGAGGCAGTAGATGGAAAACCTGCCTCTGGAATAGTAAGTACTCAGCTTTTTCAGCTGTGAATCTTTTCTGCTTGGGTTTAACAGCTCTGTGTCAGTCTAAATGTTTGAAAGCTAAATGAAAAAAGGCAGTGTTTAAGGCTTTTTCCCAAAGTGGATTATTGTCACTCAGAGCTAGTATCAAAAACTTGTTGATTGCTGTTTGTTCCAACTTTCCATGCCCTAGAGGTAGTCAGAAGAGTATCCTGAGCCCAAGACTGCTTGACTCTTCCAAAGGCAAGTTCCCTCCCAGAGAACAGCTTGATTTGATTGCCCTTTCCCTATTCTTGATATCTCAGGAGAAATTTTACCTTGCTGAGTTGCTGAAAAGTGGAGTGGGATTGTATTTTTGCATCTCGAGAAGTGGAAATACAGAGGTGTCCTGTTCTATGGACTAGGGCTACAAATGTGTTTTCCTAACTCTTATGAATGTTTGGATGTCTATCTGGAAGCTATTTGTATGTCATGTGTTCTATCTTTCTTCTGTTATCCTAGATCAGACAGTAAGAGTAGGAAAGTGCCTCTGGAGATGTATATTTTGGTTTTAACCATCTGCTGAAACAGATCGACATCTTGGGCTTAATTAAAAACACTGTAGAATGAATGTTGCTGATGGTGACATATATTCTACCTTGTATTTTGCTCAGAAACAGCTTCAGGCTTCTCAAAACAACAGGTGTTTTGACCAATGGAAGCACAAAAGAATTTGATTCTTGGCTCTGGTAGACGAAGCTTTTGTTTTGAGAGTCATAGTTAGATGGTAACGCAAAGTGAAATTCAAAGACATTCATTACACTTCTTTAAATAGGAAAGACTAAATATTTTTCTAAAAGTTTGTCTTGCGTAGGAATGACCTATTAGGTCTTTAGTGAAAAGCCTAAGTTTTTAAAAAGTGACCCTGACTCACCACAATAGAATTGGGAATCCCGGCGTATTTCCTTATGCGCTGACATCAACAACGTGGCTACTGCTGCAGTGTCTGGCACGGGCTGGAGCGTGACAGCTCCAGGGAAGGTGAAAGCTTGAGTGGCCGCTTTAAAATGACCGCTGCGTCTGCCCAAGCACCTGGGCGCACTTTTCAAGAGTAACCGTAGACAATCGACTACTTAAATATGAAAAGAGAGGGAGGAGAAATTTGAGTGAAATGCGCTTCTGGGATTGTTGTTTAAGGAAGCTTTCACAGGTGGTGGATGTTAATGTGCAATGAAGATGTTTCCCTGTTATGTAATGAGTGTGCGACAACACTGGAGATGGAAGAACGCATATGAATCGCTTAAATCAGTAGGTCTGCATATCATGTGTGTGGAATGGGTTCCTAAAATTTAATTAACAAGGACTTCTGGAGGGTGTTTTTTTACTTGTCTGAATTCTCAAAACATACCTGAAAAGCAACTGAAAATGTCTTTTTTCATTCACAAATGAATGTTGTCCCTTTCTGGGCTAAGTCCATGTATGATGGTTAAGAACAGGAAAAGCCTTACTGTATGTTTACTGGACATACTTCAGTTTCTGCACACTCCTGAACAGTAGGAGGATTCTGTTAGTTAACGCTGTGAATTTGGGGAGAGCAACTTCACATAGCTGTTTGATTTGAGGTGACCTGGGCAGTTCACCAAAGGAGGGAACATACAGGTGAAGATGATAGAGACCTTTAGGGCTGGGGTTAGTTTTCCCTCCATGAAGAAAGAATCTTTTGTATCCAGCAGGGAAAGCAGACAAACAGCCAGAGGAATGAGGAGCTAATTTTCCATGTGTCCAGGTTTGTTTCTGTGGCTAGGTTGTTGTTAGCTGCTGGTCTGTTTACTTAAAACTGGCCTGGGTACCACTGCACTGCAGTGCCTTAAGGCATTGCCTGAATTCACTGGAGGGAAGATTTTTTTTTTCTACTGTAGGATTCCCAGGATGAAATGTTCAAGAACGGGAACTTTTAATTTCAACTACTGAATCTGGATCCAGGTCCATAAATGATGGCCTTGCTCTCCAGAGCACACAGCAGCTCCTCATCATCTCTGCAAGCATTAATAGGTCTTTGACATGTACAGAATAACAAGCTATGTAGACAGGTGTTGTGCTTATGTGGTTATAGGGTGTTGGCTGCAAATTCTAACTGCATGTTCTCCTGAAGTGACGTTTGGAACAATGAAGGTGTTCACGAGGAGGTGAAGGGGCTCGGTGTTGATGGACCTTTGGCTCCCTTTTATGAGGCCTGTAATAAACTGATGCCACCCAACCTATTACCCTCTGCCTTAGTTTTATCTACATGGGACAGAGGTATTTATGGTCTGGCTAGGTAATATTTGTAATCTTGCAGCTGAATTTAAGGCCAGCTGATGCTCTTTTAGGGCATGTTGAGTCACATTGCATCTTTTACAGTTGAAGAAACTTTTGCTTGCTAACTTGGAAATGCACTTGCTGACTCCTAGTTTTATTTTGTGTCTCCTGAGATTATTTTGCAATCTTACAAACTTTAAGGCTAGAAGGCGCCATTTTATATAAATCTGGTCAAAGCTGTTTATACCCTTCATCAGTGGTGCATGTCCTTTTCACTTCAGCAGACCATGTGGTATGATATGGAGATGCTCTCCAGTCATGTGATGGGCTAACAGTCTATCAGATAATCAGCTTGCAGGTAGTATCTTGTCTCACATCCTAACATATCTACACAATCCCTCTGATCTTTATGGACTCTTCATATGGCCACTGAATGGTCACAAAACAGTAATGTAATTCCTAAACCTTTGGACAGAGACACCCTTTTGGTGTGACACAAGTTGGCTCTGTTTTATACATACCAATGCTGCAGGTGGTGTGAACCTGCAGGAATCTGGATGCTGAATTCTTGAGCATGATGGAAAATTTTGTGTGCAAAAGTTTTATAAAGGGAAAATTTGAATCTTAAAAAAAATAGTCAGTTGTAGGTAGGAGAAATCATGCTAGAAGTAGTCTTTGATGTGGACATATAAAATAAGTAGAGAAACAATGCAAACTTTTTCACTAGACCTGGGTTTTCTGAGGCAGCAGCAGTTGTCTATTGTGTCTTGCTGGATAAGGTTCCAAATACTGATTTTTAGATTAAAAATGTTTTAAAGAGTATCAGAAGGCTTTGGGCTCTGCCCCACTTCAGTTCCTCAGCGTAAGATGAAGCAGCAGGATGTTTCTGACTCTCTAGCCATGTGGATCACATCTCACTGGTCGCCATTCCTGTGCTCAGTTGCATAATGTCTCTGCAGAAACTACAGCCAAGGATAAGGAAGTATCTATTTATTCAAGAAGTTACATAATCTTGGAAAATATTGGTCACATGGCACTTCTCTTCTGTCTCCTGTTCCCTCCTGCTGTCCTGTTTCTCTCCGCTGGTGACAACAAGGGCTAGGCAACTTCCTCCAGCTGACAAGGGAGCGTTTGGCAGGGGCATTGAGCAGAAGGGTCCTGAGCGGTGATTTCTGACTGAACGCTGTGCAAGCTTTGCACAGTAAGAAGATTGTGCTCAACTATTCTGGCATCCAAATAAGGCCTGTTAAGTCGCTGTGATTTTAAGCCACTTGACCTTATCTGTGCTTAAATAGAGCACAATCCCTGGGAGGAATGGGAGGCCTTCTGGTTTCTGCTCCCTGGATGCTGAATACTGGATATTTTGTGAGATGGGGACATATTACTACATTACTGTTTCATACCCTTGATGATCTGAAGAAGAGAGATGAAGCTAGGATAAACTGGCCTGCCAGACTGCAGTCTCAGGATAATTGCTTCAAAAGTCTTTGACATGCACAGGGAGTGCTGAAGAGGTTCTTCTGTGGATGCCTCCTGGGAATTGCCTTTAATGGAAACTTGTTAGTACTAGCTCTGAATTTGTGCTGTTGTTGACTGTAAGGAGTTTTGGTGTCTAACATGCTTTCACAGGAGCCCTTTAGCCTAGCTGTTTTATAAAGAAATCATAATGTATCATTCTCTGTTAGTTTTGGGATCTCTGAGCCCATGCTCTTCTCTCCAGATGAGTATGTGAGACAGCTTTTATGTGGCGCCTTCTGTGCTTTGGGAGCTGCAGGAATCTGAATCTCTTCTCAGGTCTTGCATGTTCTGGGGGGCCTCAATTCTTCTGCTCTCCAGAAACTTCTGCTGCTCTTGGGTGTCAAAAGAGGGTGGCAACTGCTTCATCCACCTTGATGGGAAGCAGGGGAATAAACACTGCAGAGCACATTAAGGAACACAAAAGGACAGTGAAGGAAGAAATAAAGGAATGAGGACAGGGAGGGGAGAAACTGCACATGTACAAAAGGGAAAAAACTGCTTGCGAGGAGCTCATGATGAGCTTGAACTGAGCTTCTGATGGCAAATCATTCCTTCCAGGTGCAAAAGTCACAGTCTGGCCGCAGAGTTAGTCTGCTCTGGCTTTGTCACCTGATATGGCGCTTGCGCTTTCTTGATCTTTGTGTCCAATGAGAAGAGATGGCTGAAGGTGGGTGCTATTTTGTTAGAGCTGGAATAGGAACATGAAAGAGAGGGGAATGTTTTGTGGCACTGAGAAATGAACAGGCAACTTGTGAGATGTATGAAGAGCTTCTAATTTGTCTTTTAATTGTACCACGTTTGTCACTGTTAAACTTCACTGTGCACTAACGTGGCATCTCACCTTTTCTGAGTGGTGACTAAAATGCCTGTTGGAGTTTGTTAGCAGTGAAAAACAACTCGGAGTTGGCCTGTCTGTTGCTGGCCTTCTGCTTCTGGTCAGTGGGTGGGTGGCTGCAGGCCAAGTGAGCTATGCTTTGTTCCCTGAACCACGCTTTTGATTTGCTCAGTTTGTAATAGTCCCTTTGCGTGGGGTTGTCAAAGAAAGCTAAGAGTGGCACGTGTTCAGAGCCTTTGAAAGTCCTGGCCTTAGCAATTGTCCCACTGGAGACTTTGAGTTAATTTGGGAATACTCAGGTTGAAAGCACTTGTGGTTTTTGGGATGTTAGTTGGGCAGTGCTGGAGTACTAGAGTACTTCAGTTCACATTGTTTCTAATACCTGTTTCTCCAGAACTTGTTCCCTGTTTCCTGCCTGGCTGTCCTTTGTGTGGATAAGAGCCATGCATGCATGCACAACCATCACCAACCATCTTCAGCCTGACAGCTTTCCACATCAGTCTGTCATCCAGAAATAGCTCCCTTGAACCAACCTGTTGTGACAGATGTGTACTCAGCACTGTCTGCAAAACCAGCACCTGTATACAAGGCAAGTGCCAGGTCATGTTTTGCAAGCCTGTATCCTGTGGTGCTCCACGGGAGCTGCCAAAATCAATTCCAGTGTCTTTCCTAATATCATGACCTTCCTATGGATTTGGATTTGTCCCAGTGCCTGGGCTGCATCATTTTTGCATTTGCATGAAGATGGTGCGGTCGGATGTACCCACTGCTGTATTCTGAGCCCCAAAGCCTATTGCGCACCTTCAAAAACATTTTAATTTTTAGCATGGTATATGTGGCAGTGAGAAGCAGCCTGCTGCTACTGCTGTGGTGGAGAGATGCCTTTATTGTCCCGTGTCTGTACCCTGGGGAGCGTGTGCAGGTGGTGACCCTGAGATGTGGCATGGATCCTTCTCTAACACTGCAGTTCTTCTGTCAAACAAAAACTTAATCTTCACTAGTCTGTATGGGAAGGTGTCCTTGATTCCCTTTTAAGTGGAGGGAGTTCTTGCTGTTTCCTGAGCTGGTTTATGGTCATGTTCCCCCCTGCCACTGCTGGCCTAGATTTTAGGAGAAAAAGACACAAAACAAGGAGTGATGCCTTTGATTCTGTTGCATCTTGCTAAAGGTGGACGTGATCGTTGTGGAGTAAACGTTCCTGCTCTAATGGTGTGAGGTTCGAGAGCTGGCCAGCAGAAGCGGAGGAGACGTTGTAGCTTGATCGAGTTTGGACCCTTTGTGAAATAGTGGAGGATCACTCCTGGATCTAGATGTGTGCATTCCAGGTGCTTCAACCTGCTCGGGAAATGCCAGACTTCTCTAGTAGAAGCCGGTTACAGCCAGGAAAACGTTGTCAGCAATTTGTCAGTTCTGCCATGCTGCTCAGGAACATGCCGCTTCATTTACTGCTTTTTCATCTCCTGTAATTTCAGTATGGCTGAGCAAAAAGGTTGTCTGGAGGGGAGTCCATTCGCTGCTCAGCCTGCCTAACTCACCATAATTTTCTCCACCTGTGTGCATCTCTTGCCAGCATTTCTCAGTCTTTCCTCTGATCGTGTCAGTCTTACAGTCACAAAGGTTTTTTGCTATGCAGGATTGTTTTTTGCTGCCTTCCACTTGAGTGGGCCTGTTGGTAAAGAAATTGGCTGGAACGATGCTCTGCTTCATAAAGCTCAGCGCATTGTCCTGTAAAGAACAGTCTGTCCTTAGTTAATTTTTTTTTTCTTGTTCAAAGATTTTGAGATTTCCGGAGGAGTCTGCATAAACTGGAAGATTAGGAATGACCTTCCCCTTCTGGGGAAGCAGATCAAGCAGGGTCTCTAACAGAAGGTGACCAGACAAGTTTGCTATGAAAATAAACTCCATGAAAGGGACGTGATTGTAACCATGTTAAGAGGAAGAGCTCCAGCTCCTCCTCCAGTAACAGGGATCATGCAAAGTGAATACAGCCAGTTTCACCTAAACTGTATAGTTGAGTATTGCCTTGATTCAACACAAAGGGCAGGATGTAAAGTGTTGGACCAGGGCTGATACCTCATCAGCTTCTTTAAGCTCAATTTTAATTAAAATAAAAAGTTGACTAATGTATAAAACTGCTCTGAGCTGCCTAATAATGTTGTGCAACTCCAGGAAGTCTGTGTGAGCCAGCGCTTCAACTGGAATCCATAGTCTGAAATTGGAGTCTTTTTTTTTCTTCTTTTTTTTTTTTTTTTGCTATGTCCAGGAGTGTAATGCCACAGTTACATGAGGAGGGTGCAGCTTCTGTTTCTTGGGGCCAGAACAGCTCTACAGTGAGAGGAACAAACACGTATTAGTACGAATGTGGAATGTGGGAAAGAAAAATAAGCACTTGAAAAGAAAAACGAGCAAAGAGGTGCAGCCAGAAGCTCTGAAGGATAAAGGTTTGCAGCTCAGTAGAAGTGTGGGAAAACAAAGCCAACAAAATGACTGCGTTTGGCAGGGTTCCCTTGTGATTTTTGCGAAGACCCACTGTCTCCCCCAGAAGTTCCCCCAGGCACGGAAGAAGAGGCATGTACTCACAAAGCACAATTCTCGGCCCCAGCCTTGTGATCTAGCTGCTCTGTGGAGGACCTGAACTGACTTTGGGCGTAACCATCCACCCCCAAACCTCCGGTATGGTGGTAGAAGGCACTCTCTCTCCATATCCTGCGTCTAACCAATGGGTTTGTCAGGGTAGCCCTAAGAAAAGGTTTAACTCAACATGGGCTAATATTGTTAGTCTTGGGCATGATTAATTAGCAAAAGAACATTTTGAGCTGCCATGTTCTCTGCTCTCAACTTCGCAACCCATGGCTGTGCTGTAACAGTGCCAGCCTGGGATCCTTGTTGGAGGTGATGATAGAGGATCCGGTTTTCCTGCATGGCTTCCCCCCCTCACTGAGATCTAACAGCCCTATAGCTTATTTTTAAAATTCTGTTCTTCCATTTGTATTGTGCATGAGAGCTGTTGAAGAGCTGGTCTCCACGTGCTACTAGCTTGACTCTGTCTCCCCGCTAACGTTCTTGTTGAGCGCTCCCATCCTCTGCGTGTCATATTCTGCCCAAACATCTTCCCCTTCTGAAGCCGAACACAGCAGCGTGTTGCCTGTATCCCTGCTCGGCTCTTCTTCTGCCCTTCATTCTTCACTCCTGGCACTGCACCTTCTGGAATCTCCAGCTGGACATGCTCCAGAGCACCTATCTTCTTCCTTTAAAAAGTTTCTGAAACCTGTCTGTGTAAATAGCTTGGCTGTGTATCTTGTGCTTACAGGCAGAGGAAGGGAACTGTGACCTCTGCCACTTCTGCTTGACTCCACTGATATGTGTTGATGTGAGTTGCAAGCTTCTCTCGTCGTGAGGAAAATCCAGGAAGCCCAAATTAATGCTGACTGACAACTTATCCTTCAAACTGTATCAGGGTTCCGCTCCCGAGCTATTCCCTTGTCTTTCTCGCTTCTTATCTGAACTCCTGCTAGTGTGTCAAGCTTTTAGGAAGCCTTGAACTTCAGGGAGAGGCTTATGGTTGGGACTCTGAGGTGGTGATGCAGCCAAGCCCCACCTTTCTGGTATGACCTTACAAACATAGCCTAAGTTCTTAATATAGCACTAGGAGTTCCTTCTTCAGGAGCTGCGCAAGGGAAAAACAGAGGGGTGCAATTAGGAGCTGTGTAGGTCAAACACAGCCGGGTGGTGAGTGTGGACACAGCGCCGTCCCTCCTCTTGTGCCCAAGCTCCAGTCTGGGATTGCTGAAGCTCGGAGGGGAGGATTGGCTTTGGAGACCAACGACGTATATCTGTAAAGCTCATTATATTGCATCATTGAAGAACGATTGCTCGCTCTTGGTGTCTTTAGAGTATGCCTATACAGCGTGACACAGTAGGGCTCTGGCTAGCATTGCTAGATACTCTTGCAGTAGGAACAAGTAGAATATGCCTGTCCCTCACCCGCGCCTTTAAGTAGCTCTGAAGCTAAGACTAGGAGCCTGGAATTGTAGCAGCAGCTCCACAGATTTGGAAAGGAAGCGGTTAAAGCTACCAAGGTTGCCAGGAAATTGAATAAACTAGAAGCAGCGCTTAAATCTCATGATGACTAGCTCAGACTATTCAGTACAGACCACAGTTAGAGCCAGTGAACAGTGCTGCAGTGTCTGCAGGCTCCCTTCTTCCCCTCCCACCTCCATTTACAGCACTTTTTAGAAAGGGATTGGGCTTGAGACCACAAGCTCAGAGCCAGTGTAACACACACAGGCTGCCAGCTGGACTGCTGTAAGTAGAGCACTGATAACTTTTGGTTGCCTTTTTTCCGTTACTCATGTGTTTTGTACGTAGCATTCCTCTGTGTCATGCAAGCCTGAGACGGACGTGATGTGCAAGCAAGAAATCTTTGTCTTTCAAACTTGCTGCTTTTAATTTTTCCCTCTTGCATTTCTCTCAGGAGCTTTCCTTTTAATTCCCTGTAAATCTTACACCTGGATATTTTGCGATCCTTATTCAGGAGAAGACAGGGACTCCCGGATCGTGTTCTTGCTAGCAAAAACCTTGGTGGAGAGACTCTAGATAAGCCGCCCAGCCGGGCTGAGACAGAAGTCCGGAGGCTTCTGCGCGGGAGGCAGCCCTGTCGGCATGGCCGGCGTGCCTGCTGCCGCTGCAGCGAGCGTTGTGTCTCCTGAGCAAACAACTAGTACACGGGAAACCGGAGAGGTGCTTTGCAGGGCTCTGGCTCTTTGGGGCAGAGGCAGTGGAATTGGTTTCCTTGCTCACTTTTCAGCCCTTGGCATGCGAAAGAGTATAAGCGCGGTTTTGAAGGGAAGAGGGCTGGGTTTTCGCTGCTCTAACAGGCATTCATTTCGGGCTCCCTTGTTAATCCTGTTAAACCTCCGATTTGGAAGGTGGGTTCGTTCCTTTGGAACACGGCTCTAAGGAAGCTGTGTTCGCGTACCAGCTTTCGGACCGAGCTGAATTGTGAAGGACTTTCTGGCAGCCTGGCAGATCCTTCCCATAGTCTGTCCTGCGTTTCTGCGTTAGAAGGTGTATCTCGCTGGGTGTCCGAAAGGCCGTTTCCTGCAGAAAAGTGGAACTCTGTGATTTAAATTGTGAAGTGGCAGGAAACTGGGCTGTTTCCAGAACAGAGCCAGAACAGTTTGGGAAACTACTGTAGACGTATATAAGAGCAATCGTCTTATGGCTGAGACCTGCTTGGGAAAACTGCTTGTGTAGGGTATGTCACCGCATCCAGCTCCGTTCCCCATGGCTTCTGCTGTGCGCTGACATAGGGTGGCTGTATTTCCTCCCCTTTTCTGTGCCCTGGAGTTGCTAACGTTGCTTCCCTGCACGCGTGAGACGTGGCGGCGCTGGTGAAATGCTGACTGAGGGCGAAAGCAAGCTCTGATGCCGAACCTGAGCTAACAGTTTGCTGCTGTCAGATCCTGCTCCTGGCTCTGCATTTCCATGATCCCCCTGAACCAGGCCAGCTTGCTGAACTGCCGAGGCGGTGTTGCAGAGGAGAGATAGGAACCTGCATCTGTGCAGATCCCGCCTAGGTGCTGAGATCAGCCCTGCTCCCAGGTGATAGCTTAAAATAAGAGAAATTCCATGTGTATGCTCTGATCCTTGCTGTTTTCCTTAAGAATTTGAGGGGTTGTAAAATGGAGCCTGTGGGTCTTCTGACTTGGGATGACAGCAGAGAACGGGGAAGAAACGAGCCCTGGAGACAGAATTTCTTCATTCCTCCGTCCCGTCCCACCCTGCTTGTTTCCGTAGGCGGTAGGTTACCATAGAGCGCAAAAAATCCTTGATGTGTGTCCCTGGTAGCAGTGCGGCAGCGAGGCAGGTGCACCACGAGGTCTGTGAACTTCCATGTGTGGGAACATGTCAAAGTACCTGAGGCTGCTGCAGCCACTGTCTGTTCCGAATCCCCTGCCCAAGGCTTCCTCAGGAATCCACTGCAGAGTCCCTCTCTCTCATCGTGCAAACACATGGAGCAGGCCGCAGTCAAGAGATCAAGTCACCCATTCAGACAAAAATACCTGCTGCTGCAGTGCTGGGTTTGTACAAGACCAAACCTAGTTAGAGGATTTGCTATAAATAGAAACTTGCGTGTTTTTTTCTCTCCAGATATAGAGCGAGACTGGTTAAGAACAGAGCCCTTTGCTTCATGGTGAACACAGTGCCGTGACAGTCAGCTTGTCTCTTAGAGTCAGCAAAAGCAAACCAGAGATTTGCAGGTTTGAAATGTTACATATCCATTGATCTGCTGGTGCTGCTGCCCTAGATGTTGTCTTCTTACCCCAAGACACAGGTAGGGAGGGAGCTGCTAAGTTGTAACTCGGAGACTAATTGTAGTGGGGTGTTTCACTGGAAACGCTCTATTTTTGAACAAAAATGTATCCACGTGTTGGTTACCTTCAGTAAGACGCAAGACAGCTGAAATGTCTCAGTCTAGGTTATTTCCTCATATGTTACTTAATACCCCCTCCCTTTCAAGGTATTATAAAACGTCTTTCAATGTTATGAAACTGTAGTAGGGGGCTGGATTTGGGGCTGGAGCACTAGTACAGCGGGCTGGAAAGGAGCTACGTGGGTGAGCCTCAAGCGTAGCCTGCCTACACACCCTGCTTGTCCCCGTGCAGCCACTGGGGAGAACTTGAGATTTGCTATGAATGTTATCTGCGCAGAGCTAACACCGAAAATACCTGAGCTGCAAACTGCTGCTATAGTTTTTAGCAGCTGACTTGAGTGCATGCAGCTGCTTCCTCGCGTTATTCATTTCAGTGTCTGCAAAGAATGTGAATCCTTTCTCCTGCATTCTTCCCCAGCACCGACTTTGTTTACTTCGTATCTCTTCCAAATCTTTAACTTTTCTCATTGCTCTTTGTAGTTTAATTTCAGAGCCTTTTGAGATCACCTCCTGTCACTAATGCTCTGCTAGGACACACTGACAGTCGTGTTCTGGGCCACCTGCGATTCTGCACAGCTCTGTCATAACGTCACTGTTGCAAACTGAACCAGTTCCAGCACTGCATGTTTGCTGCTTCAGTTTTTTTCAGAAAAAACCTGCTGTTTCAGTTTTTCACTTCTGATTTCTGGTCTAAATGTGTTCATACCTATCTGTTCAAATACAAAATTGTCTTTTAGTTTAAAAAGCTCTTTTCTCCCCTTTACAAACTCTCCTGAGGATTTATGCAAATATGTCTTGTCTCACTTTTATTTTAATAGGCTAAAGTGTCTGCTCTCTTCCTTGCAAGAACACTGTCTTCCTTACTTGTTCTGGTTTCATTTGATTGTACTTGAGCACTGGATTAGACCCGTAGGGTACGCAATATTCCAGATGAGGTTTAGTACAGCAGCGTCGGTACTTACTTATCTTTAGTGGTATCTCACCTGGTCTATCCTACGGTTGCCTTTGCCTGGCTCTGCCACGCTGATGCATACTATCATTCCAGAATTGACTGGTATTCCCAGGCTTTCTTCTTTCCTGTTGCTGTTCCCACCTGGTGATCTTCCATTTCACACCAGAAATTCTCGCTGGTCCCATCCCAAGTTGTACTGGGGTAAGAAGAGTGCAGAAGCCATGACCACATCTAACCACTAGGCGTATTTTTGTTTTTAATGTTGTGTGTCCAGACATATCTGATTTGCAGTAACTAGATTAAGGGTTTAGACCTGCAGCTTTCTGAGTGTTTCTCTTATTGTGCGTAACGTGATTAGAGGAGAGATGTGACAATGTAAAGCTTGTGGAAATGAGATTGGATTGCCTGTGGCTGTTGCAGACCTTTGCCTGGTAATAGCTCTTGTACCATCTAACATGATTTCTTTGTTAAACATGTTCCCAATAAAATGCATGACTGTCAATTAAGAGAAATATTGTAATCTGATCCTTTTGTATATGCAATTTAAAATGGGGCTTGAGCTATTTTTGCCTCTTGGATGACTGTGATTGAGAAGAAATTTGTTTTTTTTTTCCCCTCTTACAGATAAGAATTGTTCCTTTATGCTGAGCACTTGTCCCTGTGCGCTAGTGGGAACATTTAGGGTGTTGCAGCAATATGATAACGTAAAGCTTAGAGGGAAACACCTCCTTTAAATTCGCTTGCTCACTTTGCTGTGTTCTGTGTAGTCGGATGCTCATCCGTGGGCAGTAGTTCTCAGACAGTATCTTGGTGGCATAGAGTGTTCTCTCTTGTAGTAGCAGTAGAGAAACCATCTTCTCTTTAGAAAGTGCTTCCTATAATTTTTTTTTCTCCTTGTT
Organism: Apteryx mantelli; assembly: GCF_036417845.1. NCBI lineage: Eukaryota > Metazoa > Chordata > Aves > Apterygiformes > Apterygidae > Apteryx > Apteryx mantelli. The sequence goes on from NC_089998.1 coordinate 11,961,299, forward strand.
TTTCCAGGGTTCCACTTTTCTACGTGCCTTTTTGAATATCTCTGAAGTAAAGATGTCTCTTGATCACCATATGATGAACAGCTCCATGTTGGCAACCTCACATCCTCCTGAACATCACCACTCTACAGCAGCCCCAGGACATGGTCATGAAACTGGGATGATGATGATGGTAAGTGAAGTCAGCATTAACCAGAGCTTTTCCTTGTCTATGGTTCAGAGCAACCTGTCATCTTGAAGACAGTACTCTTCAGAATCGGAAATCGAACTTAGCTTTGGAAGGCATGTATTGATCTCGTTAAAACCCATCACTGTGGCTCTTCCAATGTCAAAGAGTGTCACAGGGCAATATGCAACATGAAATATGTTCCAGAGTGAGGAGTCTTATGGCAAAATGGTCTTCCCATGTAAAAACCTTCCTAGCAGCCTGCCTGGCATCTGTGCTCTAGCAAGCTGAATGCAGACATGCAAAGTGAGCATTTCTGGAAGGCTTTTACGAGCCACTTGCCATGGTAGTTACTCAGCATTCATTTAAGCTACAGAATGAGAGGAGCTGGAATTTTCCTGCAAGAAGAGGAGATGGCTGGATTTCTCTTGTGCTGTTAGCAAAAGCCTTAACTGGCGCTGAGAGGAACGCGCACTGTAATGGATGGATTGTGCTGACCTGCAGGCAAGCAATCTCTGTGCCTTCCTCCTCCTGAACTTAATTAGTACACATTGCGGTTGGGGAGCAAAGTGCTACCAGGCTCTTTGCCACGATGGCATTCAGGGTGTGTTGGTCTTGCGTCCTGCTGTTCTAGCCGACTTTGATTTAAACAAGTTCAGACTTGTGCTCACTGGCACCACTGAAGCTTTGTAAAGATGCTGACCAGAGTTTCCATGGATCCAACTATAGGATCTGTGTCATTGTGCATAGGCAGTTCTAGGAATGACTTTTTCAGGTTTTTCTCCCTTTTCTAAATACTTTGGAGAGAGTTTCAGATTATTAAGACATAACTCTTTATGTTTAAACTTTGAAGGGAGGAAGGGAGTGTGTGTTTCAATTTAAAATGAGAATGTACTCAGGAGTATATTTTGCAAAACTTCAGTTAAATTTGCCTGCCAGGCACATGCCCCCCCCAAAAGGAAGCAAAATGTAATGCTTTACTTTCATTGCAAGCAGTATCAAGGTAGGAGAGGAGAGGATTAGAGCACCCTTCCCCTTTGTGAACATGGCCCAGTGCAGAGCCCAGTGGTGCTGTTGGAACTTGCAGCCCACTATTTTCACTGGTGGTGCCTCTAGAAGAGTTTCAAGAGCTCCTCGTGAAGGTCTTCATGTAATCTAACTGTTAAGTATTGACGTTCTCTGATCTGTTCCTTTCCATATAAATGCCCTTTCTTTACAAATGCCGAGTGATTTGGTCTTCAGGGGGATAATTACAGGACCCTGCCTTACCCTGCAATTGAAAGCTGTGATAAAGTGCACAAGATTTTGAATTAACATTGCACGGATAAATGTCAGGGAAGAAAGGGAAAAAGTGCAGTATGTCAGATAATAGACTGGACACATCTTAATGTATGTCTAACCCCCATTCCTCGCTTGCATCAAGTAACAACCCCTGTTTCAGCTGTAGTTAATGGAACTAGATGATAGTTTTGGGGGTCTTTGTCGCTAGACCTTTGGTTTGTGGGGTCTTTGTTTTAAATGTAAAGATATTCATTAAAGAAATGGATCTTCTCTCTAAAAGCTGTTTTATAGTCACTTCTACATTGGGGCTAATGAATGTCTGCTGATTCTTATGGATGCTGAAATGAATCGTAACTCTGATTTTCAGCAAAAAAATCCTAATTAAACAATCAGAGAAGTTCAAACAGAAGTTCCTCTAGCTTACTGAGTACTTTACATGTAAAGACATTGTAAGTAACTGTGCTGAAGACATACTAAACAACTGCAATGTATTTACCTGGATGGGAAGATTATATGAACTCCAGCTTGCCTGAGATCCTTGATGTCTCTCCTTCCCACAGCATTCACTGGGCAGGTCCAGGACCCCTTACTGTCACCCAGGTAAAGCTCTGGTCCTGCAAAAATACTTAGTTGTTGTATTCAGGACTCTCCTTTTCCCCCAGAATATTAGGAAATTCTGGAAGGAGACGGTAGCCTGCTGGCACAGTACAGGACAGGGCCAGAGGATTCAGCTATACCAACCTATGTCTGCATGAGCTCATATGAGGTTAAGGGGAGAGAAGAAAGTGCTCCAGTACCCCAGCCCACGAGCAGCCATGGGGTGGCAGGGATGAGATCCACAGAGACATCCCTGACTACTTCTGGTGCTGGGTAGAAAAGGAGCTCGAAAGCAAGGAGAAGGCACTTCTCCATAGCAGGTACTTGCTTTGAAGGAAAATGCCTTCTGCCCAGGGGCACTGCCTAAAAGAGCTGCCCACTAGTACTGGAAATTGGAGCATCCTGAGCCATGCCTAGCTTGTGTCTGTTACACTAGGTTTGCTGAAGAGTTTCTTTGAGTCTAGCTGGTGACCAACTGAAACAATCTTACTTTAAATTCTTGTCATAATACAACAGCCTTTTCTAAATCTTGTCAGCTCCACCTGAGAATGAGCTGTTGAGGCTCGTCTTGATGTTCTTTGTCTTGGCAGGCAATGACTTTCCACTTCAGCTATGAGAATGTGCCACTGCTGTTTTCCGGACTTACAATCAATACTCCTGGAGGTTAGTATAACTATCTTGTCCAATCCAAACAAAAGGCTTGCAGATGATGAACACTGCTGGAACTACCCTGCTCTATAAGGCTATTTATGGCACAAATATCCAGGCGCAGTGTGGTTAACCTGTTTTTACATGGGATCTGTGGAGTGAAAGAAAAGGGAAGATGTTCATGTAGTTCCAGAGTTTGACTGGTCTTATTAGCAAAAACGATTGTTGGTTTCACTTCATGGACTCGATTCCAATTTGACTAAGTGTTAAATTCACATTTACATCTGTATAAGTGTGCATATAGTGCCTAGCTATAGCCCGTGCAGTGCGACATAGTTGTTGAATCACAAGGTGCCTCTTCCGACATGTTTTGAAGCAAATGTCTCATGTTGCACAGATTCAATAACTTTTCCTCTTTTGTCAGAAATGGCTGGTGCCTTTGTGGCTGTCTTCTTCCTAGCCATGTTTTATGAAGGCCTAAAGATTGCCCGAGAGTGTCTGCTCCGTAAATCCCAGGTCAGCATTCGCTACAACTCTATGCCAGTGCCAGGTCCAAATGGCACCATCTTGATGGAGACGCATAAAACTGTTGGGTAAGAATTTCCCTTTCTTCTAAGACAAGTCTCTTCAGCAGCTGTGAAGGGCAAAAAGTGGGACAGAAAAAACTTTACTGCAGACAGTATAACTCTCTGCAAAGTTTATTAACTCCAGACAGGGGCATTACTTGACCCTGGAGGATTCTAATGTCTGTGCTTGAATCACTTGGCTACGCTTTAGGATGGGGAAGAAAAGGGGGAAAGCAGCAAAATGTTAAATGAGCTCACTTTTTCTGGAGGGGTAAAGAACACATTTGGGGAGTTCCTGGGAAGAGAATTTGGGTGGGGTATCCAGCAACGCTGACAGAAAATGCCAAGGATCCTTCTGTGACCAGCTAGTCAAAGCCTCTGCTTGCAAAACAAGTCACCCTGCTTGTTGAACAGGGGTGAGATAACCTTGCAGAAATCTTTTCCTCAGGTAAACAGTTTTGTCCTCCCAGTGAGCACCGTATTTCCTTTGTTTTAATCAGCTTTGTCGAGAAAACCATAGTTTTAAGTGACAAATGCATGCAAAAGGCTATGCAGGCACCTTCAGCCTTCCTTATCCCCTCATATTTCATGCCCACCTTGGCATCCCATCAGCTTATGGGCTAAGTTTTCTCTGCATTTCCCCTTCTGTGCCTCCTGCACACTGACTGTTCTCTGTTTTTTGTGTTCTCAGACAGCAGATGCTGAGCTTTCCTCACCTCCTGCAGACAGTACTGCACATCATCCAAGTCGTGGTCAGTTACTTCCTTATGCTGATCTTCATGACGTACAACGGCTACCTCTGCATAGCTGTAGCAGCAGGGGCAGGGATGGGTTATTTCTTCTTCAGCTGGAAAAAGGCAGTTGTTGTGGATATCACTGAGCACTGCCATTAATACTGGATGCTGCCCAGGAGCCTCTCCACCTCTGCTCTCTTGAAATGCAGCCGTCATGAGGACTGGATCATTCCTAAGCTGAAAGAGAAACAATATAATCAATCCAAGTTCACCACAAGTTCCTAGCTGAGTTGTAGGGATGTGAGGAGCTGGGGTATGCTGCTCCCTCAGGCTGCAGGCTGGCGGCCGGGCTGACTCTTGAGGATCCCGTGGTAGCCATTCTTGGCTAGGATTTGCTTTATTCTTAGATTATGCCGTGATTGAAATTAGTTGGCTGACAGAAATGTAGAGATTATTCCTTTTTTTTTTTTAACATTTTATTTTTAAATTGTAAATCCTTATCTGTGAGGGTTTTATGAACAGTAGGTAAAGATCAAAGTTGCCAATGGAGCCTACGTGTGCAAATGGCTATTTTACTTTTTTTTAATGTGTACGTAATGCCAGGGGAGGAGATCTCCCTGGCGTTGTGGCTTTTGGGGCCAATGGCACCTTCTAATTCAGTTCTGGGAACAGAGTTCCACAAGATGCAGCTGCTGGGGAAGACTTGGTGCTGCACATGAGACAGGCTCGGGTCTGTCCTGGCAAGTGAGCATCCTGACATGAGTATGTGAGCCCCGTACTTCTGGGAACCTGGAGAGTCTGTCCTCCAAGCCCATCAGAGTATGGTGAGTGTTGTTAGGCTTCTGATGTATCCAGCAGCATTATTCAGCTTTAAGTGCTAACATTTCAGCATGGCTGCTTTCACTTCCTGATCATGGAAATGTGCTGAGTAGGAGCAGGACAGTGACTCCGTATTCATAGGGCAAAAAAGATTTTAAGTAAACCATTGAATCCACATTGACTTCATGTTAAATTGCACCTGGATGGATCTAGAGCTAGGCTTTCAGTTTACTAAAACTCATTCTGTGAAAGAGGCAGGACCTAAATAATAATTTTGTGCCTCTAGAGGTTAAGTTGTCTGAAGAGGGCATTCCTTGATTGAGATGAAGGAAATAAGACAACCATGTTCCTGTGAAGGGGAGATTTGGGGAAGAGAAGAAAGCAGCCTTCAATCTGCTCTTCTCAGGTGAAATTTGGAGCAGTGTGGGCTGATTTAAAAAAATAATCATGACCCAAGTGATTCCTCTTTGTTTTAATAATCACGCTGTGACCTTGCTAGCTTGTAGGCGCAAGAGTTGTCAGTGCCAGGGGCGGAAAGGTATAGTAGCTCAGTAGGAAAACTTCCCATTCAGGGCTATGAGCTCTGCAGATTTAACAGGCAAAAAAGGATAGCTTCCAGGATGGGTGTTGCCCAGAAAACACTTTGGGTTTACTAGGGAACAGTTTTGGTTTGGCACTTCGTTATTAAACTGCTTCCTGTTGTAGGGAATGCTGTGCTGTTAGAGCGTGGTGCAAAGCTGGAGCCTTCCCTCTGCCCAAGATGCCTTCTTCATGACTGTAAATGGCTGAAGGGCAAGACGGTGGGATTTTCAGAAGGCCACTGAAAAATAGGCATCACTTTTGGACTGAGACTGATGACTGGGATGCGCCCTGTAGACAGGGAATCCTTCTGAAAGGAAAGTATCCGGGCACCTACAGTAGCAGTTTTTGCTCTGAAGACGCTACTAGTGGCACTGTTAGCAGCCGTGTAAGGAAGGTGACCCTTGCGAAGGGGAGTTATGTTTCGTTAGCCTGTAAGCTTTAAAGGGCAAGGCTTATCCCTGGGTGTGTGGGTTCTTCAATGAGCTGGTGCTACTACTCTTACTAAGCCCCTTCTCAACGTACCACCCTCTTTGAAAAGCAATAGGAAATCTGTTATTGCCACTGCCAGGCCTCTTGCCAGGATCTTGTATTGCACCACCTAAGGTCAACCTTCCTGTAGATGATGCCAGGCGTTTATTTGGACATCTTGTTTTCTTTCGGCAGTGCAAATGCAGGAAAAAAAAAGGAGATGAATTAAAATCAAGTTCCGGTTTCTAAAGAGCTTATTTCTGTAGCAAATCCACATTTGAATGAAAGTAGCACGGCTACTTTCATGGAAAGATTCTGGCCGCCTCCTGACAAAAGAGATAGGAAAAGCTCTTCCCCAGTCTGGTCTTCAAAGGGAGTCTGTAACACTACAGAAAGACCTATGTAGTAGACTGGAGTCTGCAACAGACTGCAGAAGGACATCTCTAGACTGATGGCCTCTCTCTACATCTGTCACAAAGGTAAAAATCCTCCGTGCTCTCTAAACAATCATGTTTCGTTGCGGGAGAGGAAAATGGGGCCCTTCCAGTCCCTGTGTGAGAGCTGGGAGGAAATCTCAACGCTTGTTAGAGAAACCAGAAGCAGTTAACTGCTGAAGTTGCTTTTTTAAGTTTTGAAAGCTTTACACTGCGGAGACTTAATCTCTGAAGGAGTTTGGAGCTGATATGTGCTCTGACTGGTTTCTCTTGAACAAACTGGAGTTGTTACCATTATAGGGATGTCTGATTACAGGGTACAGTCACTAGTGGCTTCGTACGCTGACACTAATAACTTCATATACCTCTAGACTTGCTAGATCTTCCTCTACAGTAAAACTTGTGCTTGGCCTGATCTTCCTGCTGCCGCTGAAGCTTTTTAGCCATCTTTGCTTTTGTATTCAAGTGACCAGACTTACCTCCGTGTCAGAGACGGACGACTTAGGGATTATGCAATAGTGGCTCTTCCAATATAAATTGAGTTCATCCATTAGCTTTTCTGCCTCATTCTAGATGCAGCATCTAGTCCTTCCAAATTGTTTTTACTGATGAGGATGAGCACCTCAGCCTTCAAAGGGTTCATCCCCTTCTCACACTCATACGGAAGAGGGCACACAACTTGCTTGCGGAGTGCAGAGAGGGAAGTGACACTGACTTAGCAGTGGTCACTTAGGGAGCAGGAGACTGAGCAGAAGACTCCAAAGTTCCTAGCCTGTGCCCCAACAACTTACAGCAGCTTGTAAGAATGATCATTTGAATATCAGGCAGTTCCAGAGTTAGAAATAGGAGTCCAGGCTGGGGTCTGGGGAGAAGGGCCCAAGGGAAGGTCTGAGAAGATGGTTGAGGAGAGAAGATGGCATTCTTAAAGAATAAGCTCTCTGCAATAGGGACTGTGTTTCTTCACAGTTGTCTGTAGCTGTGCTCCCTTGGCACGCGGTGGAGGAGGGCTGTGTCCTCTGCACTTCTGAGCTTGCTGAAATAGCGAGGTACAACGGAAAAAGGGATGTCTCTGGTCCCTGTCTCCCTACGAGCTTTGGCCATGCTTTCTTTGTTAATTGTTGACAATCCAGAGAAGCCACCTACCTCCCTGTGTCACAGCCTCCCTCTGGTTCACCGCGTGCCGCAGGCTGCTGTGTTCTTGGCCCAGGTTGCTGTTCACTTTGCCAGGCTCTGAGCAAAACTTGGCCTCCCTGATGATAACTTCTACTGACTCCTTTTGCTGCAGTCCCAGCCTTTCTGCTGGCTGTGTTTGAGGTTGTCCTGATGTTAACACTAGACTTGCATTAAGCAGTGCTTGGAGGGAGGTGAGGACTCTAACGATTACTAGACTTGAGGAAATTAATTCACGTGTCGACACCTATGTAGCAAGCTTAGAATGTGATGTCCTGTGTCTGTCTTCTCTGACTGTGCCTCCGGATTATCATCTTGGAAGAAGTGCACAAAATACCCCAGCTGTGCTCATCGGCTGGCTTTTGTTTTTTTTCCCCCGAGTGCCTTTTCAGTTGATCTGAAGCCAGTCCCAACAGATCCAGCAGGACATATAGTTTTGTTTACAGTGGACTGTCACTTTTGTTTTTACTCTTGCTCTTTGTGGAGGTAACTTGTCTAATGTTACTGTGAATATCAAGAATCCCCTGTAAATAATTAGCCAATAAAATAGATTGCATTTTACTGTGGCGTATGTGTGTTTCGGAAATAACCCTCAAAGCAGAGACTGCAGCTAAAGTGGAGGCCAGCAGCTTCTACTGAAACATTCAGCAAATGACTCCAAGAGTAAGTGCCTGGATTTATTAACTAAAGAGCAGTGGCCAAGCAGATACAGTCTGGCCTTCTCCAGCCCCTTTTCTCTTGCACTGCTCTTCTGTGCCTGTCATGCCAGCGTGAGTGTGCAGCGGGGGTTAAGTGTCCACCTTCCTGTGGCTGGGGATTAGAATAAGGAGCAGCATCTTCTGGGCCCGTGGCTGGCCGTGAGCGATAACCCCCGAAGCTGCTAGAATGGGAATGCTGGAAGTTGCTAATGGGTAAGGAGCTGTTTGCTTTAGTCTACTGAAACTTCACTGAGTTTGGGGAAAGCTGAGATGGAAAGAGGAACTAGTGCCTCCCAGATCTGCTTTCCAGTATAGAGGGTGAGGTCAAAGGACACAAATTTGGGGGAGATGTAATAATAAACCCTGTTGGTCATGGAGGATGTCTGTATGCAGCAAGGAATACTGAAGCCCTCCCTCCCAGAGTTTTATTCCAGGTTGTATTCATCCACACAAGAAAAACAGGGGTTTGGGTTGGTTTTTCTTTCCATATGCAACCAAAGGATGTCTGGAACCTCCTTCTGTTGCTCCTAAAATGTTTCCCTGTCGGATTTAGGGCATGCTGGGAATGCATAGCAGAGCAATCCCTCATAATTTCACATGGTGTGAGATGGGAAAACCGGATCTGTTCTAGTCAACATTGTGACTCCTTCCAATCTGAAGAACAGTTGGAAGAGTTGTAAGTCAAGTTTGGAGCACAATAGTCCTAAAACATAACTCGGGGGCAAAAATATTTCTTACATTTGCAAATCTACCACTGCTTTTTTTGCGTATGCCCAGGGCTGTGATCAGTAACTGCTAGGTAGGTGCAGCCCCTTCAAGGAAGCTATACTGAATGTTTGATTTTAGGAACACTTGTCAGGTGGATTATAACGAGCAGGAGGAAAAGAACAGCCAAGGTTTCACGTGCCCTGGAGAAGAAGGCACACCCTGTGAACTTGGGCAATGTTAGTTTGAACTGTGGGCTGAAACCTGAGAAGGAATTGGAGTTGTTTCACTGAAACCAGCTTCCTAAAGGGATTTGTGCTGGAAAGGAGGAGACTGTAAACTGAGCATAACACATCAGAATGGGCTTTTTTTTTTTAATGAGAAATTCACTGGGAGGAGAAAATAAGCGAAGAAAAACATGGCACTGCAACAGAGATGAATGGCTGTTGAGTGGAGATTCAAGTCAGGGTTGGGAGACTGCAGACAGTGATCCCTGAGAAGGGTGAAGGACAGCTGTGTGTGTTGAACTACAAGGTGAGCATTTCCCTGGGGGAGGAATAGAAGCTAGAAGGGCTGCAAAGGTGATGCAAATAAAATGTCAAAACTAAACCCTCAGAAATTACAGCATGTGCCCTCCCTGGATCGCATGGAGAGAGGGTGCTCCCACCTTTCCAGACGTGACAACACCCCCTTCTTTCCACAGCAACAGGTTGTACAGTGGAGGGCAGAAGCAATTAGGGAGCCAAACAGACATTAGGAAAGAGAACGCTGGATTTGGACTCTGGAGAACTGAATTCTACCCTGGGTTCTGCTGCTGACCTCAGGCAGGGGATGGGCCTTTGTGTTGCCAGTACACAACCAATAAATCGCATTACTTGTTCCTGTCCCTATCCTTGTGCAAGAATAACTGTCACTGCCCAAACATTGCTCCCGTTAGCAAACTTCAAGCACAATAAAACCTTTCCCCTAGCCCCACTATTATGCAAGTCCTCCAACTGCATAAAAAGAGAAGCTGGGGTGAATATGCACCCTCACATCCCTGCACAACCTCCCAGTCCACTTCTCCCCTACCAGTGCTTACAGTCCCCACGTCTCTTTTTTAACATGGCCAAGACTATCACGGAAGTGGGTCATCCCGAACCTGTTCAGGTTTCAGTTGTAGCTCTGCTACTGCTCAGTTCTATCACATTCATGCTTCTGCCACACTTCTCCAGCCAACGCTCCTAACTCAATACATGCACAAATACCACAGCTGCCACGTGTGCAAGTAACTCTCAGTGAATACTGTAGAGTCAAAGTTGCACTCCGTGTGCTTTAATTCATTAGTCGAGGTTTCAGGAGCATTGCCAAATTCACAGGGCCAAAGGCTCCACAGTTCAACCATCTTTAGCGCTGTATTAAAAAGACTGTCAAGGAATTTGCATACAGTTTGACAACCTGGGATATAAACTCAAGACTGTTTGAAGTAGGTGAATAGCAAGGCTGGACTGGTGACAAACGGCAGGGAGAAAAACAGGGACTGAGTGGTAACAGGCTGTGGAATATCCTTTCAAGGGAGATGACTGGAACTTTGTTGCTCAAGACGCTGAAAATAAAACTGGTTACTGCACCAGAAGATGGTAGAAAACCATGCTATACAGGAGTAGAGAAAACTTCCCGTTCCATCTCTAAATTCCACATGGATGCTTTGATAGAGGCCCCAAGGTCTGGCAGCCTGCTCTGCCTCCTTCCCCAGGCTGGCAGAAACGGAGAATTCTTTAAATACTGACAACCTGCTTCAATTTTTTATTTTGCTTCCTTTAGATCACCTGGCTACAGACTAGACTCCTTCTCAGGGCTCTGCGTTATCTAACTTCTTAAGTTTTGTACCCATCCAACTGACAGCGGTACCAGTCACTGTTACAAATTTGGGTACTTGCCAATAAGTTACTATCAGAAATGAATCCACCTTCCTGTTTTTTGTGTAACACTGTCTATAAGGAGATACTTGGTAACCTTTGATCCAAGCAACAAACATCTCTTGCTACATAGCAATGCAGCCAGCATGATGCATTCACCAGGTCTGAATGGAAGGGAAGGGAATAGATTTAAAGGAAAAAAATGCTTAATCAGAAACTATGGAATACTGTTCCATTTCCATGTGCCCAGCATGTTCTGCTGCATTGAGCTTTGTGGCCTTTTCATTCAAAGGAAACAATCCAAACCCCAGCTGTGCCCCTGGCTGTAAAGCAGCTCTACAGCCATCTGTGAAACACGTTTGGGACTAGTCCATTTTAACAGCTGTGGCGGGCTGCTTTCCTCGCCTTCTCAGAAAAAGAGAGGAGCGTCTGTGAGAAGTTTTGCCTGTTGGGCCCAGGTCCATGACACCCAGTGCCTTTATTCACCCAGACTTGTAAAACATTAATAAAATACTTTCTAGCACCCTTCTTCTTCGTGTGTGTGTGTGTGTGTGTGTGTGTGTGTAATGATCTTGTAGAGCTGAAGGTTTCAATGAACACATCCTGCTGGCTCAATTTTTAAGATTACTAAATCAAAAGATCCCCCAAACCTCTTTCGGCAGCAGCAGTGTTTTACCTCCTCTGCGGAGCAGGGCACCTGCTCAGTTCCCGCTTCGCTTCTCGTGCACGCGAAGCGAACACCGGTCTCGGTGCTTCCAGCCCTGCCCTCGCGCTCTCCGCCGCCAGCAAAAGCAGCTTGCACGTTTGTAAAAAAAAAAAAAAGACATATTTATTTAAAACAGAACAGTCAGCCAGGGGGCATTCACGGGCCTGTTAACGAGGAAAACTTAAATAATAATAACAATAATAAAAAAAAAGCTCTCTGGGGCTCGCCGGCCCTAGAACTCGAAGGTGCCGAAGTGGGCGGCGCGGCCGCCGGCCTTGGGCTGCGGCTTGTAGCCGATGCGGTCGTTGATGAGCTGCTCCCGGCTCTTGTGCTCGGCGCCCAGCGCGATGGCGGCCTCCTCGCCGGCCGCCGCCACCTCCGCCTCCTCCCGCTGCTTCTTGCGGCTCTGCAGGGCGAAGGGCGCCGCGTCACGGCCCGCCCGCTCCCGGGAGGGACCCGCCGCCGCCGCCGCCGCCGGGGAGGGGGGGGGAGGGGAGGGGAGGGGACGCGCCGGGCCCCGGTACCGGCCCCGCGCGCTGCCGGGTGGCTCCGCGCCCTCCTCAGGCCGCGCCCCCGCACGCCGCCGCGCCCGGCCCCGCTCGCACCTCCAGGTCCTTCCGGATGCTCTCGAACTCCTCGATATCGTCCAGCTTCAGCTCCAGCCGCGTCGGCTTCCGCCGCAGCATCGCCCGCCGCCGCCGCTCCGCCGCAGCCGCCGCCACCGGCAAAGAGCAAGAGCGCACGCCGCTTGCCACACCTCCCGGCATGCCCCGCGCTCCCCGCCCCTCCCCGGGGGCCACACCTCCCGGCACGCCCCGCGCTCCCCGCCCCTCCCCGGGGGCCCCACCTCCCGGCACGCCCCGCGCTCGCCGTTCTCCCCGCCGAGCTCTCGGGCCCAATCTTCCCGGCAGGCGCCGCGCGGCGCCCCGGAAGTGATTGCAGGGCGCCCGAGCCGCTCTGCCTGGAGCGGCGCGGCGCGGCGGGTGTCCCGGTGCCGGCCGCCATGGCCTCCCCGCGGGCCCCGGCGGCGCGCGGCGGCGCGCGGCCCCCCGCGCGAGCTCCCGCCCCCCCCGAGGTGCGTGTCCGGCCGGGCCGCGGACCGGGCCCGGGCCCTGACGCCTCCCGCCCGGCTCCCCGCCGGATACCCGCGCGGTTGGAGGGGGGAGCGGGAGGCAGCGGAGCGGTTTCCGTGGCGGGGAAGGCCCCGGGTGTCGGGGAAGCAGCGAGCGGGGACTTGAGTGCAGTCAGCAACACCCGAGCTCTTGAAAGGGATCGTGCCCAGACTGTTGGTATTTTGGGGGGGATTTTTACAAAATCCTTTAATTTTCCTGAAGAGCCTGCTTTCGGGCTTCTGGACTGGAAATAAAGGTGTTTTTTTTTAAATTAATGTTACATCTCCTGCTTTTCAGCGAGGGCATTGAGAGGTGGCACTCAGTATCTCATGCCTTTTCCAGAAGTTCTGCAAGATCGGGAAGAGCTTCATATTAAAAAAGAAAAAGGGGGGGGGGGAGAGAGACTTAAAAACCATGCCCAAGCAGACACTGAAGAAATGGAAAAGGCTGCAAATCTAATTTAAGCAAGTCTGTTGAACGTGCCATTTAACTTTTGATTTTTTGCGCTTGAGGCGTAGCCTTGCTGTTCAAAATTAGCATCTCATGTATAGCGTCGGGGTCTTTTCATGACGTCCTTACTAACTTTCTCTGGCAGAGCAATGCTTTCTCATACAGCCAAGCCATTCATTCAATGTCATCTTTTTAGCCAAAACACACTGAAGAAGTCTTAAAATTCCTCTTCTACTTTCCAGGCCACAAAGAGCAAGGTCTCGGAGGAGAGCGATGCTCCTCCACCCAAGAGACCCCACATCTTTTATGGTAGTTTGGAAGAGAAGGAGAGAGAGCGTCTTGCAAAGGGAGAGTCTGGCCTGCTGGGAAAAGATGGGGTGAAAGCTGCAATTGAGGCTGGCAACATTAACATAAGCAGCGGTGAGAATGCTTAACCCTGTCACCTTTTGATTCTCACTCTTGATTTTGACATATTCATAAGTCTCTGTGTTTGGGTTTGAGCATAGTTTAAAGTCAAGAATGTGACGCCTTTGTCCAGCCGTTGCTTTCAATTTCATGGCTTCGTTTTTGGTTTAGGTGAGGTCTTTGATCTCGAAGACCATATGAGCGAGCGTCAGGCAGAAGTCTTAGCCGAGTTTGAGCGCAGGAAGAGAGCCCGGCAAATCAACGTTTCCACTGACGACTCCGAAGTGAAAGCCTGCTTACGAGCCCTTGGGGAGCCCATCACGCTCTTTGGAGAAGGTCCTGCAGAAAGGAGGGAGAGGTGCTGTGCCCAGTCTTGTGTGTTGCTAACGGTTAACGCCACCCTGTTTGTCAAATTCCTGAAATATTTCTTGTGGTTTGGGTGTTAATGAATGCTTCTAATCAGTGATGCTTCTTTGCGATGTAGCAAGAATTCTGGGGGGTGGAAGAAGGGAGGCAATGATCGTTTGTCAGACTGACAACTCACTGAGTGAATATGATTTAATATGTTTTTTTTCAGATTACGAAATATCCTTTCGGTGGTTGGCACAGATGCCTTGAAAAAGAGTAGGAAAGATGATGACAAGTCTAAAAAATCCAAAGAAGAGGTAATATTTTCTCCTTTTTTTGGTGCTGCTAGCTCTTAATGTGGCAGGAAATACGTTTAAAAAGTTTTTAGAGACCTTATTTAGATCTTTTCTAATACACGCAGTGCTTTTGGTTTCAGTCAGACTGACAGTGAGGGTTGCAACGTATTTAAATCAAGAGAATTAAGTCTGGCTTGTACTGCAGGCCAAATTCCACGTTGCATATGGCCTATAGACCAGGAGACTGGGCATTGGGACTGTTATTTAGTAAATTCTTTATTGTTGATCATCTTCATACTCAGGAAGAAAAAACTATAGTCCTGCCACTACATCTAGTTCTGTCTTTGATTCTTCTTTCTTTCTGCTTCTTTTTTCTGAGCCTGTGTTTTCCTTATGATTTTGGAGGGTTGCTGTAAGGAAGTACAATTTCTGCAGCTCCAGGCTTCCTTTTTACTCCCTCCTTCTCCACACATCATCCCGTAAAATCAGCAGCAGTACATGGTCAAGTAAAAATAAGATTGTGTTCAAGTGGAATACGCTTGTGGGACATGGCAGTACGCCAGGATCTGATCTGTAGGACAGAGAATTTGACTTGTCTGTCTGAATCTCTTTTTCTAGGACTTATAGTTATGCAAAATCCCCAGTTCAGCCCCTTAAAGCAGAGGCCTTAGGGCAGCAAGGTTTAAGAGAAGGTGCTGTGGGTGGCAGCTATGTACTAAGAGGAGGTCACCTAAGATAACTGAATGGAAGAACTCTATCGCATTATCTTTTTCTTTAGTTTTATTCTTTTTCTTTAAGTATCAGCAAACCTGGTACCATGAAGGACCCCGCAGTCTGAAGACAGCTAGGCTGTGGCTTGCTAACTACTCGCTCCCCAGGTAAGGAAAAACAAAACAAATGAGAAACAGAGAGATGCAGCCTTTTGTCAAATCTAACTGTGAATCCCACTGTGGGTAACGCAGGAAACTTGAGGTCAAGAGAACGGGGAACCTGTGCTGGTAGACAAACCCAGCGAGATTAGAGCTTGTGTTCTTGGTAACTGCACTGGCATTAGCCCGCTTTTAGGAAAGGCAGAGGAAAGGCCTGTTTCCAGCAGAAGGCCGGGGAATCGTAGGGACTTGTTACTCTAATTTTGCTTTGCACAGGGCAGTGAAGCGGCTAGAAGAAGCCCGGCTGCTCAAAGAGATTCCAGAGGCAACCAGAACATCGCAGAGACAGGAGCTACACAAATCCCTGAGGGTAGGTTTGGCATCTGCTCGGCTTCGTTTTTGTCAAAAGAGATCAGAAGGAGGTCAGCTGCCTGGAGCGGCTGTCCAGATGTGTGTAGTTTTCTGCTTGTGCCTGTCACGTGTTGCAAAGTTCTGCTTTTTCTCTCTCTTCCTGTGATACGCATAAAGCATGTTCTAATCCTGTTTAGCGATTCAGAGACCTGCTTTAATTGTTCCTCTGAATGGAAAGACATCGCTGCACTGCCTTGTCGCTTGCCTGCGAAGCTAAAGAAATTGCTTCCTGAGTTTGTCACAGGCTTAGTTGACTAGGAAGGGACTGCTCGCTTTTCTCATCCTGTACTGTGGGCTCTATTGCATGAAACCAAGGGAAATAATAATGGACACAGTAATGGAAATCATGTTTTAGAATGACTCTGAGATGCCCTTTTCCAGCATGTTAAGTCGGATTCCTGGCTTAACTGAACAGAATGGCTCGTGTGTTGCCTCTCTAATTCTGCTTACATCCAGAGGCGTTAGCTGCTAGAGGATTTGGTTCTCTCCCGAGAGACCACGCTGCCTGTCCTAGTCTTTCTGATCACATTCGTTGGATGAGATGTAGAGAGAGGCCCAAACTGCAGCGGGTTCTCTGTCAAAACTGTTGTTGCAAAGTAGGCCTGCGAGGTTATTTGTGGAAGCACAGCGGGTGGCATGTTGAGAGCTAAGCTGTGCCAGTGAGCAGTGCAAGCTTACATCAGTCAGAGTCAGGGCTTTGTAGCCCTCCTGCGTGGAGCCGGAGTGGCTCTGGGGCAGCTCCTGCCTTTGCGTAAGTGACTTTCCAAAGGCCTCTGTCTCGTCCTTTGTACGTTTGCCTACTTCATCTCACTCTTTGGGCAAGGCTTTTTCTAGCTTGGTAGTACTTTACTTATTTGCCCTTGTCTTTGTATTTGTTTTCAGTCCTTGAATAACTTCTGCAGTCAGATTGGAGATGATCGCCCACTTTCCTACTGCCATTTCAGCCCCAATTCCAAATTCCTAGCTACTGCCTGTTGGTAAGTGTTCTTTTAAAGCGCTTGCTTTAGAGTAGGGGGGGGGAACGTGATAGGAATGAAGGAGAGGGATGTTATTGAAGGTCTGTGAAACCCGAGAGTTCAGAAGTGCTCTTTGTTCCTGCTCTGAACTCTGTCTTCACCGTTTTAAAGTTTTGCAGGGATCCTAATCTAAGTCCGTTTGTTCTTGTGGCTGGTAGCTCAAAGTGTGCTGGTATTATAGCCGCTGCAGAAACTCCCAGTGTGGTTCTGCAGCTCTGTGTTTGATCTGTTCTTTGAGGTTCCTGTTCCTGCCTGCACTGACTCGTATTTCTTGTGTTCAACAGGAGTGGGCTGTGCAAGCTCTGGTCTGTGCCTGACTGCAACCTTGTTCATACCTTACGAGGTAGAGAGACTTTCACTGAAACCGTTTGCTTAGTTCTTTTGTTCCTCTGGGCTGAATTCTGCATTGCTTTGTGACTCAAAAGACTTTATTCTAACAAGAGCATCACTCAGACTTATGGGACGTGGGTGTGTGTGTCCTGTACTCCAGAAGAAGTCCTGGCCTTTCTCTTTGAGATGAGGAAAGGCCTAAGCTTGTTGTTCTGTGTTTCTGAATGATGCTTTTTGGTTTGGTTTGTTTCAAAACCCGGGTTTAGTTGTTTTGAGTCAAATATCAACATTCCTGGCCAGCTCACTTGAGAACAACGGCGAAGTTCCTTGCACAGTGGTCGCGACTTTGACTAAATACAAATATGAGGGAAAATCTCTTGATTCATGCATGTGACTTTTCATCTCATTTTGTTTTGACAACTACAAGACTTGACATTTGATACTCTAAGTGGGTGCTACTGGAATTGCAGTTTAGCTGTTTGCAGTACAGATGTGTCTGGCAGTCACAATGCAACTTCACCCAACACGGGAGGACACTATGAAAGTGTTCTTTGGTCCTTGACTAGTCAGCAACAAAAGAAGTGCTGCTTTTCTGAAGAATTGGCCGAGATCTCATGGCAAATAGTAAATTTTTACTCTTTCCTTCCTTTCTTTTGAGGACATAACACCAACGTAGGAGCAATAGTCTTCCATCCCAAAGCCACTGTCTCCTTAGACAAGAAAGACGTTAACCTGGCCTCGTGTGCGGCTGATGGTTCTGTCAAACTTTGGAGCCTTGAAAGGTTAGAATGATACTGGACATGCACTGCTGCAGCATTGTTGTTTTGGGGTTTGTTTTGGTTTTTTAGACATCAGACACTTGCCATCCTCCTGCAAATGTAACCTCTTCTTGTAGTTATATCAGAGCAGTTCCTCTTCAGCAGGAAAAGATCATCCTGATTAGGGGAATCAAGGTGAAGAGAACTTGTCTGGAAAGAATCAAGTCAGAATTGCTGCTGAGCGTTGGCAAACTGCTTTGGGCGATGGATGGAAGGTTCAGAGGTTGTTTCATTCAAACCTTTCATCTGGCAGGAGATTCCCCATCTTTGGAATCAAGGAATGAACTTTTGTCATGTTTGAAAACACCAGTATTTACAGAGGGATGAACTAAATGTATAATGATGCGCAAAAGGTTCATCCTGTAACAAAAACGAGTGGCCCTGTGTCATTGC
Organism: Apteryx mantelli; assembly: GCF_036417845.1. Classification (NCBI taxonomy): domain Eukaryota; kingdom Metazoa; phylum Chordata; class Aves; order Apterygiformes; family Apterygidae; genus Apteryx; species Apteryx mantelli. Next base: position 11,979,216 of record NC_089998.1, read on the forward strand.
GTAGTGTTAGCTGGTTTTGGAAGATAGGCAGCATTTACTTCCAGCCTGAGAAAAAGGCAGTGGCATAGACACCAAGCTCTAGCGTCTGCGTGTTTGAAAAGCAGAGCCCTGCAATGTACCTCCGGAAGCTCTGAGATCCTCGGTTTATAATCCTTAGCCCGGAGGTATCGTTTCTAAGGTTTTGGGCCTGGGAGAAGCATACCTGTGCCAAGAGAGAGATGCTTATCAGTCTCATGTGACCATGTCTCCTTAATTGGCCAGTTAAAAAGAAACTAGATGCTGTTCAGATTTTCTACTAAAGGCTGCTGAGCTGGTGCGTGCAATTAGGGTAGAATAAATATTCCCCCTAGCCTGCCTGCCACGGGTAGAGCCTTGAGAATAGCGCGGTTTGCCGTAGTTTGGGACGCGTTCTGTGTAATCACAGTGAAGCTCCCTACTCTGCAGTCCGCGTTTTGTTTCTGCTGTTACCATTATTAAATAAAGTGGTGCCTGGGACTCCCGACGCAGGTCAGGGCGACTCTCTGCAAGGCACTGCGAGATGTTGCTGCCCAGAGCTCACGGTTGGTTGAGAATGACATCACTGGGCTGTTGACGTTCAAGTTGCTAACTGCCTGAAAATAATGAGGGCCTTGTTAATTTTCATAACGTAATTATCCCAGGAGAGCTTTATAACTGAGGATGTAAGTGTGGATAAAGGAGTTTCACTTAGAGCTTTAGCTATGTGAACAAAAGACAGCATTAGATACCCTTGGTGGTCAAAAATGTTGGCTTTCCTGTCTTGCATGTATTTAAGTGTCAGCTGTTTTACTGTGATTGTAATGACTGCAAAGGCCTCGTTAGCACCAGCCACCCCGGCCAGTGTCCAATGACTTGGTTTCTGTTTTTCAGTGATGAGCCGGTGGCAGATATCGAAGGTCACGCCATGAGAGTGGCACGTGTGATGTGGCACCCATCTGGAAGGTTCCTGGGCACTACCTGGTATGGGGATTTGGTTATTTGCTTTAAGACATTACCATTAGCTGTCCAGCTAGTAAACTGGTAGGCGTCACTGCCTGTCTGCAAGGGGGTCCAACATGGGCAACAGTCGGCCATTCTTGACAACAGCTTAACCTAGTCTGAGCCGTTGCAATGTAAAAAAAAAAAGCAAGTCATTGGGATTCCTGTAGGACCTCCTTTCTCTGCTCCTCTTGGAAATAAAATGTCCACAGAGTTAATGAAATAACCTGTTATTCTCCTTGGAGATTTCCAACTGCCAAGGGAGCAGCCCCCTGTCTGCCACTGACCAGTGAGTGAGCGTGGGACAGGAGATGTGAGTGGGACAGTGGTATGGGGCAGACGTTGACACTGATGGGAGAGACCCAGTGGAGCCACTGTGCTCCGCTGAAGCTGAGCAACGCATAGATGATCTGAAACGCTGGCTCCGGAAGCAGAAATGCATGCTACTGCTAAGCAGATTTCAATGAGTTACCCACGCTCTTATTGGCAGCTAAGGATGATGATCCTTATAAATTACGTTGTTCCATTCTGCTCTCTCTTCCTTCAATTTCAGTTCTAAGGGCTTAAAAAATGCAGAGAAGCAGTCTCTGCTCTTGTATTGATCATCCTGTGTCTGTAGCTGGCAGTTTGGGTGGCTTTCTTGAGGTCAGCTGGGCCCAGCACTAGCAGCTTGGAAGGGAAAGGCGTCAGATGAGGCCACGCGTGCTTGTCATACAGTGTGTTTCTTAGCCTGCCAGCAGACAGTGTCACCCGCTGCGCGATCTCTTTGAGGTTGCAGGATGCCATGTTTACGTGGAACTAGGGAAGCTCCCTGCTCTCTGAGGGACGTGCTGAGGGACGTAGTGCTGAGGATTTCTGACTTTTCAGAGTGGACAGGCTCGTCCCTGGCCATGTCTTCCTACACAGCGGACCAAGCTTTGGACCAACCCACATAAATGTGCTGACAGCTGTTACATGTGTGCCTAGTTCAAGCAGGATTATAAGGTTAGAATGGGGATCCGGAAAAATGCATTTAGTTGGATAAATGCTTTGTTTTTACAGCTATGATCACTCATGGCGCTTGTGGGACTTGGAAGCTCAGGAAGAGATCCTCCATCAGGAGGGACACAGCAAAGGGGTCTACGACATTGCCTTTCACACAGATGGGTCTCTTGCTGGGACTGGGTGAGTTTGTTTTGTCTAAAGACTGTACAGGAAACGTTATCAAGGATTTGTTGTGGACTGACTCCGAGTGCCCCAGTGATTCTGGTGGTGAGGTTGAGTGTATTCTGACAGCTGCTGAAGTCTATGATGTGTAACGCGTGGGTTCTTTCTTCACAGCGGACTGGATGCTTTTGGCCGGGTGTGGGACTTGCGCACAGGACGCTGCATCATGTTTCTAGAAGGCCACCTGAAGGAGATCTATGGGGTTAACTTCTCCCCAAATGGGTAAGAAAGGAGCCTGCACGGTTTACGTGGAAACTCTGAGTACAAACACCATCTTCTATGAGTATGTCCTTCCTTGACTCTTTGGCAGATACCACATCGCAACTGGCAGCGGTGACAATACTTGCAAAGTGTGGGACCTCCGTCAGAGGAAGTGCATCTACACCATTCCTGCCCATCAGAACCTGGTGACTGGGGTGAAGTTTGAACGTAAGCATCTCCTGTCACGTGTTCCTTATCCCTGCCTTTCCTGAGCTGAGATGGCAGAGGATGGGCAGTACATATGACAGGCTGTAGTGTTGATATTCACGGGGACAATTCAAACACGTCTTCAGGGCAAGAGGGTCTGTTCTTGTTTAACAGTAGAAGATTTTTCACTTTTTTATTTGCAAATCTTACTTCTCCCTTTTTCTCATCCTCAATTGCAGCCAATCACGGTAACTTCCTGCTCACAGGCGCTTACGATAACACGGCAAAGATCTGGACTCACCCTGGCTGGTCCCCTTTGAAAACACTGGCTGGTCATGAGGGGAAGGTAATGGGACTGGATATCTCCCTCGATGGCCAACTGATAGCAACATGTTCGTATGACAGAACCTTCAAGCTGTGGACAGCGGAATAGCTCAGAGTTTCTGATGAACTGGAACTGCGATGTTAATGGCTTTGAACTCGGACATTCTTACATTCTTGCTTTTTTGTATTAAAGAAAAAAAAGGAATCAGCTATCACAACATGCATTATGGTGGCTGTAGTCACTGGCTGGTCTTGGTTTCCTGGTTGAGGTGGTCTTGAAGCATCTGTGTTTGCCAGGGCTTGGTTGGAATCAAAGCCTGGATGAGTTTCTCACACTTTTTAGAACTTTATTTTTACACTCTAGACATTGTTTTTCTGTTGTAATTTGGAGATGAACCATCTACTCACATGCATCACCTTGGGTGCATCACCTTGCCTCCCAGCCAGTCTCACAGATTTTCTCCAGTTTGTTTTTAAACATTTGTAGATAGCTACGTAACTCTTCAAGTATAGCATGTTGTACAGCCTCTAGTAACATCCTTCTCACCTTCTGTTTCCCAGGAGCCTTTGGTAGAAGTCTATGGCTTCAAACTTGATACTGGCTGTCAGAATTATAGGAAAATGGTACCCTCCTTCTCCTACATGTGTAAAGTTGGTCTCTGAATGTGGAAGTCTGTATCCCCTTTGTATTTACTCACAGTAGATTTCAAAGGCCAGGGGATTTTTTTTTAGTTTTCCATGCCCTATCTCATACCCTAGCTCCTTGAGCTGTCTCAAGAATTAGGTGTTTCAAATTCTTGTAGGTATCTACTGTTAAAGTTGTTGCTGTGTCTCACCTGAGTTAATACAGAGCAGGCTATTTCACTGTAGGACTTTCTTGTTCTAGTTTGCACTGTGAGAAACTTCCTTTTTTGTTGTTTAAACTTCAATTTAAAGTTTTGCAAATGCGATGTTCTGGAAAATCAAAATGTGTTCTGAATATGCACCCTAGCTTCTGGGTTTGACTAAGGGACAGAGACGTTACAGGTACTTCACAACACACACAGTTTGATTTCTCTGTCTGCTATCTTAAAAAGTCTTCAGGAGAAAAGAGAAGATTTTTCCCTTTGGTCACCTGGAAAGCAGCTGTCCACGTTCCTTGGGAAACTGGAACGCAGTTCTGTTTCTAATACTTGCCTTAATGCATTTGGGGATCATGTTGTTCTAAGAACCAGCCCCCTCACCCCCCCACTCCTGAGTTGATATTCTGCTTTGCTGCAATATCACTGCATCCCCCCTTCTACCAGAGTGCTGTGGGTTTCTCCTCCCTTCCAGAAGTAAGGTGGCATCTGCTGCATGCCACCTTTTATTTATTCCCAAGGAAAATGTAGGTATGGGACCAGAGGCCGGTGAATAACAGAAAAATATTTAATTGCAATCTCCTCCTGTCTAATAAGCCTAGATACTCAGCTATCTGCTCGCAAGCCAGTTTAGTAGCTCCTGCGGTGTCTACTAAAATTTATTTTGCTGCCCTAAGATCCATCTCTGAGCAACCAGTATTTGGTCTGTGCTACCGTAAACGAGGTGACTCTGTGCTGGACGGGCTGACCTCGCTTGGCCCAGCCTGCGGGGCGGCACGGCCCAGCCTGCCTGCTGAGCAGTCAGACCCACACCGGCTAGGCTGGAGCCTGAGAGCTGCTGCGTCACCAACCTGAGGCGCAACTGGCCTTTCCGCCTCTCCCGAGGCTCCTCTGTTCGTCCCGCGCTGTAATGATTCCCTCTGGTGTCCGTGCGCGGCTGGGATGGCCTGTGGCACCGATGCTCACCAGGTTCCTCCGGTGCGATGGTGGCTGGGGGACTTGGTGGGCTGCAAAGCAAGGCCACCAGGAGAAGGGCAGCAACCCGAAAGGGTGTAACCTGGCAGACTGTAACAGCTACCGCTTGTTCTCTAGCAGGCCCCCGTGCAGGACAACAGCGTGTTTCTACCTCCGAAGATGAGATTCTGGAGGCTAAAGAATTTTCTCCCAGCTGCTGTGGGTGCATTTACTCACGTTGCACCTGGAGTATAAGTGGCTGCTCCAGCACATGGTCCAAGGCTGTCTTCTCCTCCCATTAAAAACCAGTTTTGTTAGAGCGGGGCAGCAGCGCTCTGACCAGGGGTCGCCACTGAGAACCACCGTCCGGGGCAGCACACGTATCTCTCCTTCCCTGATGCTGTGTGCAGCTAGCCTGGATGTTTTGCAAATAAAACACACGCGGCTCATTCGAGAGTCAGAACTGGGCCTGAAGGCACCTACAATTTGGCTTTTCATCTAAACAGTTCTAGCTGCTTTCCGGGAGCTACAAAATGAAACGACTGAATCCATCGCTGCGCTGCGGGTGCCGGCGGGCAGCGGGACGGGCTCCGCAAAGCTGCTCCGAGCGAGCCAGCCTCTGCCGGAAAGGTGGCCACGGTCAAAACGCCGCCACCTCCTCCAGCTCCGTGCGCCTGCTCAGCCGCAGCAAGCGAATCCCCGCGTCGAAGCTGCCGCAGAGCAGCGTGGCGGCGTCGCAGGCGGCCAGCGAGGCCAGCGGGCCCGCTCCTCCGAGGCACCGGGAGGCCAGGCAGGCTGCAGAGGGAACGGGGACGGCACTCAGGGCCGGCAGCTCCGGCAGCTGTCGCCGCGCAGCGCTGCTTTGGAGCCGAGAAACGCCCGCTGCCTGCGGGAGAGACAGGCGAGAGGAACACGTTAAACCTTGCACCCGGGGGTAAACGCTGGCGGGCGGCAGGGGAACACCAGGCTCCCCTCCCGGGGGCGGCGGGAGGCAGGCGAGCTGCGGTCCCCTCGCCCTCCCGGCTCGCCGGGCCCGATGGCAACGGGACGCGCCGGCTTCGAGCGTTGGGCCCCCGCGCGGCATCTCGGCATAGCCCTGCCGGGCGGTTGCCAGCCGGGGGGGACCCAGGCTGCGATCGGGCTCGGCCCCTTCCCGAGGGCAAACGGACAGATGGACAGAGTGCCGCTGGGCAGAGCAGCAGGGCTCACGCAGAGCCATTCCCCATGAGCTTTTTTTCCTCCCCCCGAATTGCTTACGGCTCGGGAAAATTCTTCTTAAGGGTTGTGTTATGTTCAACACGCAGTTTTGATGACAATCCAAGAGGGAAACGGAAATCAGATTTCCAGAGCCCCGTAAGCCCTGTTCACGCCTATGAAGCTCATCTCTTCCTTGTCTCCTTCAGTTTAGGAAGGAGGCTCATCCCCCCCGGTGTTACGTACCCAAATATCCTCTGCTGGAGAGCAACACCAGCTGCTCTGGGGCGTATCCATCTCCTCCATCCCAGCCCTGTGGCCGGATTCGAGTAAAACCCAGAGGTTACAGGCTCAGTTGAACCCATCACCGCAGGGAGACAGAGACCAAGGCAGCGGTTGCGGCAGCCCAGGGTGACACCTGCTCAGTGGGCAGCTCCCTCTCCTACCTCCGCTGTCCTGGTCCCAGAGCTTCACTTTGCAGTCGTACGAGGACGTGGCAATGAGGGGGGCCGGAGCCAGGCCCCGGGGAAGGAAGACGCACGAGGCGGTGGTTTGGAGATGCCCTCTGTACTCACGCACTTGGCTCCTCGTCTGCCGCAGGTCCCACAGCTGCAAGGCAACGGGAAGCATTTAGAGTCCGGGTGACTTCTTGGGTCCATCACCGTCACTTGATGACACAGAGCTGTTTTACAAAGAAAGCAAGTGTTTTTGTTTAAAGAGCACCTTGAGTCAGGGGTCCCTTCCAGGCTTTCTGCAAGAACCTCGCAGTCCCTAAAACTGTTGTCCCTGTGCTTTAATAAGGATGAACATCTGCTGCTACAGAAGACTCACGAAAGGGAGAGACAGGAAGAAACTGAGGAGCTCGACCAGCAGCCTCAGGCCCAGCTGGTGATACCAGTGTGAAGCCAAACAAGCACCATGAGCAGTCCCTCTGGGCACTGATCTGCTGCATGCCATGGAGATCAGAGAAGAGCAGAAAAAGCAGAAGAACAGAAAACGCAGGAATTGCTGCCCAGCAAACTCACGGTTGCTTCGCAGCCCTCCCCAGCGAAGCCGCCGCTGCTGCTGACGCAGTAGCGCCCGTCCTGGCTCACATCGCAGCACGTCTGAATGTGCCGCTTGCCCGGGAACGTATGTGCCACCTGCAGCTCCCGGCTATCCCAGATCCTGAAAGCACAAGAGCAGGGAAGGGGGGGGCTCTGACACATTACCGCGACGACGGGCACATCCCCATTTCCCGGATCGACCGCTCTCTTCGTTCCATGATCTGCTGGCATATTCCCCAAGCTAGAACTGCCTCTTCTGTGGCCACCGGTAAGATTTACCTGATCATTTTGTCTTCTGACGCCTGGGCGACGTAAGGCTCCCCAGGAACCCAGCACAGATGTGTTACCTGCGGAGGGGAAGGGATGAGCAGGCAGCCCGGGCTGACGTCCGCCTGTAATGCAGAACCACAGAGCTCCCCCGTCCTCGCTCTCCTTGCGCTGCGTATTGAGCAGGAAACGCCGGGTGCATTTTTTTTCTGTTTCCCATCAGTGCTGCTCCCTTACTGGGGCCGACAGGTTCAGTCCCATGTGGTTATCAGCAGGCAGGGAGGCACCAACGCTGAACGGGACCCAGCACCGTGGAAGCACGGGCACCTGAAGACACCCGCAACACCGGGCTGATGCAAAAGGAGATACAGACCCCACCACAAAACAAACTTCCTAACAGCTCCGCTCAGCACTAGGCATTAATAATTGCTGTATGTGTCTCAATATCCTTGTGCTAGTGGGGTTTGTTTTTCCCTGGAAAAGAGGGTAAGCAGCCTCAAGTTCAAATCTCCACAAGTGCTTAGGCACCCGTGCAGCACATCTTGGGCTTAGAGTAGCGCCAAGCTCAGGGCAAATCCTCTTTGCGCAGTTTTACATGCAAAACGACTGAGGAGGCAGAGTTGCCTCTACAGGGCAAAGGGAACCAGCGGCTCCTACCAGATTCCTGGAGATACCAGCTCTGCACAGGAGCGCCCCCGTCTCTACATCCCACTTGCAAACGGTGTTGTCTCGTGAACCCGTGCACAGGTGGGAGGCATCTGCAACCACAAGTTAATGTCCAAAAATTGTAAAGAAAAATTGTAAAGAAAAATTGTAAAGAAATCACCGTTTGGGGAATAGGAGTCAGTTTTGCCTCACCTGGGCTCACGGCTAGTCCAGTAACGACCAGGTCGTGTCCTGGGAAGTGCTGCCTTGGTCCTGAAGTCCCGAGAAGCTCCCACATCATCACGGTCTTGTCACGGGATGCGCTGAAGATTCTGTTTGAGTCAAGGGCACAGGTGACCTGCCCAGGACAAGATGGGAGATGTACCTCAGACATCCTGCTCGAGCCAGCAGCACGCAGGGAACCCACAGCGCTCCCGCAGCCGTGCCAAAGCTCCAGAAGTGCATAAATGTGACCAGAGGAGCGCCTGACCTTCAAAACGCACTTTTTGTTTTTAGTTTTGGGTCAGGAGCAATAATGATACTGCAAGGTTGGAATAACAACGCTGAGTTGGCGAGACCAATTCTCTCTTGCCCTGAATGCCAAGCTCAGAGAAGGTCTCCAGGGTCCTTCTGATCCCCTTCCCCTTAAAAGGGAATTTTTCAAAGGGAGGTTAGCCTGCCAGTGTGATTCGCTATGTCCCTCCTTGCCCTGAAATGGTGCCTTCATCAAACCCGTGGTGCACCATCAAACCTGTACAGACCTGTCACTGTTTGGTCTTCCTGCAAAGACAACAGCTTCAAGACATCTAGATCTAGTAAGAACCATGGAAGAAAAAGCCCTCAGCATCTCCACGTGCCCTCAGGTATGCCCTAACCGGAGACAGTCTGGAGAACATGCTGGGAATAGCCTGTGAAAACCTAAAAGAAACTCAGCATGAAGAACAGAGGCAGCATAATAAAACAGCCCAAGTAAGAACATCTGAACCTGGAGAGCACTTGATGTTTCTGCCTCAGAGTTCACCTCACTGGCAGCGGCTTTATGAAGCAACGCAAAAGGTTAACCCAAGTGATTTATCTGGTCTCAAGCAGGCAAGAAAAGGCAGCTCGTGGTTCAGCCTGGGACTTGAAGAGGGGACAGCGATGATGAACCTGAGAGGGACTGAGGACCTGGTGAACAAATGGCTGAGACCCATTGCGTTTGCCTAAAGGGGATGAGCTCTCTCCTACTGGGCTCGGGTAGACAAATGCTAGATTCCAGTTTGGTGCCAATCTCAAGGGTGGGACTGATGAGCTGTCTTAGGCGAGGAAGACTAAATACACACCAGCTCTCAGTTTCACAGGTGCAAATTTGACTCCCAGGGGAGTTGCAGGAGAACCATTTTCACCATTCGCCTCAGTGTCACTCACTTGTGAAGGGTGTCCTTGGGCTGACCATCAGCCAGAGGTTAATGGGCCATACCCTACAGCCTCAGGATCTGCTGACTACTCTGCTGAATGCACTTAGCTGTAGACAAGGCTAGGAATTACATCTGTAGCAGCTGACGACTGTTCTCCTGTCATTACAAAGTTTGGCTCCTACCATCAACCCCACCAAACGTGCTGCCAGCCAACCGAGAGGTGGTACCTAGGATATCTCATGTTGAACTGCCAGAGAGGCCCGCTGCAGACAAGGTAGAAAGGAAGAGGGACACGATGTCCTGGGAACAGCAGGGTCTTATGGTTGCTTCCTCTGACACTCTGCTGCCTCAGCCCCACCACTGTCAGGGGCCACCAAAAATGGTCTGGAGAGAGGCCAGTGATAAAGCTTGCAGGACTCTCAGGACACTTGGTTTGTCTCGCATGGCACAACTGACAATCCAGCGTGGGGCTTTAGCTCCCAAACAGATGCACCAGGAGCAGACACAAGGGCAGGACGGTCCCAGGAGGTGGATGAAGAGCACTTCATGCCAAACTTAAGCCACAAGCTATTTTCAGAGAGGAAAGAAGTAACGAAGCACCAACAATGAATTCTTAGTCCCAAAAGGTGCTGTGGAGTTACAGAGATATCACGACAATGACACACTAAGCAATAAGCTCATCACCAAGAAAAAAACCATGGTTGATGGAAGAACAGACCTCTCCTCAAGGGTAGTTTCTTTTCCTGACCGCTAGAACAGAGTGACAACAGATGCTCCTGAAAGGAAGGGATTAATGGCAAAGTTACTTAGAGACCACTTAACTCAGCTGCATACTGTCTGGAGACACTTGTCACGACCATTAAATGCCATCTCTCCTCCTGCTGCCTCCCGTATGAGCGTGAGTCCCAGGCAGCAGCATAGGCCGTAGCTCTGAAACCAACCCAAGCAGGCCTATAGCGAGGTGGGACAGTTTCTGATCACCTCCCCTGTGACCAGAGCTGCAGGTGACAGAGGGATTAACCTACTTTCCCCAGAGCGAGTGCAGAAACAGACTGAGCTCCCAGATCCCGGACTCCAGGAGGTCAGGGATGCCCCTTGGACTGCTGTCCAGGCTGCGGGTGGGCTCCTGGTGGCCACTCACTGCGGCAGGCTAGCTTCATTTTTAAGCAGATCCTTTCATTGTTTGGCCTCTTTGAAGGTTTTTATACTAAGGGAAGAAACTGGTGGTTGAGACAGGTATTTCTACATGTATTGCCTTGGCGAGTAAGCAGGATGGCAGTAAAGTCTCACTTCTGGAGCACTAGGAGGTGAGAGCTGCACTCGTCTCACCCCAGTCAGTGTCATGCCCAAAAGCTCTCCTCCTCTCAGCGTTTTCTTGGGTAATAAATGTTTCTTTAGAACTTTTGTCTTGTCTTTTTCTTGTTTTCTCCTACATCTTTCCATAATCAAACAGCTATTGAGGGATGATGATATCTGCAGGCTTAATGGCTTGTAGCCTCACATCCACTCCCCTCCTGTTTACTTAGGTGGGGTAGGGGGTTCCTAATCTCCAAGCCCTGGTCCAGCCACTTCTAGTCTCCTTTTATCCCCTCCTCTTATTTTCTCTCATTGTTCCTCTTTACACCCTTTTCCCTCCTTCCCATCCATCACCGTTTTCCTTGTGGCATCCCATCACTGTCATTCCTCTGATGCCTCTGGGGGTTCCCGACTCCTTTCCCAGGGAACCTTGGTTCGCTGTGTCCTCACCCAACTCCCATCCCCACCAGGTCTGGGACCTGACCTACTCACTGCTGCTGCCTCACTTTGCCCTTCGCCTCTCAGTCTAGTATTTGAGCTGGGCAGCTTTCTTCTACTCAAGGAAGGAGTCTCCTGGGGAAGATGGGGAAGGAAAGAAAGCAAAGAAAACAGATTTTCTGCTCTCAGTTCTGGCACCTGACTGGGAGCTGCAGTTACCATGAAATTCTCACTCCAGTAAATCATGTCAACTCCACTCTGCAGGAAGGATACATGCACAAATAGCAACCATGAGGAGATGGGGCATGGAGTTGTATATAAAAACAGGGAGCTCTGAAAAATAAGAGAAGTCTACATACTCTCAGCATGCACAAACTGAGGCTTTTAAAGGCAAAAAAATGGCCAAAGTATAAACATATTATCCCAAGAATAAGAAAAATCACATTCCTGATACAAAGACACCTTGCTGCCAAGTGTGAATTCCTGCTCTGCAGCCACTAGAGCTTCCTGAAAGAAAAAACTGGAATCAACTTAATGTTGCAAAATCTCCCCGTCCTGGGCTCAGAAACTATTAACATTACAGGAAAAACTTCCTTAAAAAAACAGATAAACCCAGATAAAATTACTCTGAGCAGCGGGATGAATGAAGTGTGAAGTCTGAATCTGTGTCCCCTAAGTTCTCCTTCCTACTGCAATATTCCCTTCCTGCCTTCAACATCTCACTGCACAAAGGACAACCAGGGCTGCTCCCAGCCGGGATGTGCACTGGCCACGTCATGCGTAGTGCGTACCCATCCTAGCATGTTTGCTCTCAGGGAGTATATTTAGCTTTGCAATCAGGAGGTCACCTGGAAGATTAAGGCCCCACTCTGTCTGCGCACGGCTGTTATTTTGTGTCCAAGTCTACTAGACAGAGACGTGAAGAAAGGCGAACATCATCCCTGAATCAAAAACTCGACCGAGCAATTTATCCTGACTTTCTGCCATGCAGCCTCTCAAGTGGAAAAATAAGCATGTGTCCAAGCCTCCTGGAGCCCTGTTTGGTCTGGACACAACCACTTGGTGCTTCTTTTCTGGGCAAAGGATCAGCTGGAGCCCTGGGGAAAACCTAACGAGTTCTGATACCTAGACAAACTCTGCGGCTTGCTTTCTGACTGAACAAGGTGGATCCCTCTGTGGATGACAAACCTTCGCTCTATTGTTCCTGTTTTCCCAGTTTCTGCCACGTAACAGCATGGAACACCCCAACTGTACTCCAATAGTTGGCGCTCACCTTGGTGATCTCACGTTCGTGTCCAACGAACCGCCTCAGTACGGCTCCGGATCTCCAGTTACATACAACCACGCTCTGCGGAGAGAGCCCGTGAAAGGAATCAGCAGCAGCAGGAGCACGGACCAAAGAAGGTTTTTCACGCTTTTTCTAAGAGACAGCTCCTCATTCAGTCTTTGTGCACCCACTGTTTGTGCACCCTGCCTCAGGCTACAGCTGAAATGGGATTCTCATTCTAGATCCGTTCCATGTCCCCGGAGCCTGGCGGGTCATGCATTAATTCCCCAAGGTGAGATCACTGTATACAAATCCACTTGTCTGGTTTTGAATTTCTGATTGGGCTCGGACTCTGGGAGACGGAGGGACTTTCACACCCGAGCCAGTGTGATTCAGTGTGTGCCCTCACGCTCTGAGCTCATCTTCTCCTTCTATATCCAGGAAAATCAGTGCTGAAGTTGTTATCATTCATGGAAATGTTTAAAGGTCACATGTGAGCCACATCGCCTCATTTTCCTAGCCTCCCTGGCAAAACAACTCCAGAAATATTTTCTTGTCTTTGACTGCCTTTTGTCCCCTGTGACGGACATGTACCTTACCTTATCCTTTCCCCCGGACACGCAGAGGTCAGGTTTGAGAGCAGCCACGGAAGTGACCGCATCGGCATGCACAGGGCTGTACTGCTGAACAGCTCTAACAGGTCCCGTCTTCTCCGCGGAGCCATCAGCCCTGCAGCAAGGAGAGAGACAGCGGCAGGAGCTGCAGTACATCTTATGGCCAAGTCAGGGTGACTTTCCCCACTTAGACTGATGTTGAGAAGACAACAGTGGTAGTGAACTAAAGAACAATAACATCTGATTTCAGAAAGCCAAAGGCAAGCTATGCGTAGACAAATGTGTCTGCTGGACTGGGCGAGATAGAGGAAGCAGATTCCGCCTCCGTAGCTGCTAAATATTTAGGTGTTTACTCACTCCATGCCAGTGCAAAGAAAAAACATTGCATTTCAATCTTACTAGTCTCCTGGGATCGCTTACGTCAACGGCATTCAAGCCTGCCTACCGTCCTGGCTGGGACCACAACTTTGCTCTTTGAAACCAGCTTTGCCAAAGCACTCCTGGTGCCCCTGCTGCCACTCTGTGCTCCCAGCTCATCCCCAGGCAGAGACCACCCTTTTTGCTCCAAATACCTAATTACGGAGGCTGCAGGCTCACGAGTCACCCTCCGTCCCGCCAAGGTGGAGGAAGCTGGAAATACAACTATATCTTGAATGCCAGAGCAAACGTCCTTGTGGACTTACCAGTAACCCCCTTGCATTTATTGTGGGCTGGCTGCCTCCTCCCGCCGGCTGGACCCCTCTTTTCCTCCCATACAGTTGTGCCGCAGCAAAATTACCAATATTCAGCCCGCACTGCCGGGATTCAAGCACGCACTCTGCCGCTCAGCGGCTCACACCCGCTTCTCAGGCGGTCCGCAGCGCACCGGACAGAGGGATACTTGTTCTGGCAAAGGAGCCGCTTTCACAGAAAACAGACTAAGATCTATGTTATCCTGCTCCCACCGCTGATGAAAGTCATGACAGTCTCTGAGGAGGCAGTGAAGCAGTTTGGATATTTTGGCCAAACAGCCACCCCTGGCGTTTTTAGCATGCAGGTTGCTCTGAATAAGCAATCACAGTGCATGATTGCTGCTCACGCTTACATGCTTGGCCACTCCTGGGAGCTACACATGGACTTCAGTCCCCCAAGGAGCTGAGCAGACCTCAGAAGCAGGAGTCAAAAATGCAAATCGGATTCATACATTCATTAATAACAACTTAAAACAGATACTTGCTATATTCCCTATTGCTATATCCTCTGTTCATCTGCTGTTCTCTATTCACTCCTATAGCCTGGTTTATTAAGACTTGTTCATCTGGGGCTTTTACCTGTATTTGGAGGTGTGGAGGTGGGTTTTGCTCTGCAGTTTCCCCATAGCGCCGCCAAAGCGCACGGCTCCAGCTCCAGCGAGCCGCGGCGGGCATCACAGCGCCAGCAGCTCGGGCACTCGCTGCTGCGACACGACCTGGAGGTTAGGAGACACAACGTTACCCAGAACCCGCAGAGATTTCTGACCGTTACGCACCCAGGATAAGGTGCTGATAACACGGCATCGCCATTTGAACCTCGTTTAGAATCAGAGAAGAAGAAATCAGAGGAAGGGACACCTGGTGGTCGCTAGGCAAAACCCCTGCTTAGAGCAGGACTAGCTTCAAAACCGAGGTTACTGAGCCTTCTGCCTCTGAGCTGGCCCATTCCAAATGACTTTGACAGGTTTAAAGACCATTAGGTTCTTAGGTGTTTCATGGAAATCAGCAAGCGAGTCAAGAAGAGAGACCCCCAAGCTGAGAGCCCGCAGGGGCTGATGCTCTTCGACCACTGGACATGAGGCTGGGGAATATCTCCAGCCACCATGGTCTTGGCTTCCAGGTTCCCTGGAGATCCCAGTTTCCAGACTGGCTGATGCAAACAACTTCAGACTTTGGTTTGTACGGCTGACTGATGTGATTGCAGCTTTAGACCAAGATAACGTCGGTCACGGGCAGCCTGAACTCAACTCGTTCAGCCTGACTTAATGTAAAGCCTCAGCTGGTCTTAGCTTAGGCCAAGTAATGGTTTGGGAACAGCAGCTTCCATGTCCACACTCCAGCCCCAGGTCGAGGCTAAACAAGACCACCTTGCTAAATCTCTTAGCAGACGCACCGAGTCTCCCACCCGCCGCTGCGGGTCACAGGCTGGGCAGAAAGCGGGGAGAGAGGAAAGCAAAGAGCCGTCCCCTCATTCCTGCCTTTCTGGGAAACCAGTCCTCCTCGCGCGTGATGCCGACGCCAGCTCAGGAAAGACACCCACCGCGGCGGCACACAAGGAAGGGCCACGGCCAACAAGCCCATTTCAATGTCAGGGAATTGCCGTTCACAGTAATTGGATTCCTCTTAGCTCCAGACACACTAATTGGATTGAATTCAGTCCGTGCTAGGTGCACATTAGCATTCCCGTCTTCCAGACGTGTAGTTTTTTTGCTAATAAAAATCAGAAAAAAAAAAATCAAGATGCTGCTTCTAGCAAAGGAAAAAAAAAAAAGTGCTTCAAGTCTCTGCTCACAAAAACTTGAAAACCAAACACCGGAAGCAACAAGTGAGAGGCGCCAGTTTTCTACCAAACGTTCCCTTTCTAATTTTACCCTGAGAGCCTTTGTGATAAGCAATTAGCAAGACCTAGCTAATCTCTGCTTGTGCTATCTGGGAGTTTGCATGTTCCAAAGATATAAAGGAAAATAAATCTCACAGTTCGGGGCAGTGTTAATTTGGTAAATTACTTCCTTCAGTCAGACGGAGATCGAGTTTGCAAATTGTTTCAGTACATTAGGAACAAACACGATTTTTCTTTGACAACAAGAGAACACGGGGAGTTTTTTCACCTGCAAAATAAAATTCTAGGAAAAAGCTAAGACCTTAATTCTGATTTTTTAATTACAGTGATATCAGCTGTATAAAACAGCAGGAAAAACACATTATCAGACGTGTCTTTCACCAGGATTTTGCATGTAAAGGCAACATATTTTGAAGGGAAAGCAATTTCCACTGCTTTAGATCATAAACTTCTATTCGCTGTATGTTTGTGCAGTGCCCCAGAGGGAGCACCTCAATGCAGTGCCGAATAATAGCAATAATAACGCACACGTTTCATTTAGCCATAGAAAAGGGGCATTTAAATCCAGCGAAACGTGTGCGTCTTTTCCTGAAGCGTTTTGCAAAACCTTGGCAAAAGCAGCACAAACCCGCAGAAGCCGAGCAAACAGCTTCTGCATTTAAAACAAGGGACGCTGAGCCGGTGGGCGCGCCACGAGGGCCGTGATTCCCCTGTAAATAAAGCCCGGTTTTAGCGTGGCAGAACCAAAGCACGGACGGGGCTGCTGCAAAGTCTTCACGCCGCCGGGCACGGCGGGCTTTGCGCAAAGCAAACAAGCGCAGCAACCCCGCGCAAAGGCGGCGCACGGGGCTTCCCGCAGCGCTTCGCAGTAACGAGCGCACGACTCGATCCCCCAGGATTTCCTACGGGCAAAGCTAAACCTTTCCTGTCGGCAAAGGCAAAGGCCGGAAATTTTATCTGTTTAAAGAAAACCTCGTTATCTCGAAGCAGCTTTCTCGCTGCAGGGCTGCGACCGCTGCAAACCAAGCGGCCGCCTCCTGCCCCGAGCTGCCACCCGCGGTGCCGAGGGCTGAGGCGGTCGGTCACCTGGTGTCCCCTGCAGACGCTCCTCATTACACCTAACGGCACAGCAGAGACGTCGCTTGGAAAGCAGCGGCCCAGCTGCGGAGGGCAGCGGGAGGCGGCACGGTGCCCGGGCTGCTCCGCGGGGCCCCGGGCTGCAGCCCCCGGCGGCTGAGCGGGCCGCGGCCCCGGTTCCCCACAGCCGGGGGAGCCCCGCGGGTGGGATACGGGGCAGCCCCGGCTCCCCACAGCCGGGGGAGCCCCGCGGGTGGGATACGGGGCAGCCCCGGCTCCCCACAGCCGGGGGAGCCCCGCGGGTGGGATACGGGGCAGCCCCGGCTCCCCACAGCCGGGGGAGCCCCGCGGGTGGGATACGGGGCAGCCCCGGCTCCCCACAGCCGGGGGAGCCCCGCGGGTGGGATACGGGGCAGCCCCGGCTCCCGACAGCCGGGGGAGCCCCGCGGGTGGGATACGGGGCAGCCCCGGCTCCCCACAGCCGGGGGAGCCCCGCGGGGACGAGCCGGGCTGCGGCCCCGGCTCCCGATAGCCCCGTGGGTGCGATATGGGGCGGCCCCGGGTCCCCGCAGCCCGGCGCTGCCCCAGCCCCGCCCCGGCCCGTAGGCGCGCACCGCACCGCACCGCACCGGGCCGCCGCCGCCGCGCACTCACCGTGGGCCGGGCCGGGCCGGGCCGGGCCGGGCGGAGCCCCGCGCCGCCCCGCTGCTTGGCGACGGCCGGGGCAGGGCCAGCGCGTCCCCGCCGCGCCCGCCCCTCCCCTCCCCTCCCCTCCCCTCCCCTCCCCTCCCCGCCGCGCCGCGCTGCGCTACGGGAGGTGCCGGCGCGGTGCTGGGCGAGGCGCGGGGGGCTCTCGCCTCTCGCCTCCCGCCGCGGGAGCCTCCGCCGAGCCGGGGCCGCCATGGCCGGGCCGGCGCCTCCCTTCCCCGCGGGGGGCCGCGCTGTGGCACCTGCCGCCGCGAGCCCCGCCGAGCTCGTGCGTAGCGCGCGGAGGGGCAGGGCGGGGGCGGGGGGCCGCGGGGCCCGGCCGCACCGCGGGGACGGAGGGAGGGAGGGAGGGAGGCAGGGACGGAGGCTGCCGTGAGGCCGCGCCGCGCCCCCCGCGGCTCACGCTGCCCGCCCGGTGGCGGTGGCGGGGCCGGGCCGGGCGGGGCGGCCGCGGGCGGGCCGCGCCTTGCCGCCGCCTTCCCGCCCCCCGCACCTGCGGCAGGTGCCGGTGCCGCCGCCGCCGAGCCCGCAGCATGGCCCGGCGGGGCGGGGGGCCGCGGGCGCTGGCGGACGTGGCGGCGGAGCTGCGGGTAAGCGGCGGGGGCCCGGCCCGGTGCGGCCGCGGCGCTGCAGTGCCGGTCCCCGCGGCCAGGAGGCGAGCGGGGCCCGGGGCGCCAACGCCGCCGCCGCCGGCTGGGCCGGGAGCGGGAGCGGGAGCGGCCGCCGCCCTGCGCGGGGCCCGGCGGGCTGCGGGGCAACCGGGCCCGCCGCCCCTTGCCCGCGCTGGGGGCCGGGAGCGAGGGGGCCCCGGCGCGGTGGGGGGGCGCCCGGGGGTGCGGGGCTGCGTGGGTGGCCGTGGGGGGGGGCACCTGAGCGGGGTGGGGCCGTGGTGGGGGGGGCACGTGGAGGGCTGTGGTGCTGTGCGTGCGGTCCCTGGTGGGCTGTGGGGCACGTGTTGGGCTGCGGGGTTGTGTGGGGGGCCGTGTGGGGGGTCCCCGGCAGGTGTGGGGCACCTGGTGGGCTGTGGGGCATGTTGTGCGGTCGTGTGTGGGGCCATGTGTGGGGCACGTGGAGGGCTGCGGGGCCGTGTATGGGGTTCCTGGCAGGCTGTGGGGCATGTGGAGGGCTGTGGGGTTGTGTGTGGGGCCCTGTGGGGTCCCCAGCAGGCCGTGGGGTTGTGTGGAGGGCCGTGTGTGGGGTCTCTGGCAGGTGTGGGGCATGCGATGGGCTGTGGGGTTGTGTGTGGGGCTGTGTGTGGGGTCCATGGCAGGTGTGGGGCATGTGGTGGGCTGTGGGGGTGTGGGGGGGGTCCCTGGCGGGCTGTGGATCACATGGTGGGCTGTGGGGTTGTGTGTGGGGCTGTGTGTGGGGTCCCCGGCAGGTGTGGGGCATGTGGTGGGCTGTGGGGGCGTGTGTGGGGTCCCTGGCAAGCTGTGGGGCTCATGGTAGGCTGTGGGGTTGTGTGGGGGGCTGTGTGTGGGGGGGCCCAGCAGGCTGTGGGGCACGTGGTGGGCAGTGGGGTTGTGTGTGGGGCCATGTGTGGGGCACGTGGTGGGCTGTGGGGTCTCTGGCAGGTGTGGGGCACGTGGTGGGCTGTGGGCTTGTGCGTGGGGCCATGTGTGGGGCACGTGGAGGGCTGTGGGGTTGTGTGGGGGGTCCTGGGTGGGCTGTGGGGCACATGGTGGGCTGTGGAGTTGTGTGTGGGGCCGTGTGTGGGGTTCGTGGCAGGTGTGGGGCACGTGGTGGGCTGTGGGCTTGCGCGTGGGGCCGTGTGTGGTGTCCCCGGCAGGCTGCGGGGCAGGTGGCAGTGGGCAGAGCCGTGGGGAGCAGCCGGCGGGGTGCAGGGCCCCGCGCGAGGGCCCCGGCGGCACCTGACCGCCCGCGCTCTGCTCTGCCTTTCAGAACAAAATAGTGGACCAGTGCGAACGGCTCCAGCTGCAGAGCGCTGCCATCGCCAGGCACGTGGCCGAGGTGCTGCCGGCCAAGAACCGGGCCGTCCTGGTAATTCCCTTCCCCTCGTCGCAGAGCGGCACGGCCCGGCACCACGCTCGCCTCTCCCCGCTGACGCGCCGGCGCCGGGGCGGATCGGCCGCTCGCACAGCTTGTCCTCGTCCCCCTCAACCGGCAGCGGCTTTGCTTGTGCAGGCCGGAGCTCGGCCCCGCTGCAGGAGCCGGGCAGGCGGGGGAGGCGCGGCAGGAGCGCGCCGTGGCTTTCGGGGCACGGGAAGGAGGTCGATGTGGGTGCCTGGCTGCCCGGCGGCTCGGGTTTGACTTGTGGCGGTGGCGGCAGCGCTGCGCGGTGGTGCTGAGCGCTCTCCATCTCTGTCTCGGCGGCTACGCAAACAAAAAGCTTCTCCGTGTTAGTGTAATGCTGTTAAACGTTTCACTAGGCCCAGCGGCTCGTGGATTCCTCGCTGACCCTGAACGATGACAAGAGACGGTTCTTGTCGTCGGCTCTGTTTCCTGTTAATAGCGCTTCTCTCTGTTGAGGGGAAGGGGCTTTGGTCCGTAGCAGAGCCACAGGTTGTCACTTAGGTGCCACAGTGATTAGCAGTCGCCGCAGAGCTGTCCTGACGGCTGGTTAAGCCAGGCGGCGGTAGGCAGGTTTGGGACTGGTTATCCCACTCACCTGCTTGCATCATGATGATTAGTCTGCCTTGGGCTGAATTAACATGATAATCTTAAAAGCTGAGCCCGCAGAAAGCTGGCAGGAGCTGTTGGTGCTCTTGGTTTGAAGCAAGCTTGATGTTTCTTCCCTCTCCTTGCTCTGCCAGAGTGCAGCCAATGAAGCACGGGAACTGGTGATCCAGAGGCTGATGTTTGTGAGAAACATGTGTGAAAACGAAGAACAGCGATTGCTGGAGAAGGTGCACACGGAGGAAGAGCGGGCACACCAGAGCATCCTGACACAGCGGGTGCACTGGGCTGAGGCTTTGCAGAAGCTGTCTGCCCTCCGGACCTACCTGGTGGACATGATCACCAACCTGGATGACCAGGACCTGGTGGTAAGTACTGCTCGTTGTACTGAGGGACAGGTCAGTCAGCCTAGAAGCGAACCTAAACTTTTTATCCTGGATCCTATGGGGCTCAAATATGGGGTTCAGGAGCTTGCTGCACTGACAGCAAAGAAGTCAGAATTGGACAGGATCTACGTTTGCAGATCTAGCTCAAGGAAGCCCCTTCAGCTGGCGCCAACAAGCCCCCATGGTTTCTCAGTGGTTCCTAGAGCACACGTTCTGCCTGGTTTTGCCTTTGCGTGAAGTGAGGTTTGGTTGTCAGAACTACCATCCAGGCTCAGGTCTCCGAGATGTTGGCTTGGTCCTGCCTGCTTAGGTGTCTTTCAGGCTTGACAGCTGGGACAGAACCAGGTTTGGCTTACGGATTGAGAGCAGGAGACTGTACCATGAATTTTATAGTATTTTGTCTAGTTTTAATCAAAATGTGGTCTTTGGGGCACCTGCAACTTTTCTTAAAAGTCTGTTTTGCCACCTAAAATACCTCTGTATGTTTATCCTGCAAAGCAGCCTGTGCTTCCCTTTACTCGATTCCTTTTCTGGTTATTAAATTGTCTCGGTGTACCCGAGCAGTTCCTTTTGTTTTAGACGTGGGCAAGCAGCTATTCTGCCTTCTCCTTCTCCTCGCTCTTATCCACTGCTTGTCACATGTAACTTTTTGAAGCGGGTGGCAGAAGCCCTGCTTGGAAAGCAGAATCGGTCCCGAGGATAGAACGTAGCTGGCTGTTCCTTTGATGGTGAGCGCAACGTGTGTCCTGCCCAGGCACCGTAGCTGTTTGGGTTGTGGCCTCACTGCAGAAAGCAGAGGTTGGAACGCAAGTTCCGTCAAACGCCAGCGGGGAAAAGAGACCAGCGAGACCCTCTGTTTCTTCTTTTGCCATGTGATGGAGGGGAAATAGAGATGATAAATTCTCCACGCTGGATTGTTGGTCTTGGCATTCGTGTCTATCAGGAACTAATACATATCGTGTCACAGGAAGGTAGAAGGGGTCCGTAGGTTCACTGTGCAGCTCGGTATTTGGGAGCAGGGTGTGTGTCTATTTTTCCACCGCTTTGATAGTAGGGCTATCCCTTGAACAGTGCGAATGCACCAGCGTCAGCAGGTACAGAAACAAATGGAATTGATCCCAAGCTTATTTGACTCTTGGCTTAGGTTCTCCAACCCGTGTAGCAGCAGGGCCACACCTGGACTGGAACCTATGCAAAAATACATGCTTTTTCTGGACAGTTTTTGGCTAATTAATACAGGCTCTACCGTGCAACCAAAATGAGCTGTTGGGGTAGTAGCAGAAGAGTGCCTGGCATGTAAGCAGGAATTTCCCCGTTTTTTTTTTTAATACTCTGAAGCCTTTCTCTTGTGATAGTTGAGGGATTGAGACATGCTACGTGCCCTTGGTGCCCAGTGCAGCTGCATACACCTCTGAAATGCTGGGGGTCAGAGAACTGGTGGGGGCCTGGCACATAGCAGCCATTATGTTAAAAACAGAGGGATTTGTTGGTTGGTTTGTTTTTAAATAGCTCTGTTATAACTGTGCTGGTGTGTTACAGGGAAGGTCGATGTCTCTCTAAATGTTTGGGTAATTCCTCTGTGCCGCAAAAGCACTTTTCCTGTTCATCTGCTCTGAAGGAGGCCCTGAGGATGTCAGAGCAGCAGGACTGCTTTACCTCTTATCAAAAGCTCTCAGGGTTGTTTGCTCTAAGCACAGGATGTTCTTGCAGTGTGGCCTGACGGGGTGGGGGAAGAGGGAGGGACACGGAAGAGAATGTGACGACAAACTCACAGCCCTGGGGTTTTCACACTTTGACTAGGGGAAAGGTGCAGCAGTAAGAGGCTCCCAGATGCTGGCAGCCTGGTGTTTGCCAAAGGCTTTGGAAGCAGATCAGATTCTTTATGGTTCCGGAGACCTTCTACCTGCCTTAGATCTCCCACGTGTTTCCCTTGCACCAGCTGATCCAGCTGTACTTGCAGGGCTCTGCTCTAACAGTGCTTGCGTTGCTCAGCAGAGCTGTGCTCTGGCCCTGGCGGGCTCTGTCTAGAAGTCCTGATGCCCTGCTAGAGCCACTGTCATCCACCTACCCAGTCCCACTGGCTCAGCAGAAAGTAGCCCTGGACACGTAGAAGATGTATCACCCTCAGCCATTCCCACTCATTTTCTCAGTGAAGGAGTAAAGAAGTGCTGCAGCTACAGAACATATATATTGGACACTTCCCCCTGCTCTGCAAGGCCAAGGTTGGGATGAGGAGCTGCTCTCTTTGGGACAGGAAGGAGAGCAGTGCTCCCTGGGGTGCAGGCCATCAGCAGAAAGGCACGTGGACGGAGCAGGCCTTTCTGACGTGTTGCTGCAAAACGTGCAGGATGTGGGGCATGGGGGTCTCCTGCTGGCTGCGAGGAGTCTCTGCCGCTGTAGGAGACGCACTGGAGCGGCTCGTAGAGGCTCTGAGTGTGGGGATGAATAGTCAGCAGAGCTGGGGAAAGGAGGCCTGAAAAAAAAGCAGAGGGTTCCCCCACCCTATTGTGTCCGGTGGGTCTTCTCTTTGCTCCAACTTTGGTTTCTCAGGGAATCCCTGTAGTGGAGGCTTGGTCCCCATATAAGGCATTACTAGCCTGTTTTGGGGCAGGGCATCTCTGCTGTCCAGGTGAGGGTGGGGGGTTTGCTGTGTCCCTGAAGAGCTGTAGTCCTTGGAAGCACTCAGCCTGTGTTTGGGATTTTAAATGTGGGAATTTCAGCTGTGATGACTCTTTCTCTCCTTGTCCACAGCATGCAGAACAAGAGATCTTCGAGAGGTTAGTACCTGGCCATTCCCTGGCCTTTTCCTGACCTGTTCTCCAAGCTTGGCTGTACCCTCCTCAGCTCCTGCTGTGAGCAGCGTGCCATTGCCCAGGCAGCAGGTGACACCCTTCTCTTTCTTCCTTGTGCTGCTTTTGTTGAGGACAGACCAAAGAGATACCAATGTGTCCTCTTGTCTTTGCTTCACCTGCTGCACCGCAGCTCGGACAGAGACCTGGCACCTAGAAACATGGAGACCAGGGCACACATAGTGTCCGCAGGGGCATTGGCAGATGCTCTGGCACTCGCTTACAGGAGACCATCTCTAGCTCCTTAGAAAGCTCCATGGGGCTCCCTGGGAGCAAACCTGACCCTGGCTGATTGACCGTAGGATTGTCCACCTGGAAAACCAGCATGCTTCATGCCTGGAGAACTGCTGGTGCGGCATTGCCTGGAGGGGTAATGTGTCCGAGCTCTGCGCTCACGCTGCCTCCTTCCTGAGCAGACAGACCCTTCGCACAGTATCTGCGAATGGAGGACCAGGTGCAGATGTCGATATTTCTGAAGGTCATCTCTTATGGAGCGTTACTAATGTTGGGCTGCCCTTGCTTGTGAAGGGAGCTTGGCGGCCGGATTTTTAGAGGCGTTTCAGTGGCTGCTACAACCGCGCTAACCAGCACTGTTGGGTTCTGCTATACAGAGACCTTCCAGGAGTATTTTTGCCTGGAGCCTGCCCGTAGAGAAAAAGAAGTGAACCGCAGCACATCACCAGCAGCCAGTGCCAGAGCCTCAGCCTTTACTTACAAACAGGGAGTTCCCTGTGTGCGCTGCAGGCTGCAGGAACCTGTCAAGTCCTTGGTCTCCTTGCTGTGCTGCGTGCAGTCTCCTGGAGCGCTGGCTTGCTTTCCGGTAGCATCCCCCTTTGCTCTAACAATAAGGCTTTGTCGACAAAAGGCCTCCCAGGGAAACCTGATTCTCTCACCACAGCCTGTTCATTGTATTCCTCTTGGGTCTTGATTGCTGGTCTCAGACCCATTTATTCCGCGTCAGCTGAGTAAGGAAGCTGTCGGCTCAGGCTACCGGGATTGTATTTTAAAACACTGAAGTCCTTTCAGAAGTGCCTGTAATCAAAACCCACCGAAAATATGTCAGGAGGCAGAGCTTGTCTAGAAACCTCCCCCCTGCATAGTTTCTCCGCAACAAGTGGTGCTCTTGCAGCAGCTCCAGCTCATATTTCTATAGTACTTCCTAGTGATCTTCATAAGCACCTCTCAGCTCTGGTCAATAAATTAGTGTTTCAAAATAACCCTTGTGTTTCTTTGCTAGGACAGAGGCAGCGGAGGGAATCTTAGAGCCACAGGAGTCTGAGAAGTTAAACTTTAATCAGAAGTGTGTTCAGAGTCCATTGCTGCACCGATTATGGGCCTCTGCTGTTCTCTGCTGCATCGCAGGTCAGTGTCTTGCTCAGGTCTCGCGCTCTCTGGTGATTCCTGCAGCAAAGTCATTCCTTTTTGTCCCCAAAGAAACATCCTGATGCTATATCTGCCCAGTGCTTAAAAGCAAGGGGATGTTGGGAATAAACACGCAGCTTCAGTCCATGCTTCAGAATTGGTGTACAAACATGGGCACTGAGCCACAGAGACAGTTGCTTGCGAGTGAGGATCTGTCCCGGGGAAGCAGTAGCTGTCCCTTGCGAAAGGGAAGCTGTGCTGCCCTGGCTTAGGCTGCTCCCAGCCGCGAGGCCGTGCAAGAGGAGCCGCTAAGCAGGTGGGCAGCACGGGCTCCCGGGCATGCTCTGCTCCTGCTGCTGGGTGCAAACTGGCCCAGGACCCAGCCTGGAGACAGGCCTGGCCTCGGCCCCCTCTGCAGCTCCTGGAGCCACACGTGCTCCCTAAGTGGGGTCAGGTGTGCCTGTGTGCTGTCACCACTGCCTGGGCACGGGGAGAGTCTGGAGCCTCCAGCCCCCTTTGCTGTCCCAGCTCTGCTCCTGTTGCTAGTTGCTTGGAGCCCCCCAGGCCAGGAAGGCAGCAGCAGTTGTAGGGGATCAGGAGAAAGGGGGTGGACTGTGGCTCAAAGCAGCTGGTTGTGGCTGTGAGGAGAATTGGAGTTTGAAAAGGCCATAAAA
Source organism: Apteryx mantelli (assembly GCF_036417845.1). Lineage (NCBI taxonomy): Eukaryota > Metazoa > Chordata > Aves > Apterygiformes > Apterygidae > Apteryx > Apteryx mantelli. The sequence goes on from NC_089998.1 coordinate 12,004,371, forward strand.
ATTGGCTCCGTTGCATGATCTCTTTGTTTCTTTCGCTATTTTCCGGGATCATGTAGACACCCCAGTAAGAGTGATGCTGCCATAGGAATCTTTGCTACAGAAATTCCTCTTTGCCCCTTTCAGCATTGGCCTACTGGTAACTTTAAAAGAGGGTAAATTCACCTGTGTGGTATCTGTAAGAAGCTCTAATGTGCCGAAATGAGAAATAGATAAATGCAATAGCTTTGTGTAAGCTGAGGTGGTGGCTGTGCAGGAGCTGGCAGTTTGTTGGAGACACCTGGGAGCTGTGATTCAGTTCAGCTCTTGCTGTAAAGCTGGGGTTGCATCAGAGGCGTTCGTCAGGCCAGCAGTGCGCTCGAGATACCATCTTACCAAGTTGGTGTCAGCTCTCTTGAACGGTGAGAGACAGGTTCCTTCTGGCAGTGATCTGCTTGAACTGCTGATGGTGAAATGTTTCCTTTTAGTATTATTTCCAGGCCATCAGTAGGGTATTTCAAATGTATTTGTTTGTTCCTCAGGGGGGGCAGCATCCTTCATAATCTGGAAAGATTTATCCTGGGTGCTACCGCATGAACAGCATTTGGGGTGATCTTCCCAAAGGTTTTGCGATAACCTCTGATTTTTTGCTGATCTTGCTCTAAATGTTGATGAGTGCTCCCCAGTTTTTCCCTGCTTTCAGTTCCCTTTTGAAGGTGTGTGCTTCTGACTTTTATCGCTCTAGTGTTCTTAAGTGTTAACTTGAAAATCTGCATACCAGATCATACCATGTTCCTCTTCTACTGCAAACTGATGTTGCTCTCCCTTTGCAATTACTCAGTTTTGCCCGTGCCAAAGACCTTTCTCTGTTTCGAGTCTTTGATTGCTGGCAATTATGCAAATCCTGAAGTTGTACATTGACAAAATTGAACGGGTTCTCAGCAGATGTTTTAAAAGCCATCAAGGCAGTCAGGAAACCTTTCCCTTAATTCTCTTTGTTGTGACCTATTTCTTTATGGCTTCTTTTTCCGGTAGGATACTTGTCAAATGTAATGATTCTAAGGCTTTCAGTCCTAGCGGTGGGTCTGTCGGTGTAATCATTACACCGAAATTTCACTTTGACTTTTTTTTTTGTGGTTGCATTTAGCATGTCATTATTATATGCTGAGGATGCCTGCCATATCCGTGCTAATCTCACGAGTCCGTAGTCCACCCAGGGCATAGCCTTAAAAATTTAATATTAACTGCAGTAGTCCTAGCTTTCCTTAAGACACGGTAATGTTATGTTTTATTTAGTGGTCCCTCCTCCCGAAGTCAGCTGAATAAGTGACAGTCTTGTTTCCTTGAAAAAAGTTAATTTCTAGCAGTTGGTCCGTAAAAGCTCACGGAAACTTGGAAACCAGAACGCGAAAGAATCTACGTTTCATTACCTCAAAAATAAACACGGTTCCTTTGATCTCTTTATTTGGCGGCCAGCTTCTGTATCACTTGTGGGTGGGGTTGGCAGCTTCTTCCTTAAACCAAGACCTGAGGTACATCTCCCAGCACAGTTCTGGGAGGGAGCTCGGTTCGCAGCTACCTACGTCAGTCCTGCTGGGGGGCAGGAAGTAAGTGGTGAGGCTGACTAGAAACTGGAGTGAGTAAACTCTCTGCAGAGGTGACCCATCTCGTAGCCTCTCTACTTTTAGCAGGTTGGGGGTTGTTAGAAGCGGGACATCCTGTGACTCGAAAATACACAGCTTAAAGCTGTCCCAGGTAGCTGAGATGTTGAGCCGTAGCATGGTGATGTTCTGCTGCTTGGCCCCAAGCACCAGGCTGGGTCCAGATTTCACCCCGGTGCCCAAATCTAGATAAGAGGATTTTAATTTCAGATACGAGAGTTTGGAAATAGGATGTTGGATTTTTAAGAGTAGTAAAATGTGCTTCAAGTAATACACATGTACTTAACAGACATTAACTTATCTACACAGCATCTATCCTTTCTCTAAAGAGGCAAGGCTGTACTGGAAGGTACTATACTGAGGGAGTAGCACAAATAAAATGGATTTTGAGGTGAGAAGAATCCCTGGTGGAATTCCTCATCAGAATATATGAGAATAGCAGCATGACAAAACACTTGTCTGCATGGGAAAATTTGCTAATCTAAATTATTCTGCTAATTATACCAGCATTGCTCCTTGCTTGGATGCGCTTTTGGAATCATTTCCCTAACGAAGTTCCACTGGTGTAGTCAGGTTGGTATTGCCCCGCGCAGGTAATCCCTGCACGCAGACACCAGAATGCAGCGTCGTACCTAGACTGGATGTGCGTTGCACAGTACGAGGCTTAGTGCCTTCCTTCTCCCAGCGAAAGATGGAGAAAGTCTCACACTGCTCCATCTTCTATGAATTCGTAGCAGTGTTTGGCTTCTTGGAAAGTCAGCCTTCAAATGGGCAGTGCGAGTGAGCTGCGGAGACGTATGGAGAGCACAGTACGGCAGGCAGGCACGCCGCGAAGGATTTATTGATGATAAATCATCAAGCAAATGAGGCCGGCTGCTTCGGCTAGAAGGGGATGCTGCCTTCAGCACCCTTCTGCTTGCCGTTGCCCACAACGGCTTTCACCTCACGTGCAAGTTTGCCACGTTATGCGTATGTGGCACTTCCACTTTGCGCAAACTGAAGCTTCAGTCTCGGTTCATCTGCTGCCAGGGTGCAACAGGGCAACTGCAGTCCTAGGAAATCCCTCACCCAGCAGCGCTGCTGTTTAATGTCGTGGGCTATTTTGTGCCCGTGGTGCTGGCTGGTCAGGCGGGTGCTGGCGTGGCTCCCGTTGCTCCTGCAACGCTCTGCCGGTGTGTAGGAGCTGGAGCAGATTAGGTTCTGAGATGGCCATGTTCACGGGGCAGCGTAATGGTCTGATTCATTACGGGCCTCATCCTGCTAAGTGCTGAATGCCAAGCAGAGGTGATTGGCATATGGCAGGGACGGGCTTCATGCAATAGAGCTCTTCCTGCCGGCAGAGCTCCAGCCTCACCCTCTGGTAACGTTGGGAGAGCAAATGACTCACCTGCCCCAACCTTGTTTCTGTGACAGTTTAAGACATAAAATGAATAAACTGAGGGCAGAGGGAAGGCAGGGCGAGGAGAGGCACCAACAGATGCAAACTCCATCTCCCCTAGGAGCAGGCAGAGGTGAGTCAGCTGAGCCTCAGCCTTTTCTCCTTGCTTAGGCAACTTAGAGCAAGGGAAATATTTGTGCAGTTACTCAACACCCTCGCGCCCTGGTCTGCAGCCCTGCTGAGGTGTCTCACGGTGGGAACAGAAATGTGAAAGTCAAGGCGAGGTGAGCAGTGCTGGGTGCTGCCAGCACCCCTGCCCTGCCTACAGGTCTGAAGAGCTGGTGCAGCCCCCCCCCGACTGGCGCCCAGAGTCCTTTTTGCCCTGTGGTCTCCAAGCCTGGCTTTGACCCCAGGCGTGCAGATCGCTCGCTTTGCGGTGTGGTACGAGCGCAACTGGGCAGCCCCTTAAGTCACAGCCAAACTGAACTGAGTCCTGGTTGAGTTCATCTCTTAACGCCTGGCGTCACCTCCCAGGGCTGCTCCACACATGTTCTGGGCTGATGGGTGGTGGGTTGATGATGATTTGGCCTCGAGTGTGCTTTATAGGAGGAGAGGGATCACCCCAGCCCAGCCCTTGCCGACCCTCCTTGTTCTGGTATTACCGGCTTTGCTGGTTCTCTACAAACAGCGCAGCGCTGTCTTTGCTCAGGCTCTCAACCAGGGGAGGAGAAGCTCAACCCTTCTCTGCGGTAGGGGTGGCAACCTGACTGAGAGGGACTTCAGGGAACGGGGCTGAGATTTGGGTCTCTCCTCGCCACACGTGGAAACTTGGCTGAGTCTTTGCTCCAGTCACTGATCTCCTTCCTGCTACCAGGATAAACCAAGCCGCTGCTTGGCCACGCTGCTGAATTCTGTTTTGTGACGATTCAGGCCAGGGTCAGAATAAGATGAGTAGCTCTGACTCTGCAGGATGTGACTGCAAAACTTCTGGTGCAAGGGTAGAGGGTGTCCTGGGGGGAGAGCAGGGGGCTCCACGTATGCGGTGCCCCCACGCGCTTTCGCTCTGGAGTTGGGCGTTTCTGACGTGCCTGGGGGAATCTGCACCTTGACGAGTCTCTACGTTGTTTCAGCCCTGGTCTGAAAGTCCCCCAGTGTCCTACAAGCAAGCGGCACCTTCTGGGTTAGGCAGGTGGGGAATCTGGCTGAGCGGGAAGCTCTGCGCTTATCTGTGCCTGCTTTCCTGGTGGAGTCCGAGGGAAGCGCTGGAGGGAAGTCGGGGCGATAGCTGGGTGTTGTGCTGCTGGACTCCAAAGGCCGTGTACCTTCTTCCTGCTGTTGTCACCCTGTGCTCCCTGTTGTGCTGGGTCCTAGGCTTTGGAACAGAGCACTCCTCTTCCCAGGGAGCTGCCTCCTCTGCGGAAAGCCTGAGGTCGAGGGCAACCATTCCCTAGCACGAGGGGGAGGCACATCACAGAAGAAGAGGTGGCTTTGGCAGGTTGGCTGGATGGGGCCAGTGTCCCAAGCCATTGCCTTGGTAGTGTTTGCTCAAGTCAGTGAGCTTACTAAATCCTGAGCAGATTCGCTCCCAGGCTCCTGGCTAGCTCCTTCCGTTATTTCTGGGCACCCGCTAGCCACGAGCGGTGGTAGTGTGGAGTGCCGCATCCCCCCTTCTCACCGAGTCGCACTGGGGGAACGGGCGAGCCCACAAGCAAGATGTACGATGAGAAGGCAATTCTCACTCTGCTGCTGATGCCCGTGACTTATTCTTGGCACGGTCCCCTGGGGGGGTTCAGGCGGGGGCCGCGGAGTCTGTGCTCACTGCGTGGCTTCTTCCCCAGGCTCCGAAGAGATTCACATAGACGAGAAAACTGTCAGCCCCCACCTGACCCTGTCGGAAGACAAGAGGACCCTGACGTTCAGCCCCAAGAAAGCAAAGGTGTACTTGGACTGTCCCGAGAGGTTCGACCACTGGCCCAATGCTTTGGCTACCACGGCTTTCCACACAGGAGTCTGCGCCTGGAGGATCAGCGTGGAAAAGAGCCGTGCCTACAAGCTGGGGGTTTCGTACAGCTCGCTGCAGCGTAAGGGCTCCGGCAACGAAGCCCGCCTGGGTTACAATCCCGCCTCCTGGGTCTTCTCGCGCTATGACGGAGAGTTCAGGTTCTTGCACGCTGGTCACCAGCAAACTGTGGAGCTGATCAAGTCTCCAGCAGAGCTCGGCGTGCTGATTGACTTTGCTGGAGGGGAGGTGCTCTTTTACGACCCCGATTCCTGCGCCATCCTCTTCTCCCACCGGGAGACCTTCACTGCGCCCCTCTATCCTGTCTTTGCTGTGGCCCACCAGAGCATCTCGCTTGTCCACTAAGTGAAGCATTGCACTGGCTGGGGGTGGAGGAGCAGATCTCCTTGTTAATATATATTTGTATATACAATATACAGTCTCCTTATTTAATGCAAGGAACCCAGAGAGGGCTACCAGCTTGCATACGGTGGCATTCAGAAAAGGCCTTCAAGCTGAGTGCCTGTTCCTTGCCTGTTTTATGGCAGCTCTCCTCTCTTCCTCTAGGCTACCTAGTTACCCTGTATTTGCCCTGCAGCATCCAACTATTCGCCTGTAGCCAGGACCTCAAGTTTCAAGGGGAAGCAGAAACAGGTCCTGATGTACCTGGGAACATAATGCTGTGCTTCCTGAACCCTGCAGGAAGCAACTCGTGCGTGAAGGCACGTGAAGCTTTGTTTGCTACGCATTTATGGGGCATGACTCTTCCGTGCCAGGAGCTGACAGGTTGTGCTCTCGGTGTAACCGTGCTGCCAACTGCACTGCTTTAGCCAAATGCTTTTTTTGAGCATTCCCCATTCTGGATCTGTCCCTGCAAAATACGGCCACGTTGACTTTAGTGTTGCTAGCCTTGACTTGGAGAGCCAGAGGAGAGATCTGCTTGGGGCTGATTAGTCCAGAAATGGAGAATAGCTGTCTACTCAGGAGCAGCAGCAATTCCCCCGGGAGCCCAGGTCAGCTTGAGGTGGACCTCAGACCTAGCACGTGCAGTTTGCTCAGCATTGAGCTAGAAGCAGGATCAAGGCTAAGACAAACTGTGAGAGCAGCAGTGCTGGGACTTGGGAACAGTTTGTCCTGGCTCTTGCCAGTCTGTTTTGAGTGAATCATTTAGTTCCTTTGTGGAACAAGGGCTTATTTCCATCTGTTGGTGGTGGGGAGGAGTGGACGACATGTGCTGTGAACTGCAGCAATTACAAACCTTCTAGTCGAGTTGCAAATGTGATGGTGGGCTTTAGAAAACAGCAAGGGGCTCCATCAGGTTCTTTTATCTTGGGTATTGCAAGGTGTTGGAATTGATTTTTCACAGCACCTGGCAAAAGTGCTGTCATTTTGTTTTCTGGGGCAGCAGCTTGGTGGGGTGCTGGCTGAGGTTTTAGATAAAGAAGCGGTGGGCTGTGCTTTGCAGCTGAACTGCCCTCGGGATCCTGGGGAGACCGGAGCTGCTCCCCTTCCCAGTGTGATGTTTCCTCCTGCATCTCCACAGCTCAAGGCAAGGTTTTGCTGAATGCAGATGCAACCTCATCACTGTAGCCCAGCTAGGGCAGAGGTAGGGGAAGGCGTGAGGATCAGCTGCCAACTTCACAGCACTGAGCTCCCCTGGAGACACACCAGCTCCTATGGGTCCAGGCTCTGGCATGAGGGATGGAGAAATTGGTGAAAGGGAGGCGTAATTCCCTCCCAGCTGCTGCTACTCAGGAAGAGGGGGATGCTGGCAATGAAGGCAAACTGGGAGGATACTGAAATCCGTAGGGCAGCGTGCAGGATTCCTGGCTGCGCTCTGCTGGCAGACCTACCCCTCCAAAGCGAATAACCTCGGCCATGCAGACGTGCTAGCGCAGGGCTGTGTGTGAGCCCCCTCCTCAGGGTGGGGAACAGAGATTAACGGGGTTGATCTTAATGTCTGCCTCCATCCCTCCTTGCTAGAATTAGCTTTCTGGGGTCTCTCTGGATGTCCCCAGGTGAAACACTTTCTGCTCTGCACCCCATCCCCAGCTCCATTGGGGGAAGACAACGCCACTAACCCTCTACCATACAGTGTTTTGAGAGCTCTGGAAGAAAACGGCATGAAAGCAGAGCATGTCAAATATGCTTTATTAATTATATTAATGCCCCTTCTGTTCAGTGGGGCAGGCTATGGGGAGCGTTTCTCCCTGTGCTCAGAAGGACGCACTTGTTTCTCGCTCAAACGGCAGCAAGAAGTCAAGCGCTAGGGACGTTACCTGCTCAGCAGCAGCACTGGTCCTGCTTTGAAATACAGCTACCGCAGCTAACCCTTTTCAACAAGAGCAAGGAGGTGGCTGAGCGAAGGCAGGACGTGCTCCTTCGGCACCTCCAGCTCCCCTCGCTGCCCAGCAGCCGCGAGCAGAAAGCTGTGCATGCCCGCCTCTCTGGCTGCCCTGTAATCCCTCATGTAGTCATCTCCCACGTGAGCCGCCTGCTCGGGCAGAACCCCACAGAGGCGCAGGGCCTTCTCGAAGATCCTCTTGTCCGGTTTGGCAACACCCGCGTCCTCGGAGGTCAAGACAAATTCAAAATGGTGCCGCAGGTTGCACTGGGACAGAATCTTTTCGAGCCGCTTATCGAAGTTGGAGATCACCCCCAGCCGAAAGCCCTGCTCGCAGCACCGACTTAAAGTCTCGCTGGCTCCTGGCAGCACGTCCCAGGTGTGTGCGCTGCAAAAGTCCTGGTAGAGGTTTTCTGCCATCCGCGTCAGGACTCTGTCTTCACGCACCCCTGAGAGCCTGAAGGTTTGTTTGACAACAGCTACCCACCACTGCTTGGAGCTCAGCCCCTGGCCCAGGCCGTAGTTGGGGAAGTGCTTCTGCTGGGCTTTGTAAGCCTCATGGAAAGCTTTATTGAGAGCCTCCGGCTGCACCTGGACTCCGTGAGTCCGGGCCTCAGCAGAGTAATTTTCTCCCACCGGCTGCCGAAGCCGGAGCAGCGTATCTTTCACATCCCATGTTAATAAGCGTAGTCTAAGCATTGCTTCAGTGAAGCTTAGGACTAAGGAAAACCTAAAGCAAATGCAGAGGTAAGAGCCAGGCGAGTGCAGTTACACGCTTCACCTACAGACTACCGCAGCGCTGTGTGCAGCAAGGTGCGCTGCTGAAGACGTGTCTACACTGAGTGTGGCTCACATCCACGGGGGGACCGGTGGGTATCAGAGGTGTGGGGGTGAACCAGGTCCTGGTGGACATCACACCCCTGCCATCACTGGCCTCACAGGGGGGCTCAGGCCCCTGTTATGGGGCTGGCATCAAGACCCCACGGGGGAGGAAGGCCCAGCGCTAACCCTGGTCGTGCTCCGTGTCCCAGGGTGCAAAGTCGCTCGGGCCAGGGCAGCTACGACAGCGCAAAGATAGCGGAGGTGCTGCAACCCCCTGGGTTGGGGGTATGACCCAGGGCTGGGGGTGTGGGGTGTAGCCAGGACACGTGGGGCTGTACTCAGGGTGTATGGGGGGTTAGGTGTATGCGGTGTAGGCAGGACATGTGGGGCTGTACTCAGGGTGTACAGGGGTGGTAGGTGTATGGGGTGTAGGCAGGACACGTGGGGCTGTACTCAGGGTGTATGGGGGGGGTAGGTGTATGGGGTGTAGGCAGGACACGTGGGGCTGTACCTAGGGGGTGTGTGTGTGTGGGGGGAGGTGTATGGGGTGTAGGCAGGACATGTGGGGCTGTACCCAGAGTGTATGTGTGTGTGGGGGGTAGGTGTATGGGGTGTAGGCAGGACATGTGGGGCTGTACTCAGGGTGTATGGGGGGTTAGGTGTATGCGGTGTAGGCAGGACACGTGGGGCTGTACTCAGGGTGTATGGGGGGTTAGGTGTATGCGGTGTAGGCAGGACACGTGGGGCTGTACTCAGGGTGTATGGGGGGGTAGGTGTATGGGGTGTAGGCAGGACACGTGGGGCTGTACTCAGGGTGTATGAAGGCTGTGTGTATGGGGTGTAGCCGGGCATACGGGGCCTGGGCGTCCGGGGTGCAGCCGGGTCACGGGGGGGGGGGGATAGGGAGGCTGGGGGTGAGGTGCGTGGGCGCCCCGGGGCCGCCCCCCTCCCCGCAGCCCGGGAGCCCCGCGGCCCGGCCCGCACCCACCTGTGGCCGCTCCCGCCGCCGCCGCTTCCGGCGCGGGCGGAAACGCGGCCCCGGCCCGCCCCTCCCCCCCCGCCCCCTCCCGCCGCGGCGGCGCAGAGACGGAGCGAGCGGCGCGGGCGCCACGAGCCTTTACTGCCCCCGCCCGGCCCGGCCCGGCCGCGCTCAGGCCCGGCCCGTCGCCGCCGCCGCCTCCTCCTTGAGCCAGCGCAGCAGCTGCGGCGCGAAGTACGTGATGACGGTGTCGGCGCCTGCGGAGAGGAGAGACGCTGGGGCGCGGCCGGGACCCCCCCCCCCCCGCAGGGACCCCCCGGGCCCCCCCGGCCCGCGAGGAGCGGGGCTGGAGGGCAGTGAGACCCCCCCGGCCCGCGTGGGTCAGGGGTGGCGTGGGGCGAGACCCCCCCCCCCCCAGCCTGCGAGGAGCGGGGCTGGAGGGGGGCGATCCCCCCCAGCCGGTGTGGGTCAGGTTGTGTGGGGTGAGCCCCCCCCCCAGCCCGCGTGGGTCAGGGGTGGCGTGGGGCGAGACCCCCCCCCAGCCTGCGAGGAGCGGGGCTGGAGGGGGGCGATCCCCCCCAGCCGGTGTGGGTCACGTTGTGTGGGGTGAGCCCCCCCCCCCCCAGCCTGCGTGGGTCGGGGGTGGCGTGGGGCGAGCCCCCCCCCCCCCCGTGGGTCGGGGCTGGGACACAGGCTGCCCTCGCCAGGCCGGTGCCGCTCTCGCACACGGCTGCACCGTTGCTGCGCAGCCCGGGGCCCCCGTCCCTGCCTGCGCTGGCCGGTGGGGTCCCCGGTGACCCTGCCGCCTTGCACAGCCGCGGGAGAGGAGCTGTGCGAGAGCCCAGGGCAGCCGTGCGCGTGCGGCAGAAGCAGGGCACCCCGGAGACTGCAGCGCCCGGCTCTGTCCCACGTTTAGCTCCAGCCAAGCATTGCCGGGGGGGGCGGCTTTTGGCCCCAGCCGGCCCTCAGGGGAAGCGAGCGCCCAGCGCTGCCGTGCTCACCTGCGCGCCTGAACGCGGTCATCGCCTCCATGACTGCAGCCTTCAGGTTGAAGGCACCAGCCTGCGCCCCGTGCCACAGCATCGCAAACTCCCCGGACACGTGGTACACTGCCAGCGGATGGGTGGGATGCTGAGAACGACAGCGAGGAGATCAGCAGGACCACAGGGAACAACCCGTTCGGGTCCGTTCTGCCGCCCAGGGAACTCCGGCCCCTCGGCGGTGCAGATTCCCCTCCCAGAGCACTGCAGCACCAAAACTGTGATCTGAGGGGGGGAGCACAGAGGCTGCCCAGGAGGTGCTCTAGTGCCCTAATGCAACATGTTAAACCAAGAAAAAGTTGCATCCCCTCCACTTTTGGAATGATGTCGCTGGCTAACCCAAATCTGCATCTCTCCTCCACCTCCTCCTAGTCTCTGGGGATACTCAGTGCCCTCATTCATGAGCAGAGAAGCATGCAGGGCTTACTCGGGCCTTGACGTCCCTCACGAGGTCCAGGTAGGGCATCCCAGGTTTCACCATCAGCATATCTGCTCCCTCACGCACATCCCGGTCCTGTGAGGAGAACACACACCTGATCCCTTCAGCTCTGGGTAAAAGAACACTTTCCAGGGAGTGTTGAGTTGGTTTTTCCAAAAGTTTTAACCTAGAGTTTGGTCTTCCCAGGAGCATATTGTCACAAGAGGGGTTTGGCAAGCCTCTAAAGGTCACAGGACGCCACGGGCAGGCTGCGATCGGAGATACGATGCTCCCCTCACCAGCAGCGCGGTGCCTGGGGGAAGCTGGTGGCTGCCCGTCCTATGCCCTGTCACTCAGAGCCCCAGGAGAAAGCAGTGGGGTACGGCGTCACCAACTCCATCGTTCCTAATGCACAACGCTCAGGCCCACACTGGGAATCAGCTCTCTAGCAAGCTGATGGGCAGTGACGTTTCGCTAGCTTGTGGAGGGGGACACCCTCAGCCATTTCAGACCAGCATGCCTCCCACCTCCTCCTGCCTCAAACGCGTTTGGGCTTGCTTTCCCCAAACCCTTTTGTGTTGCTGCGTGTGAAGGCTTCTCGCCCTGTCACTGCGCAAGGGTTTTCTGGTCCCCGCAGCTATAAAAGCGTGACTCTTTGGCCCAGCCTCAGGCAGCCTGGCCTGCTAGCCCAGCGCTGGGCAGGGCTCACTCACCACGGCTCGCACGGCCAGGCCCCTGGCGCCCGGAGGCAGCTGGTAGCATCGCCTGTCTCCAAACGCAGGTTTGGATAGCGCAGCATCTCTGGGAACAAGGCAGCGGGCGGGAAATCAGCAAAGCATCGACACGGTTCCCTGCGCCCCTCACCCCGTGCTGCTTCACAAGCATGAGGATGGACTGGAACAACTGTCTGAGCTGCTTCCTCCTCCTCCCCATCCAGCCCAGGGTGGGCTGTCCCAACCCACCTCACCCCCTTGCATTGCCCTGAGCCATTGCAAATTTGGGAGCTCCAACAGGCCCAAGCTGTCCCATGCTGGCAGCCCCAGCAAGCATGGAAAACATGTTTCACAGTAGGAGTGGCCAGTGTGGACCCAGCCATGGCTTAGACTCTGGGCTGAGCCCTGTTCCCTAATAACTAGCTGAGGACACACCTGCTGGCCAGCCTGGTGCTGTGCTGATGCTCCTTGCAAAGAAACTCACCTGAAGGGACCGTAAAAACAGGATGCAAATTTGGCACTGTAGCTCATCACTGAAACCTGCAGAGGAGAGGGGAGCCATGAGGACCAGAGGTGCTTTGTTGCATCCCAGCTCCAGAGCAAGAGCGATTACCTCCTACAGCTGTTTCGTACTCAGCCCCACACCCTCCTTCTCCTGCCAGAGGCCTGGCACCTCACTTTCCCCATGCGTCTGGCCAAGAGCATTCCCTTCCTGCATGCACTGGCGCAGGGAACGCCCTGCGACACACGCTGTGGAAGGTGGAGCCTTACTTCTTCCAGCATTTGCCCAGGTCACTTCCCAGTGCAGCCTCCATATGGGCCCCACGGAAGTTGCTCCTGACTTTGGCACACACGGATCCCACGCTCACCTTGTTGCCCATGTCATTGGAGATCAGTGCCTTCTTCATGGCCGCGATGCGCCCATCCATCATATCTGAGGGGGCAACGATGTGGCAGCCTGCAGGGAGAGACCAGAGACACCGAGAACTGCCTGAGGCTGTAACAGTGCCAAGAGCCCCAGCTCGCTCTGGCAAGTACCGTTCAGCAAACCTGGAAAAAATCTTCCATTGCTGCAGAAGGTGACCCCAGAGCACCTCCCGTCAGGGGACCAAAGAGGTGAGTCTGGGATGCAGTGCACTGAGGGCAGGTGGAGCCCTTTCCAGCTCAGAGCACAAGCACTCCCGCCTGGAGCCAGGCATAGTTTGCTTTTGGGTCTGCAGTAAGCAAAAAGGGGCAAAATTGCAAGAGCCAAACTTGGATACTGCTGCCAGGAGACTCCTCACCTGCCTTGGCATAAGCCAGTGACACTTCTGCTAGCCGCTGGCAACTGAGTTCATTCTGGATGGTGCCATCTTCACGCAGGATACCTAGGAGACGATGGGATTAGGCAGGGTAGAGGACAGCCTGCCTATTGGCTCTATCCCTAGGGTGGGAGCATGGCTCTCAGGGCTCCTCACACATGTCCAAAACAAGTTACTGAGATGCTCTGACCAACGGTGGGAACTGTTAGAGAGCTGAGTAAAGAGGTGCAGCGACCAGGAGACCAACGTCACGGCACTCCAGGGACCAAACTCAACACACGCATGCTCCAGGAAGGGAATACAGAGGTGGGGGGCCTAGATGGGTGCTCAGATGACTCTCAGCTGATCAGGGAGTGGGTGACACTGCTTCTCCCATTGCTGCAGGTGCCTTAACCGTCTGTGCCCCCCACCCTAGCTGGCTGCTCTCATAACCCAGAAGGTTCCCCCAGGCTCAACGCAACTGCACCCAGTACCTGGAGCCCAAGTCAACTCGGGGAAGGAGCTGGCCAGGCCCACCAGCACCCATTGCTCCTTAGCAGAAAACAGCAGGCCCCCAGAGGCTCCCAGTCACAGGAAGGCGCCACTGCAGAAAGGTGTGTGAATAACACCCCCGGGATCCCACACCGTGCACTCACCACAGTGCCCGTGGGATGTGTAAGGGCACAGGCAGACGTCGCAGGCAATGAGCAGCTCTGGGAAGGTGGAGCGGATCTTTTTGATTGCCTGAATGGCAGGTGTGTCCTCCGCATCCGCGGCAGAGCCTCTCTCATCCTGTGAGAGAAGAGAAATGCCTCCGCACACAGAGCCAAGGGCTTCCCGTGCCCTTTCTGTACTAGTGCCTCTGGCAGTTTTCTGCCCAAGAAATGTTTTCTGAACTGTAAGACCCTCTGGTGTAGAGTAGTGTGATCACCAATGATGGAAAAGGGCAGTGGAGCTTCTGGTAATGATTGCAAGTCTCAGGACCGCCTAGCAACAGCTCCCAGTGCAAGACTAGATCAAGAGAAACAATCTTCTCAAGTCATCCATCCTGCTTTCTGCAGTGCAGAGCTCCCTCGTTCTCCACCAAGCAGTGTTGCACTGCATGTTCACAGGCACAGAGGAGACACCCAGAGCCACCAGGAGCCTTATAGGTGTCACTGCAGTCTCCCATTCCTGTCCCATTCTGCTGAGCGGAGCACAAGCATGCCCAGACACCCTGAACCTCCGTGTTTGGTCAGGAGACCCCCCAGATCCCACACTGCTCTCCCACACCTCTGTGGCTACCCCAAACCTGCTCCCACAACCTGCTAACGCACACTGACCTTGGGGACCTTGCTGGGCACCCCGAAGATGAGCACACACTTCAGGCCATCCTCGACAAGGGGGCGCAGCATCCCCTCCAGCTTGTTGACTCCATACCTGGGAAGAGCAAAGTGAAGCGGGGCTGCCAGGCACCCAGCCCTGCTCTCCTGGCCAGGGACGGTGCTTCACTCTGGCTACGAGAGCTCCCTGGAGACCCCACAGCCCAGCTACGAAGCAGGGGGACTGCTCATACATGGGGGCTGGGGTGATTGAGCAGGACACTGCCACAGTGTTGTGCTCAGATCCACCTTCCTGGTGGCCGTGCAGAGCCCCAGCTGGGCCCACCTCCAGGCTGCTCCCAAGCAGGCTCCAGAGGCAGCACAGAGTCCACTGCTCGCTGCTCTTCAGGGAGGTTTCAAAAGCTGTCACATGCTTCAGCTTTGGGACTGGCTCCTGGCATCGGCCCGGCTATCATGGCTGATGCACGGCTGCACGGAGCTGCGGCCCCCGCAAAAACACCATGACTGCATCCAGGTCAAACACGCAACCCTCCAGCCTGACCAGTGCTCAGGCGCCCAGGCGGTTGTTTGTGGGGCCACTGCCTGCCTGCTGGGCCAGAGATGGACCTCGGTTCATCATTAACTCAGCTGCTAGTCTGTAAGCACCAAGAAGCAGCTGGAGAAACAGAGGTGTTGCCTGAACACTGGGAGGAACAATCCAGGGCCTTATCTGGGGCTACAGGAGAGTCATCTACCGGGCAGGGACACAGAGGGGGCTGGGCCCTGCTCTGTCTCTGCTCCGAGATGAGAAGCGCACCCTATTCTTGGATCCCTTATCTCAGCTCTCCTGTTTCAGCCCTGAGCAAGTCACGCTGGGGCTCAGCACGGTGAGCTGGGGCGCAAGGTGAGGTGCTAGAGTGGCACGGGCGCTCTGCCGTGGGCTCTCTGCTTGCACAACTGGGGCTAGCAGGGCCAAGCGCCCAAGGCCAGCAGGCCAGACAGAGCGCTCCTGGCCGCAAGGTCCTTTGCACGGCTTGGCTGAGGTGCAGCGGGTGCCCTTCCCGCCCTGATCTACCTCCCGCCACCCAAACGCAAAGACAGAGATTTTATTTGGAAAATCTGCCCTATACAAGGGAGATCCAGCCTGCCTCCCCACAGGAATATCCCCCTCCGGCCCCTCTGACCACAAGCCTAATGCAGCAGCAGATGGAGACAGGATCTGTCAGTCCCACAAGATCCACAGCAGGACAAGAGGCCGTGCTTTTGCGCAGATTTTCCAGCTGCTGCTGGAAACCCCATTCTCTGCCAACTTCTCTGCCCACACAACATGCGAGTGCTCTGGGGCATCGTGGGATCCCGGTACTATCCCTGCTAACACCTGCTGAAGGCAGCATGTTCGATCCGATTCCCTTCCCTTTCTCCGTAGGCGAATGCTCCCACCCTGCCCAATTCCGAGGGATCCCCAAGCCAGGGAATATAGAGGCATGGAAGCGTCGTCCCCTAGCCCTGGCCCTGGCCTGTGCTCACTGCTGGCCGTACATCAGCCCTGTTTGGGGCATGGCAGAGCTTGGCACGCAGCTCAGGGAGTCTGGAGTCCTACCTGGCTTGCCCGGGCAGGCTGGCGATTGGCTCCACCGCATCAGGGCTGTCGCTGCAGAAGTGGGATGGGACAGAGATGTGAGGACTCGGCGTGACAAGGAAGATCAGAGGTAGGCTGTGCCCAACCAACCCAGTCCCTCTCCCAGACGTTCACAGTACCACACAGCACATCCCGGCCTGCTCCCAGGGAATCGTTCAGGGAGTCTGAAGCTCCCTAAGAGCTCAGGGAGTGCCTAAGCCTGTAGCCCCAAGCACAGTCAGCCTGAGTTTGGTTTATCCCTACTCCGTAGGACCAGGACTCACTCACGTGACAAAAATGGGGTAGATGAGGTTGGAAGCATCGAAGGTGGTTGCTGAACACTGCCAGGAGCGTAGCACGGGGTGGAAGTAGCCACTGTGGAGAAGGGACTCTGCCTGCATCTTGGGAATTCACGAGGAGACCGTGGAAGGAGAGTCTGAAATACCAAAAGAAATAGGCAGGTTAGCGGCTGCGTCCCGGGAAGTCACAGCCAGTTTCTGTCAAAAGCTGCTTCTCGCACCCAGCCCAACTCTCCCAGGCTCTGGCCCATGCTGGAGTGGGTGTTGGGAGACCCAGCACCGGCAATCACGGCATGGCACTTCCCCCATCAGCGGGGATGATCTTCTCCCCCCAAAACCCTCCCCATTCTGTGTACAAAACCATCAATTTACAGCCACAAACATCATCCTATAGCAGGAACCATGTTCTCCCCCACGTTCAGAACTACTCTGTAGCCCCTCGGGGCTCAGCGCTCCAGCACGGGGGGCGCAGAGCAGGCTGGAGCAGTCCAACCCTCGTGCCCCCAGCGCTGGGGAAGCCCCACGGCCAGCCCAGGGCAGCTGCTGCTCGCTGAGAAAGCTCTTTCATCGCTCTGCACGTGTTGGTACCAAACACCTCTTGCCTTGGCAGATACCGGTCTGGGACTAGCTGGCTTGTCTGCTGTCAGCTGTCCCTGAGCCTGGAAATCCCAGCCGCTAGACTCCACTGATGTCTGCCAGAGGAAGGGAAGAGCACAGCAACTCCACGTGCTTTTTAAGTCTGCTGAAGCCCCTGGGGCACCTGCTTCCCGGGCTGCGCGGGGATGAAACAGGATTCTTTAGCCCCGGAGCCCAGTAAACGCAGCATGGCCTTTGCTAATACCACGCCACGGGCTCGGTACCCGCTCTGCAAGGCCTCAGGACTTGTCGGGCTTTGTCTGGGGCTTTGTTTTAGCTTGTTTAGCTGTAACAGCAATTTTCTAACGATGAGAGGGTCATTGCTTAATTTGTGTTACTTAACTGTATAATTTTGTGAGATAAGAATAACTAACTTTCATATACATAGCAGTAACAAGTCGTTCAGTGTAGACTGAAGTATTTATGGCTGTAGCGTAATGGGGCAGTCACAGAAGAGTACAGGCACAGGCTGAGGAAAGAGGGCACGGGATGATCCCGAAGACACCAGGGCTATAAAGGACTCACTGGTGGTCACTTACTGCTGGATAAAGAAATGCAGCCTTGGGAGTTGGGCATAACTGATTTTAGGCATAATGAAGAACAGTTATTCAACATACATAAACCACATCATATACGGTAAGCTCGGATACAACAGAGAATTGCCTACACATTAAGAAAGAGCAAGGCACAGAGCATGCTGGAAAACATATCAAAATAGCCCCCAGGGGCCTTTAAAGTGAGGAGGAAGAAACAACCGACATCAATACCCTGCTGCTCGCGGCAAAAAGGAGGAGGAACCCTCCACCGTGAACTTCTAGCTCCTGCAGGACTCACTGTAACGCTCCCTGATGGATGAAACCGAGACTTTGGGATCCAGAGGGGCAATGGAAGGCGGGGGGCAGAGAGAGGGGTACATGCTAGGAGGCAAATGTATAACAACTTTAGCTGTGTTAGCGTTGAAACCTCTTCCGTAAGTATTTTCTTTTTCTGTAATGATTAGACCTGGCTAATAATAATTCTCTGATTAGACAGGTAAGACTTCAGTTTCACCAACAGCAAGTTCTTGGTGTTGCTTACAAGGAGCTCTCCCTTTTGCCAATAATAAAATTTTGGGTGTGACGTTCGGTTGGCGAGAGCGCGACTGAAGGAGCCTGCAGGGGAAGGCTGCGCTTTCGCCCGGGACCAGGCGCTTGGCTGCGGCGCAACAGCAGCTGTCACGGCCAGGACGCCCTGGAAACCACAGCCTGAACAACGGAGCGGCTCCAAGGACTTCTGCTGGCTGCGCGCATCGGCTCCGGGCGGCAGGTCCGCCGAGCCTCCGGCTGTGGAACAGCTACCATGGTTCAAGCAGAGGCTGCCTCTGCTCACCTGTGCCCGCCGGGAGGGATTCCTGCTCCGTCTCAGCGCACGGCATGCAGGCGCTAACCGGCAGTGCCAGGCACTCTGGGGCCTCTGCCCACGCAGGGCCACATCCTGCAAATGCCTGTGGTCAGGCGAGCCCGGAAAAGCAGCACGAGCGAGGTTAGCACCCGCCGACGGCGCCCCAGGCCCGGGGTGACTCTGGCCTCCTCGCTGCTCCGTGGCCAGGCTCCTTGTGCCGTCCCGCGGAGCGGCCACCGCTTGCTCCCAGAATCGCCGTTTGCAGTGCCGCAGGGTTTAGCGCCTCTGGATCAGCGCCAGGCGCAGAGCCACGGAGCCGCTGCGGGAGAGCGCGGAGCCCAGGCAGCTCCCCGGGCAGAGGTCGGAGCACATTTCCCAGCGCCGCTAGCTTTCACGTTCCTCCAGCGTCTGAGGACTGTCCTCCAGAAATTACTAGCAAAGTCCCCAGGGGACATCACGGACTTTGTTTTCAGAGCTAAAAGTCGAGGGATGCGGATGGGGGAAGAGCTAGCGATTTACTTCTGAAAGAAGAAAAAGAGATTCCTCAGCCTGGCGACCCCCAGGCCAGGACCAGGCTTCACGCAGAAGATCCTTCTAACACAGCTGTGTGACCCATCTCTGGGGAGCAGCCCCCGGTCCCCAATCCCATCACAGCTTTCCCATGCACAGGCTTAAATCCAAGAGCCAGGAGCGATTCCCCCAATGATCTAAGTCTTGCTGACCCCTCCACCTGCATCCACTGCGCCTGGCTCGCTCCGGAAAACAGAAACATTCGTTAGCTTTCCAGGACCGCGGTCCAGAGACGAGTTTTACACTGGCCCCTTGCTACACCAGTCAGCAATGGAGTTGTGCAGGAAAAGGCTCCATTCTTCTTAAAAGCCTTAAAATTTGAAGGGTTTTGCTATTTTGCATGGGGATAAGCTCTAGACCTTTCAAACAATTTCAACATTAATCCAAGCTGTCGGCCTGCATCAGACTAGCCCAGTGCCTAGGGCACTCACCTATAACGCAGGAGCACCACATTCGATCCAGGGCTTTAATCGAGTCGCTCACGTCCCCGGCAATTGCCTGTGTTTGGGGCTGGGGGCAAAGGCTCAGTGACTTATTATTAAATATATATATATACATATATGTAAAAAAAAAAAAAAATATATATATATATAAATAAACACTGAATGGACCCCATTGACCAAATACGCTGGTGCTGGCGTGGGAGGCATGCTGGCAGCGTCACTGCATCACTCTGGAAACAATTTTTAGATCTGGAAAGCTGCCCCTCCGCTCTTGCCTCGCACCCAAGGCGACAGCCCCGCGGTGGCCGGGAATCGGCAGCTCCGGCGCGGCGTGGGTCAGCTGCTCGGGGCCGGGTGCCAGACCGGCTCGCAGCCCGCCGCTCTCGGGAACAAAGGGTTCAGCGAGCAAAATGCACCTCGAGAATCCAGAAATTGTTTTCACAGTTAATCCCAGAGGAGGAAGGAGAGGGGGGTGGTGGTGGGGGGGATCAGAGGCAACGGACTGCAATTGCTCTGTAAGAGACAGATAGAGGCTGCAGCTGCAGAAACTGAGCTCTCTGGGGAAAGGAGGAGGTGGTCACGCGGGAGAATTGTGGAGCGGAGATAGCAGCCCCCATGGGTGGGCCTGCAGCGCCCACGCTCTGGTGCCAGATGGGCTCTCTTCCGAGGCCCTCCTTACGCGCCTTGCTCGCACGTGAAGCTCCCTGCAGCCACCCCGCACGCTCCTTTGACCCGCACGAGGCACGGTGTCAGAAGAGGACACCAGTGTCAGAACACGGCACCGGGACCTTACTGCACCAGAGCCACTGTGCACCTGCTGCCGGAAAGCCAGGGAAAGACTGCGGCGATGCAGAGGGAGGACAGCAAAAGAGCCTGCGACGAGGGGCCCCTCAAAGCGAGAATGATTCACCTACGTTATCTCCTCAACCATGACTGAGGACCTGCTTCCCCTCAGGGCTGGGCAGATCCCCCAAAGGCTCCCACCAGAGCACGTAGCCTTTCTTTGGGACCAAATCTGTCTTTCTAAAGAAGCTTGCTTCACACACATGAAGCTGAAGGGTCTGAGAAGCTGTCGCGTGGCCACCTCCCTCCAGAGCGCTAATAAATACACGGTTAAGAACAACCGTGCAGCCCCCCCACCCCAAGAGCAAAAGGCTCTAGGACAGAAAAAAACATTCTGGCTTTGTTCCTTTGTGCTGGGACTGCCCCGGAACCAGCCCAAACGCTCCGGACCTGGAGTGGCTCCTTCACTCATTCCAGGCCTCCGAAGGTGAAGCAACCAGTTGCATCACTATATTTAGCTACAACACAGAGAACGTGAGGAAAGAGGCGTCACTGCAAAACTCTTCTGGGCTCCTGCAGCCTCTGCGCGAGCTCTGCAGGAACGAGACATCCCAGGCCGGCTGTAAGAGCACGAGGGAGAGCTAAGCACGCGGCACCCTCCAGTTTGCACTAGTGCACGTTAAACAAACCTGCTCTGCGGACTGAAGCCAGATCAAAAGCAGGCCAACAGCACGAGCTGGAAAGGTTTATTCCAGCTGGCAGCTGCTAACGTTACTACCGAGCTGGCAGCTGCCTCTTCGCTGCTGAACCACGAACCCTCCAGCCTGGCGGCAGCCACATTCCAGCTTTTGAAGAGGCGAGAATGGAAGCGGCCCCTTCCTTCGCTGCACAGCGATCTGCTCCGCGTCCTGGGGACGCACAAGCTCCCCAAATTCCAGGTGGGAGCAGGGCCGGGCGGAGCGGATACCGGGAAGCAGGGCTTGGTGGAGAGGCGAATGGGCTGCAGCACCCTCGAGGGCAGGTCAGCGAGCAGCCGCTAGCGGCGGGCAGGGCGTCACGGAGGATTCGCCCCGCGCGCTACCGCCGGGCCGGCGGCAGGCTCAGGGAGGCCGCGGCGGCACCGGCACCGACGACGCCGCGGGAGGCGCGGGCAGCCCCGCTGCCGGACCCGGGGCAGCCGCGGCCGCCGCAGGCCAAGGCCGAGAGCGCGGTTTCCTCGCCCCCGCGCTGCAGCACCCGCAGGAGCTTCCCGGTCGCCCCCGCCTCGTCCTCCCGAGCGGCCCCGCGCAGCCGCCCCGGCCCCCGGCGCGTCACCCGCCGCCCGCGGTGCTTTACGCGCTGCCGCCGCCGCTGCCGCCGCCGCGCTCGTCTCCCGCTGCTGCCGCCGCCGCCGCCGCCCGCGGGCCGGCACTCGCCCCGCCCCCTTAGTAACCCGCCACCTGCTTTGCATAAACCCGCCCTCTTATCTGCATATCCCCTCCCCCCGCCCCAAGAGCGTGTCCCGGGGCGGGAAGCCGCGCGCGGCGGCGGGCGGGGGAGGGGCGGGGCCCTGGCGGCGGGCGGGAGCCGGGGCTGGAGACGGGCTGGGGGGGGGGCCGGAGTTGTGGGGGCTGGAGCTGGGGCTGTAGGGGCCTGGTGCCAGGCTGGGGGGCAATGTGGGGGGCTCAGAGCCATGCTGGGGGGCAACGTGGGGGCTCAGGGCCATGCTGGGGGGGCAACGTGGGGGCCCGGAGCCATGCTGGGGGGCAATGTGGGGGCCCAGAGTCATGCTGGGGGGCAATGTGGGGGTCCGGAGCCATGCTGGGGGGCAATGGGGGGGGCGCAGGGCTGTGCTGGGGGTCACGCTTTTTACTCTGCTTCATCCGCTCCCAGGAGACACTGCTCGAGGTCACTGCAGGAAGCCGCCTGCTGCTCCCACGCCATAGCGCCCTTCTCCTGGCGCCTCTCCCCTCTCCCTCCCCCCGGCCAGGGCGTCCGACGGGGTACCAGGGTGACCCCAAGGCCACGGCTGCCGCTGCCAGCGATACAGCCCCGCAGGCGGCAGCGCCAGAGCTTCACTGCCTCGATAACGGGAAACCTTCCAGTTATTTAGTCTCAGCGCTTCCCTTGCTCCTCTCACGGACGCCAGATTGCAGTAACCCGGGCAGACACTACTGTCCTTCGCTATCTACTCCGTAGCTAGTTTTATACAGTTTGCTTCAGCCTTTGCTACATGCTCAGATGTGTGCTTATGCAATGGCAAATGGCTTTGCTTTTTTTTTTTTTTTTTAATTAAAAAACAGAAATAACTGACTCCATTTCTGTGAAGAATCTGGCTTTTATTTAAATATTGTTCCCTTCCAGAAGATACACCCCAGATTTGTACTATAAGAGGATGAAAAAAAAAGAGAGAAGGCCTTTTTCGTACTTGGAGACCTTGGGGAGACACTGTCAACATTTCAGTCTTTTCTGTCGTTATTGACTGCATGGCAGCAGAAGCTAGACGGCAGAAAGTCTCTTTTGATCCAGTTCTTTTCATGAGCTGGGCTTCTGCATGATGAAAAAACATCATGCCATGAAAATGTAAAGGCAGGGTAGCTCTTGTGGGAAGCTTTGCATCAGTTTTTCAGAAGAAACACTGAAAAGAATGTACCACTCCACACAACTGCTCACTTTTAAACTGCGCATCAGCAAACTTTTGAGTTTACTTAAATGTACCTAAAATTTTCCTCAGGTTTCCTTCAGCAGAGCTCATTTAAGTCCAGTTATTAGGTTTATTAAGCCTTTAAATGAGCAGTCAAATGATAAAACTTTTTTTTTTTTTTCCTAAAAGGGGCTTAGTAAAATAGATTCTCACAGAAGAGAAAGGAAAGGTATCAAAACTAAGAATTCAAGTATGAAAGAACAAAACTACAGGAATGCTAGAAATACAAACAGCTTGCTTGAACCCATCTTTCTTGGGGGGAGTCATGCAAAAACCACAGGCTGGAGGCTGGCCTTCCTACGTAGGAATACCCTGTCCTCACTGCACTCCTAGAGCCCATCACACTGGGAGGTAGACTGTATTTTTTGATAAGCTCTGGATAGCTTGTATTAAAAGGCTAATGGAGGACCTTTGTTCCATGTAGTTAGCCCATTCCAATCTGAAAAAATAAAAACCCACAGGAAAACCCAACCAATCTATTCTAATACCACGTGTAAATTTGCTGCAGTCACCAACCTGTCTGCAGAAGGAACTGCAACTCGAAATGTGGTGAGACCGTCAGCTCCACCAGCGCCCACTGCTGACCTGTAACAAATGTACCGCTTGATACAACACTGCATCACTGCTGATACGTAACACATCTTCGCTCTTAGTTTTGCTTCATATTTTTAATAAAATGGCTCTTGGTCTCCCAGGGGCTTTAAAAGACATAAAACAAGCACTTTGGGTATTTAGTTTATAATTGCAGTGAAGTTCTTTTGATTTGGACTGATTCCGGGTAGAAAGTCAGCTCAGTGGACCACTGGTCCCTGTGCAGTTGCACTGTATCACTGCATACAACTGGTAAGGTTGTAAAACACATTATCAGTGTCACAGCACAAAGAGATGGCACAGCCAGAATGCAAGAAAATGAAGGGAAAATGAAGTCACTTAGATAAAATCCTTAAACGTTCAGCTTCTGAGATGTGAAGGTCTCTCTCTTAACATCATCATGTAGTTTCTAAACCCCAAAGCTACAACCTATTCAATTCAGCCTCTGACTTGGTTTAACAAGCTTATTCAACAGTTCCCTCATGTTCTCCTGACCAGTTTCCATACTGAGAATCTGACATTTCTTTTTCCTGTACTTCAGAGCCAACCCAGCATAAAAAGCACAGTCTTTTTACCCAGTCATTACTGTTTGGTCAGAATCTGGAGAGAGTGCCAAGTTCCCTGTGCACAGGGAGGAGGTGGTCCTTCCACTAGAAAAGCTGTAGTAGAAGTCCTTTATATACAAGTTAAAGCCAAAAAGGGATGGGCCCCAGAGGAACAGTACAAAGCTCTACTGGAAACCAAGAGGGGACACAGCAAGACTGATTTACAGCATTTATCTCCCTATGAACAGAGCCCAACTCCCGCACACGTCTCATCAGAAAGCTCAGTTGTCCACTTCTTCCTCCTCATTTTGCTCTTCTTCCTCCATTCTTTCATCATCGTCATCATTCTCTTCCTCTCGGCTCTTATCTTGCTCTTCTGAGTCTGCCTTCTTGTCTTTATCTTTTCTTGCTTCTTTCTTTCCTTTCTGTTCACGTCTGTAAACTAAAACAAAAGAGAACACTGAAAAAGCGCAGGTCAGCCTGTGCACTGCATGAAGAGTAGAGCGGCTGAAGTCCAACGCCCACTTGCTCTCCAGGGTTACAACGGGAGCAGCGAACTCGGAGCAGCGACTCACCCTATTATTTGAGCTGTGCTGACCAGCTCCATAGGAAATCAGGTTAAGTGCTGTTCAGCAGAACTATGCTGAAAAGGCCGCAGGAGTTCACATTTACAGGCAGCACCTAAGACTTTCCTTAGACAAACATAATAGGGGAGTGATATCAGATGAGACTTTCCCAATCCTCATCAGTTGTGAAATAATGTTATCCCAGTCCTGTTAAGGTGCACATTATTTATTCCCCAGGCAAACTGCAGTGTAGGATGCTGGGCAAAGAAAAGAGAAACAAGACAGGGAAATAAGTGTTGCTTGTTGAACCTTCTAGAAAAACAGGACTTGGTGCTACTTAGACTCCTTCGACATGAACTGAGACCAGTACCTTCCAGTGATTCTTTTAAAGGGGCTACAAATCGCTGAAACTCCATTTCCTCCATGGCAGAGAGAACATCACCAGCATTCAGTGTTTTCCTCTTCCCCTTCATTGCAAAGTTATTTGCACTAGTCAAAAAACAAGAACAGAGATAATTGATAACTATCAATTTATTCTTGCTTCTTAAGGTCACAAACAACTTCCCCCCCCAAAAAAGTGAGCTCCTAAACATTCAGTTGTTCTTATCACATACTATAGCTGACTTACTATAATAAAGATATTTTCTTGTTTATACTGGCTGTTCATGTTTTCATCTAGTTGCATTGCTTCCCCACATTGATAGTATTCTGTTTGTATGGACCTTTCCTACAAGTAACCGGGAGAAGGAGAGAAGTTTGATCATTGGCTATAAGATGGTAATTCCATAATCTGGGTGAGTACTTAATACCCGAGAAGGGACTGTCTGCACAGCATATTCCGAGCAAACACACATGGCCATATTCCCAGCCACCCAAAAGAGGTTACTGTATCCTCTGGGATCAGCTCCAAGGCAGACTAAGGTTATCTCAGGTTTGTGCTAATTCAGCTACATGGTGAGCCTGGAAAATGAGCAAAGGGCTTTCGCATTTGCCTGGAAAAATCTGGCCGTGCTCCAAGGCCAGATGGCAGTGCGGGAGCCGTTCTTATTCCTCATGGTGTAGGCTGACACCCTCATTTAGAGAGTCCTAGCTGTCTTCCCTCACTGCTGCAATTTGATGGATTGGGCTATGCTGAAGATTGTTTTATTTATATAAACAGTCAATATTTCACTGGAGCACTGAAAAAAATCATCTCCAGGAGAGCCAGCAAAGAGGCTAGTTATAAATGAACTGCACTGGTGATCTGATCCAACCATTTCTTACCATGATGTTGCATAGAGCACAAACACACTTGCTGCTCGAGATATTGCGCTCCGAGCTTCTTTAGAAATATTTACGCCATCAGGAAGCTGAAAAGCAAATTTAAGTTTTATCAGTAGCTGCTATAAATGACTCCAGACTTGCATAATTCACGTGTCAGCTCAGCTAAAGCATTCAGAGAGTTCAGCATGACTAGAAACTATTTGTTTCAGATGCTATTACAGAAAGTTTGATGCTAGCTGAAAGTTAACGATCTTACTGCGTTCTCTAAGCTACATAGAAGGAAAGTAAATTCTGCATCAGCAGTGGGTCTGGCCAGCATCTTGGTGACGATTCATCTGATTACTATCAAATTCTTGATACAGAACAGTCACCCAGCAATATCTGAATTCATTCATTGATGCCTCATGGCTTAAGACCATCATATCATTAACTTAGTTACTAGGACTTACTCCAGTCTTCAGCATAGACAAGAAATTGCACTTAAAAACTCATGTTTCTGCTCTGATTTTGTTCTGGGAGCCGGTTCAGGAAGAGGCGTTCTCACTGCCTCATCACTCCTGCCTCTGAACATTACTGTAGGATTTCAAAGCCTGGATTGTTACTCCTGGCACCTGGAAAACTGGGCTGAGGGCAGAGCTTTTCCTCAGAGGTGCACAATATGCGTGACAGCACGCGGGGCTGCACCCACCGCTCTCCTGGGACGAGCTATTCCTGGCGCTTGGGCACATTTGGGGAACTCGAGCTGGCAGCAAAGACGTGGAATAAAGAAAGTGCTGCGGGGGCTGTTTTGGGGGAGTTTGTCTGTCGGCACCCACCCCCTCTCCCTCGCTCGCTGGGGGCCGCTGACGGCCGACTCCACCGCTGAGCTGTGGCTCCCCCGCCGCCACGACCGCCGAGGGGACGCGGCCCGGTGACCCGGTAACCGGCACTGCCTTCGCCCCGGGGCAGCGGGCCCCGAGCTAGTGGACGAGCCGCAGCCCCCCGGGGCTCGCCCAGAAGCGCCGCCTCGGCGCCAGGGCCCCGCCGCCGATCCCCGCCGCCTCCCCGGCCCGGCCCGGCCCGCGCCGCGGCGCCCACCGCCTCCTTGATGATGCGGGTGATGACGGCGTTGGGCAGGTTCAGGTCCTCGGGTCTCTCCGCCATCCTGCGCCCCCTGCAAGGCAAACGGGAGCGTCACTCGCCGCGCCGGGGCCGGGCCGGGGGGAGGCCCGGTGCCCGCAGTACCTCGCCGCGTGCCGGCCGCCGCACCGCGCCGCGCCGAACCGAACCGCGCGCCCAGCCGCTGCCCTCTCACCTCTGACCCCTCCCAGCGTGCAGCGCGCCCCTTCCCGGCCTGCCCCGCGGCCGCCGCGCGCCCGAGCGCGGCCGTTGCCTGGTAAGCAGCGCACGCCCGCTAACGAGGAGACGGGCCGCTGCGGGCGACGGCTGAGGCCCGGCAGCACGCTGGGCCCGGGCGGGAGCCTGGCGGCACGCGGCACGGGCAAGGAGGGGCGGGAGGCAGGACCAGGGGCGGGCGGCGCAGGACGGGGCGGGGATCGAGGGGCCAGGGGCGGGGCCAGCAGTATCGGGGGCGGGGCTGGGGTGTCGTGGGCGGGGCTAGGGAGGCGGGGCGCCTGCGGGGGCGGGTGGCGGGAGTGAGGGCGGGGCAGTTCGGGGGAGCTTGCGGGGGGGGAAGGATGGGGTGGGGGACAGTTCATGGGAGCCCTGGCGGGGGCGGGTGGTGGGAGCCGGGACGGTTGGTGAGGGAGCCGGGGGGGGGGGGTGAGAGCCCGAGGGGAGGCAGAGGCGGTTGGTGGGAGCCCTCGAGGCGGCCGCGCGGCCCCGCCGAGCCGCTCCCGGCCTCGCGCAGCGCAGCCCCGCGCGGGGGCCGCCTCGCCCCGCCGCCGCTCGCCCCCCCCGGGCCTTCGCCTCGCCGGCCCCGGCGCCAGCAGCGAGTCTCGGGGTGAGAAGTGGTTTCGCTGGCGCTGGAGCTGGAGCGTGCCCGCAGCGCAGGGCCTCCTGGCCAGCCTGGGCCTTTGGGCGCGAAGCCGCCTTCAGCTGAGGCATCGCTGCCCCCCAGCCCCACGCGTGTAACGCTGGGCCTCAGTTTCTCTTCAGTTCAGTTCATAAGTTTTTATCCCTTTCGATAATGTGATAAGGCAATTAAAGTAAGCAAACTCAGGGTGTTAGCAGGTAGTAGATTGATCTGGTGCAGTGTCAGAGGTGATTTTTGAAATTGGGAGTGTTAATTGTCAGTGCATCTCTTCTCTGTACAAAGCATACGTTTTCCAGCAGTAGTTTGTGCTTATTTGTGAGATGAGTTTATATGAAAAGGTTGGAGCTTGTTTTGGAGCTGATAGTGTTCCGGGAATAGTACACCGCATTTTGAGTATAGAAGGGTCAGACCTGAAGAAAGGCTTGTGTGCCTGAGAACGTGATTGCGTTTCCAGTTATACTGGTTGGATTAATAAAAGCCGTCACCCATAGGTACAAATCATGGCTCTTGAGTCTCATTTTTAGCACAGTTTAACGTATTCTACTGTTAACTGTACGGCCACTTTATGGCGTGCAGAGACAAGATGTTGTAGCAGGCGTTGGATTAGTTTCTAATGAAAGCGATGACAGATTGTAACTGGTCCACTTGTAAGTGTAATAGATGGTATTAATGTTGGCTTGGAGCTGGCTGTCTGCTCACTGCTCTTAGAAGAGTCATTAGAAGCCATTGTAGCTTGTTTTGTTTTTCATTTTGCCAGAGGGCAAGGTTGTCTTTTGTACACACCTTTTCTAATTTGAGAAGAAAGCGAGGCGAGTTATGTTGCTTTCTGGTGAAGGAGGTGGACTGGAGTAGAAACAGAAATGGTGCAGCCCAAAGCTTCTGCTCTCATGAACCTGTTCTAGACGCTTCTCGTCGTGAAGAGGTGTATATCTTTCTGATGTGATGGACTCTCTTCTTTCTTGGATGCTTTGATTACCAATGAAATAACTGAGACTAAAAAGGTGTGCTTGTTTTTAATTACAATATCTAGAGGGTTGAAGCTGGGTCTATTAAAGTAATAATTAACTTATGTTTTCTTTGAGACATTTAATGGCAATATTGTCTCATGCTTTTTTGTTTTTCCACACAGGCTAGCGTAGCCAAACCACTCCTTTTGTGTCACTGTAGTTATGCCAAAGCCACAAGCAGAAATTATTGTACCAGTGTAAAACGTGACTTGCAGTAGTAAGCTTCACTACTGCAAGTCACATTTTATATGTTACATGTTCTACAAGTTACAGCTAGATGAGACTAGAAAGGTATTTTGATATAAAAGCTCTGGATCTACAGGGTACAATGCCAGCTCGTCATGACCTAGGATGGATATGCCTGAGGACAACCTGTGATCTGATTCCCCCCCCCCCCCCCCCCGCAATTTTGTTATTTTTAACTTTATTTTTATACTGTGTACATCTTCAGGTTTGTTTTCTTCTGCTAAATTAATATGCACTAATTTTCTATTTTGCAGAGTATTTAAATAGATGATACCATCTTACTGCCCTGCCTTCGTCCTGGAGTGGTTGCAAAAATGATGACTGCAGATGTAAGCCAGTGGGATGAAACTATTTGTGATAAGGTTATTTGTCAACATCCCCAGTGCTGGGATACACTGAGGAGGATTGAAGAGGGACATCCTCGGATCTGTTTAAGAAATTCTGATTCAATTTCTAGAATGTTTTTGGAAAGTGAAGGTAAAGTTTTGGTTAAATTCTTATTTTCACAAAAGAAGGGAAAAAAGCATTCTTACATTTGAGATAACTAACTTGAAATCCTAGTGAAGTCAAGGCAATTCTCAGTTTTCACGTGAGGTAGCTAGTGAAGTTGAAGACTGTTCATAGATTTTTAGATTTTTAAAGCTGGAAGCAATCACTAGATTGCCTAGTCTGACCTGTATAAAGTATTCATGCCCTTCAGTATTTATTTCAATAGCTTGTTCAGATAAAGCATCCCTTCCCTAAGGTTGGCTGATATCAAGAAAGATGGAATCTATTACTCTCCTTGGCAGCTTGTTTCAATGGCTTCTTGTTAAATTTAGGTGCTCAATCTCCAACATGCATTTTTCCTTAAGTATATGTCCATAAGACCTCACTCGCTAATAGCAGATTTCATTCCACCTGAGGACCTCAGCAACGCGCTTCAGGAAAGTCTTTGTAAGTGAGGTTTCCATATCAGCTGTGTGTACTCGTTGATCACTGCTTCCTAGTGTTTGCCTGTAGGTCTGATCTCCTGTTCAACCAAGCGATTCATCAGTGTTTGACAAATCTTGCTGTCATCTTTGGGTCGCTATGGACAGATAATTAAAAAGAAAGAGTTGTTTTACTTGTGTTGCTATAATTCCTCAAGATACACTGTACACAGTGGCCTGACAATGTGCCCTTCTCTTTTGTAGCTTCGCAGAGCCCTTTAGTGGGGACTCTGAGCAGCTAAGGAGCTGACTGGGGGTTGATGTTGCACTAACCTTCGTGCTCTTAGAATGAAGGGTTGAGGGTCTGCAGGGCTCATGCACGGCACAGCAAATGCTGTGGTGTGGAAGGTGGTGATTTCTTGTATTTTTGGCGCTTGGGCCCTGGGAATCACAGAATCACAGAATCGCTGAGGTTGGAAGGGACCTCTGGAGATCATCTAGTCCAACTCCCCTGCTCAAGCACATAGATGATCTGCACATAGAGAACTTCTCAAAGAATCACAGTTGCTATAAGGTGAATTATTGTTTCCTTAGCTAGAAATTCTGGCTCCTATTAAATGGAGTTAATACACTGATGGAGCTGTTGTCTTCAGTGGCAGTAAATAGTTATTAAACACTCCACAGGTTTTAATTATCAGATCCTTGATGTTCACCTTGCATTTGCTTTACTTTGCTTAGATGAATTTCCAACATTGAAAATAGTAAACATGCCTCCCAGCCAGTCTTTGAGAAGATGCGTCAGATGTTCCAAGTGTCCCAGAACTTTCTCCATCTCTGCTGCACCCTCTCTTCTAAATTCCATGCTTCAAGGAAGTTCAGATGAAGATAGTACTGTCAGGTGAATTGCTCTGAACGTCCATCTGTGAGTTTTAAGCCTGCAGTAAGGGTGGGCAAGAGGGTGATGGCCTGCTTGTTTTTTCTCAAAGAGCTCCCGAAAATATTAGGTTCAGCTGTAGTGGACACAGCTTACAAAGTGTTGTTTGTACTGTGTAGAACACACTGTTAGCAGTAACGGTTTTGAGTCTTGCTTAAGTTTAATTCCTTGAAAATGATGCTTCTGTATCATTAAGACCAAATAAATAACAAATTTGAAGTACAGATTATTCCTCTATAGAATAATCGCTGTGGAGTACGTATATGGTCCCTGTCAGTACTGAAGCCCTATTAAGATAGGTGCAATAAAATTCTTGAAGAAACACAGGTCCTGATTAAATTTGGGCCTACAGCGGTGTAGAATCTGGTCATTAGACCTTGAACCTGCAAATGGTTGGGTATGTTCATAACCCCTGTAGGCCTGTGAGTCAATTCACACCTCTTCCCCGTCATTAGTGCTATCTGGATCCACCCTCACCTGCTGTGGAGCTATTCACAGAGTAAGTTATCACAGAGCTTGAGTCAGAGGGGACAGTAAAGCGCTCAAGGGCAGAGTCAAGCGCGTGTCCTGTTAGCTCCTTTTTGTAACAAAACAGGAAGGGACGAAATGCTCGCATAGCCGAAGGCAGGCACATAGCTACGTAGCTCAAATCTGAGGGGCTTCCCGTGGTGTGGGCTGTTGTTACAGCATTTGTTTTTACTAGTTGAAATTTGTCATAGACTTGCCGCTCTGCATTCTTTTCTTTTTCGTTATAGAAGAAGAATGAATTTTAAACACTTGATGGTATCCTCTTTTTAAAGAAAATGAGCTTTTATTCTTTATACTTCTGTCCTGAAACTTAGCTCTAATATCTCAAAACATTCCCGCTGTCCTTTCCCTAAAGTAAAAATAGCCTAGAAACAAAGAGGAGCCCAGTTCCCAGTGGAATGCATTGGCATATAGATGTCACTCACACACTCCTCTTCCTAACTCAGGTCTTCCAAGGTTAGATCATCTCTGACTAAGGCTTTCCAATCCAACTGTTTCATCCTCAAAGCTTAAACCACTCTAGCCATCACAGTGTCAAAATCAAAACCGTTTCCTAGAGTCCCTTTTATTATAAACTGATTCAGTGGTTCTGATTATGAGAAAAATCATCAGGCTAAAATTCTACTGATTGGGAAGATTTTCCCATCTGACACGAGAATGATATGAGCACAAATTATTTGTATGCAGACAGAATTAAGGAGCTATTTCAGCTGCATGGACCAACTGTTCCATTAATGCTGGCTTTGTTAATTCTCTTTGGAAAGTGCTTTGAAAAGGAAACCTGTAGGGTAACCTCTGATTTGCTTTTCATGCTGTTCATTTGCATTTGTCTCATCGTGAATCTCACTTCTATTTGTATTCCAGTTCAGAAAGACCTGTTTTCCCAGGCTTGAACTCTGCAGCAGGGTCAAACGTTATCTCACCTAGACAGATGAGCTTCATGGTCTTGAATAACATTGGAAAAGTGAGTGTTTTCAGCTTTGGAGGAGGCTGGTCAGAGTGGTTAAACGTGTGTCTGTTTACTGAAATTTGTAGCATATCCTTAAGTTTCTGGAAACTGAGCAATGATGCCTTTGTATGGAGCGCTTGGACTCTTTCAAAGGCATAACCAAGAAAAACGCTATCCGTCCGAGCATCTGATATTCAGTGGTTTGCATCGAGTAACGATAGATCATTCAGTGTCTTTCTGACTACTACAGAGATTGGAACAGTTGTGAAACTATATCTGCAGTGACTGGGTACGCTCAGCTAATCTATTCGGGATGCAAATGAAACCACAGAGGTGGCTTAAGGGGGCCACGTTAAGGCTGAACTAATGGTGTGCCACTACCAAAACGGGATGACTTTCAATGACGGTAAACTGTTTGACTTGCTTGGCGGTGACATGTACCTTCATTCTTTAAATGTGGTTTCCTGACCAATTTAAGCGGATCTTAATCCTCACTCCTCTGAAAGAGCTTACTCCTGGCCACGTGCTTCTACTATTTGCTTTAGGAACTACTGCTGGTTCTAGGAGTATGTGACTGGGTTGAGCTGATCCAACTGGAAAGTAATCTTCCAAAAAATCATTTGTTTTTGGTCAGATCTATGGACTGATCCAACTCCTCCTATGGCTACAAAATGTACGGTAAAGAAGAATAGGCCGTGCTGTAGTGGAAAGTGCTCTGTGGTATAGAAAGCTTAGAGTCAAACCAGACTGACAAGGTAACCACAGCAAGGAATAACGCAGAGTTACTATGGATTGAAATTCCAAGTGTATATAGGAAGCATGTAGTTGTACCCTGCTGTAACATTTGCGCAGTCTGGAATAACTTCTATACAGGGAAAAACTTAGCAAGCTAGAACTCTTTGGTCTGCAAAAGAGATGATGGAGGCTGGATATAACAAAGGTTTGTAAAAATCAGGTGTAGCATGGAGAACGTAGATGGAGACTAAATTGTTCACTGCGTCTTCCAATTCAAGAATTAAGGGGTCAAATGATGATAGCAGCTGGTGAGCGCAGAACAAACAAAAGGCTGTCACGCAGTGTATAGTTTAGCTGTGGAACTCTTTGCTGCAAGATGCTATAGTTGCTAAAAGTGTTTAAGGTTTAAGGCGAGACAGGACAAGTTTATGAGAGAGAAATCCACTGACGGTTACTAAATACCTGGAGACCAATTCTGGCTCAGGAAGTCCTTGAATTGAAAATTGTTGGAGGCTGGGTGACTGTCCTGGGAAAATGTTTCATCTGCTAGTTCTATTCTTATGTTCTTCTCTAGGCATCACCTTTTGACCACTGTCAGAAACAGGATACTGAGCTACACAGACCTTTGTTTGACCCGGTACGTCCGCTCTAACGTTCTTATGCACGAGCATGAGAGCAGACACAAGGGAGCAGTCAGGAACGTACGGCTGGGGCGAGACAGAGAAGAGGGCTGCCCTGTCAGCAGCAGGCTGCAGTTAGATTAGGTTAATCTCGACATGAAAATGCAGGAGAACCTAATGCATTTTACTTTCCAGTTGTGCAGCCTAGAGGTAGGGTTTCACCAGATGTTGGAACAGATCTCTACCTACAAAAAGGGTAGCTCGGCCCCTTCCGCTGTGCTGTTTCTGGCATTTGATCTTTGTCTCTTCCCGCCACACCCCCTGGCCATGTCAGTTTGCTATGCCAATGCAAAAAATAGTTACTTTTCTGCTGGATTAGTGAGCTGAAGTGGCTCACGGAGAGGTTGGATAGTGCCAGACCTGGTGAAGCACCAGGGAGCAGAGCCTGGATTTACATTGTCAGCAAGTTGATGGAGCAGCTCAACTATCTCCTGAAAACAGCTTCAAACTGTTTTTGTGCACACAATTCAGCTCAGGTGACAGGGAGTAACTTTTTAAGCTGTTTTAACTTAATTGTTTTAGTCCATGTGACCATACTAAGGCAAAAATCGTAATTCCCAACAAATCTTTTGCTATATTAAAAATCTATCTCTTATGAGAAGTGTCACTGAAAATTTTAGTGATCAGGGTTAATACATCATTTTTATTTCATTAAAATAAATCAGCAGTGGCGTAATACTTAGCATTTGTCAAAGCGCAGTAATCTACAGCAGCACTGCAGGCTCAAAATTGACTCAAAAAAGGATACCTCTAAAAGTGTTTAATTGTACCATATCTGTGTTCTAGCTTCGAGTGTTTCATTTTCCCGAGATAGCTCCTCCTAAGCAGGGTTACTGTTCAGAGAGTGGAAATCTGATTAAGTGGGTCCCAAATAAACATCGAAAATGTCAAAAGCCTGGACTGCAAGCAGTGTCAGAGTGAGTAACGTATCCACAGAGGTAACAATTGCTCCAGCAGCAGAGTGCAGAGGAATATTTTATCCCAGCTCTGTATGCAGGCCAGCAGGGGCTGAGTGCAGAGATCGGGTAGCCCCCCTATTCACACAAGAGTTGCTAAGTGGCAGCAGCCACTCTTGCGACCTGTGGGACTAAATAACGCTTGTCCAGGGATTGCTCTACCTCACCACTTGCTGTTGAAGTTTTGGCCCTTCTTCCATTGTATTTTTTTTGTGCATCTTGCTCAGCACGCTTAATTCAATGTCTGTGTCTCTGTGTGACCTAGTTGTCTAGACTGCCTTCTTGATCAATTGTAGTAGGCCCTAGGACTGCTGCAGAAAGAGAACTGGATGTTAAGATATCCAGACGTCCTCTAATGGTACTGGAATGTCTCACAGTACAACTCTTTGCTAGTGTAATTGAGGGTTCAGAGTGCATGGGGAAGAATGACGCCGTGAGTTCGCATACTGCTCACACTGCTTTTATTCTGCTTTTATTCAGGTTGAAGCCTGTAAGACAGATATGTGTTAAAGACCTTGCCTCTGAAAGTCTCAGTGACCTTAAAGAAGCGCAAAGCCAAGGACGAGACGTTGACACGGTAGGGTTTTGAGGTGTTTGTGTAATCTTCCTAGGTTAGCTCTATACCCAGCCTGCTGTTATTCTGCAGGCTAGAAATGGCAAAAGTGAAAAAGAAAGAAGAAGAAAAAATATTCTGACCCATTGCTCTAAAGAGTCAGTATCTCCTCTCGGCCTTCTGAGAGTAAATTAGATTGTGTGCCGTGTTCCTGAAGATAGTTCACAGGTTGCTCTGATTGCCTGTATCATTTATGGCTGCTGTTTCCACTGTATAGTTATAAAGAGTGGCAGGGGGATGCTCTGCCAGTCCCTGGAAGAAAAGCTTTGCACAGGCAGTTTCTGCAGTGACCAAGGAGCATTGCTGTGCTTTCAAAGGGATCATTTCCAAATGAACTGAGGATGAGAAGAGAGATGGGGTTAAAGATCAGGGTAGTTGGAGCTGTGAAGGGAACTCCTTATTTGTCCTTGCTGCAAAAAGCGTTATATGGTGGGCGTCTGAGTTTTCTGATTTTTAACGTTTATCAAACAGTAGGCCTATAAATGAGATGTAATTTGACACTGATTGGGACTGATTATGTTGTGTTCCTGATTGGACTACGCATATGAGTTATCCCATTCTCTCGCCTTTGGGGAAATAATCAGTGTGAGCTGGGGCATTCTGTTGCTCTTGAATAAAATGCCCAGCTGTCTGATTTCTCCACTCGAAGACATTTTTCCTGGAGAGGTAGCCATTAAGGGGACTTAAGCATTCCAGGCTTGACTCATCTTCCTCTTAGCTCTGTATTTTACCATAACTGTTCTGTTCCTCAGAGAAGAATGAAATCCAGGAAAATCCCTGCAGGAGGCCAGCCCAGTCTCATGTATCCAAAGAGAAGCCAGATACTTAGCTGCCCATCCAAAACAATAAAATCACTTCTAAACTACAAAACCGAAGGGTAAGCCATTTTGTCTGAACTCCTCATAGCAATGTGCTCTGACATTGAAGGGTTTTTAGTCCCTGCCTAATCTGCAGTGCTGCAATTGCATCTGCAGAGGTAGTGCACGGTAGGGCAGGTGTCTTAACTGCCTGCCTTATCCCCTCCCTGCCCCTCATTGAGTGGGTCAGCTCCTGATTTCTGGAGGGAAGTCTGCTCCTGTGCTACTGGCGCTGATGCTGGGGAGAGGATATATGGGAAAACTTAGATGGTGAAGGTTGTGGGGAGAATTCCTGAAGGCAGAAGTGTAACAAAGGCAATTTCTCGTGCTGCTCTTCTGTTCAGTCCAAAGATCTGTTTTCTCTTGGGTCCAACCAGCCTAAAAGCTGCCTGGCTGACAAGGTAAAAGGACAAAGAAATTCTACTAGCAAGTGTAAAAAGAGACCCAAAAGTTACATATGAAGACTGAATCCCCACAAACTCCTAAAGGCGCTTATTATGTAAGACTTTATTCCGCTATTTTTGTCTCACTCTCTTCCTGGGTTTAGAGTTGCTGACTTCAACCTTTCCTCTCTTTGGTGCCTTGCTTCTTGAACCAAAGTAATAAAAAACCTCTCTGCTTTCTTTTTAGTTTTGCAGAAAAAGATGGGGTACTAAGCCAGTCTTGCCCTGGACGGCTGCAGATTGCAACCATGGTGGAGCTGCAAGATGAGGGTGGCCTGAAGCTGATGAACAGGCAACCAGGCTTGTCTGATGCTAAACCAAAGTCATCCCGTCCCTTGCTAGTGCAAAAGGTACCTGCTTCGTATAAGCTCTGTGAGAAAGCGAGGGTCTGCCTGTCCTGAGCCAGTACGGAGCAGGGAGCTCCATGTCTTCTGGGTATCCCTTAATGTGCTTCTTGTTCTTAGTGCATGCAACGTAGGGGTCTTTTTAATAGATGTGACCCTTGGAGCCCCAGGCCTACTCATGTTGTTGTTTAAGGACATAAAAAGGTATATTACTGCCTTTAGCAGTGAAACAGCCCTGACTGCATTTGACGCTCTGCAATTGCTTTGTCACTGATGAGCACTCTTTTGTGAAGAAATTCTCGGGTTTTCTTTGCTGTGATTTTCAAGTTGTCTTCTCATTTGGACATTGCGAAGAAGATTCATGAGAAATGGTTTGGCATCTACCCTCTCCATTGTGCGGTATGTCAGTAAAATGTACACAGCAGTAGATTTTCTGGCTCAGAAAGCCTTACTCACCAAAAAATGCTTCATTGGCCGTGCCCTCCTAAGGGAGGCAAAGCTTAAACTGCGTTTCCTGGAGCAATCTGTAATCGTGATCTCTGACCCCAGGGAAGAGATCTACAGAGCTGCCTTCTGTGAGCATCCCTATTGTTTACTGTATTTCTGGTGCCCTCACAAAGAGCAGAATAAAGAAGCAGCCAAGCCAGCACCCATACTAGGACGGGAGGTGATGACAAGCTGTCAGGTAAGACAGGCTTCTCCTCATACGAATAATTTCAGTACAAACTCCTGGACTTTGTGACATACTCAACCTTGAGCATTAAGGATCATCTATAATCACAACTGTGAAAGCACAACATACCTGTCTAGCAAACAAGACTCCGAGGACAGATCATTGAATTATTTAAGTTCAGAGGCTGATAGCAAGACATCTGTGGCCAGATCCGAAAAGAATCCATGATTTTTGTCCTGAGAGTTGAGAAGCCATCCCAGAAGGAATGCTAGCCCCCAGCTCCGAAATCCAGGGCTTGCTTCTAAGATCGAACTTCTCTCTTTCCACCTGGTGCTGACTTGGACATTGTTCTAACATCAGTATCAGCTTCAACACTGATGCCAGCGTCAACATCACCAGGACTGAGAAGGTGATGCCGTTCTCAGAGGAAACTCTTTGCTTCTTCTATCTAACCCTCACTGAGAGGGGAATGAATTGGCTATTTTACAGGGAGATGAAGAGCCCAGTCAAACGCTAGTTAAGAGGGGATACGTTGTTTCTGTAATACTGTTGGGGTAGATTTCAAGAAGGAAGAACAATTCAAGGATAATATTGGCATAAGGTCAAATGATTACAAGCTCATGCTCAAAAAGTTCAGAATGAAAATTAGAGAAGCAAGAAGAGATGTAAGAAACCTTGAGCAATTCTCTAATTAGCAAGAGAGAGACTAATCCCAGCTATGTTTAAAATCTGAATTTTCCTACTTGTTTCTCTTTTCTGCATGTCACTTCTTATGAATACTGTAACTCAATGTCTTGTTAGAATATACTTGTTTTTATTTTAAGTTGCCTTATATTTAAACTGCTCTTAGGTACATCCAAATAAGCCAGGGCGTCATTTGCTTGAAAACTGTGAATCTGCACAAAGTCTTGCTTGTACAACTCCTTTGGGGAAGCTTCCCTTTCTAAAATACCTTGTCACATAAAGCATGTCTCTGCCATTTTTGGCTTGGACAGGATTTAAATTTGTCAGCTGGGAATTGTGCTCCTGGGCTGATTCCTTTCATCTTTGCACTGTTTTGTTGTGGCGCTGGGCTAGCTACTCTCTCGCGTCATTAGAGGGGCTTTGTGCTGTGTGATACCACCTGTGAAAACTCTCGCCTGGTTTTCTGTTATCTTGCATTGCAACGACTGTGGCCTTGACAAATGCAGTCTTGCCATAGTTGCGTTAATTCAAAAAGTTGCTAAGATCATTCACCTAATTTTTCACCTTGATCGTTTTACCTCTTCTTTTTGCATCCTTCCACTGGTTCATTCTTTTCTGTGATAGCGCACATAAGAGCTCATCTTTCGTTTCCAGGCCGGTCCCTTTCAAACTGACAACTGAGTCTTAGAATATCATCTTAGCACAGAGCTATGGAGGCTGAATAGGTGACTTTGGGGAGCTGAGAGGGAAGCAAGGGGTCCTGGTGGGGTCAGCTGGGCCCGTGTGGGGCAGGTGGAAAAAATATATTATAGTGATGACTACAGCTATTAATTCAACTGTGATTTTTTTATTTATTTTTTCCTGCTTGCTAGGCTCCAGTAATGGTGAATTTGAAAGAAAAAAGCACACAAAGCATCAAAAACAGCCGGTATCTGAAGAAACCAACAAAAATTAAAACCGGACCAAGTATTAAAATAAAAACTCCAGGTATACCTTTAAGAACTTCTACTGCATTTCTGTGCTTTAGTGTACTAGGATCTTTGTAAACTTAACTCTGGGGAATACATATTTTTTCTCTTGTAAATTCCTTTTTAAAATGTATTATTAAAATTTTATGCATAGACACTAAGCTGAAAAGAGTGCTCCTTGTAATGTATCTCTGATGATTTGCAGATCTGCAGCCTAAACCTTAAATTTCAGCATTTCCTTTTAATCTTTGAAGGCAATCAGAATACAGGGATTAGTGTTCTGTTTTGCAGCGGCTGTATGTCACCAAAACAGTGTGGTAACATTCAGGTGTTTCTGTTAGTGGAAATATCCAAAGGAAGGCGCTCTCTGGGTTCCTGGTTCAGATATGAAACCTTTAATAATAACTTCTAATAATAATTTTAAAAATATTTCCTTGTATCCAGTCAGAACCACTACAGTTTCAATTTATGACCACTGTCTTTTGTTCTGCTGTGCACCTCTGTAAAGTGCCTGGCTCTGCCTTCTCAATAACTTCTTGTAGGTACCAGAAGGCTGCTGTTAGGTCTCCCCAAAGCTGCTTTTCTTCCAGGCTGAACAAGCCCGGTTTCCTCAACACTTTCTCAAAGGGCATGTGCTCCATGAGCGCTTTTAAGCAGGTTAGGTTCAGGAACACAATTTAGTCAGCCAAACCTTAACTCAGCCCAGTATGTCTCTTTGCCTATGTTTCTCTGTCCTCATGAGGGGAAAATACTGAAAATAGTCTCAGATGTTACTAGGAGTAGGTGTAAATTCATCCAGAAGCACAAGACTAAGTTGCTCCCTTCTTGACTGAATGTCTGTGGTAGATGTTGTGCAGATGGTGTTCCTGCTCTGTGGGTGTTTCCGTAGTATTTTTGGACTGTCAGGTATCTGGTATCTTCCAACATGACTGTGATTCTTTGTGTCTCTGGTTTATTCTCTGTGCCATGAACCTAACTGAACACTTTAAAGGGCTGTGTCAGGGCTGAGAGACGGCCCGTAGCGAGTGGTTTGGATGTGCATGACCCTGGAGGAAGAAGCAGCATCAGGGCAGATGCAGAGCGGCCCTGCGTGTGTCCCATGAGTGCTGTGTGGGTGTGGAGCGTGGGACCCTGTGTGCAGCCTGAGTTCTTCTGGCTGGTGACTGGGTGGTGTCAGCTTTTCCCTGGTTACAGAAAGGCTTTCTGAGCTAAGAGCTCATTTAAGGGATGGCTTTGCAGAGGGGCTGATCGGTCTGTTCCCTGTTTCACGCAGACAGCATGCCCTTGTGCCTCTTTTCGAAACTGGAAGAACAGCCGGACTACTCAGATCTGTTTGCATTTCCTGCTGAGTTTCTGCAGTGCTGCACAGACGGTGGCCCTGAGCAGCCCCCTGCCGAGCTGGATCTGTCACCCAAAACAGTAAGTGCTAGGTTCAGTCATAACTCAAACTGGAATCTCAGTTTTCCTGTCCTGCCTCTCCCTGGCTTTGTGGCTTAAGCAGAGCCCCGTAGCAGCTCAGGAAGCATAATCCACCGAGGTCTTTAATTGGTCAAAGCAGGAGATTTGCTAAGAGCAGTCACCCGTGTATTTCTGTCATGCACATTGTCAGGAGCAGTTACAAGAGGAAACACCACCAGCAGCTCAAATCTCAAAGCAGGTGGCTCCCTCTTTGTACCGCTCTCCTTAGTGCATGTTCAGTCTTGGTCCTGAATCCCTGTACTGTATGCTGAGCTACTTAAGAAAGTCACAAAGTGGAAATGGTGAGTGTAGCCACCTCGTCTTTTCTCTGCAGGGGGTTCTGGTTCAAGAATAGTGTGTTTTCTATTCAACAGCAAGCCCAGAAGAGTTCATTCTCTAAGCCTCAAAGGTATAATAAAACCTGGCACACAGAATGACCTAGACAGCAATTCCTTCATTTTAGTGTCCTTCAGCACAAGGTCAGGACTAAAGAAAATGCTTGAGCAGATTTTACAACAGGCCTGCGACTCTTCATTTCCTCAGTGTTGCTGGACAGTCACCGCACTCTGCACGGGTCTGAGCTTTCCCACCCTCTCCTAGCAATAAGTAACTGAGGTGGTTCCTTTCTCTATATCCTCTCTGAGATGCTAATGTCACCATTAACCTGGCTTTTTACGTGCTCATAGCTTGGCCAGGTGGAGCTGAACAGACTTTCCTAATGATGAATGAATGTGTGGTGAAGGTTGCCCTAGGTAAATAAGATCACTGTAGCTGTAGGCTGGATGCAGCAATGCATTGAGAAAAGCAAGACACTGTTGAGGGAAATAACATGGTTGATTCTCCTCCTGGCCGCCCAGTGCAAGAGTCCTGCTGTGTCTGCTCCCAACTGCTTACCTACATGACTCTGTCCCACCCCCAAAAAGTACGGTTTCCTTCTATGATATCTGCAATGTTTGTGCCCCTTTTCAGTTTAAAGAGGGCATGCATCATGGAAAGGAGAGCCCTGTGGCACAGCTCGTGGAGCTCTGGAGAAGGAGATCTTCTGGGAAGTCTGTGCTGGGCAAGAGTAGCACAGCAAATCTGGTGCCTCAGGGTGAGTGATGCTGGTGCTGCTCTGCGTTTGGAGTGCAGTAGCCAGAGAGCAAACTGGGGTGTGGGAAGGGCAGGACAAGCGCTTCTCAGCCAGTGCACTTGGTCTCTCTGGGGGGGACTGGAGCACTGTTTTTGCTGATTGAGTTGACTGAGAGATTAATGCTTCCTTGCCTGATAGGTGATCAATCTGTTGTTCACCAAAACATGGTGCAAAAACGGTATTTTATAAGAAAATCACTCAAAATGCCCACATTTCAAGAATTTGCTGGCCCGTGAAAGGATGGTTGTGCTGAGAAGAAGCATGAAAGGAGCAAGTGTGACACTACTGCAAGTGACAGACTAAATATTTCTAAAGACTTGGTATCATACT
The DNA here is from genome assembly GCF_036417845.1 of Apteryx mantelli. Taxonomy (NCBI): domain Eukaryota; kingdom Metazoa; phylum Chordata; class Aves; order Apterygiformes; family Apterygidae; genus Apteryx; species Apteryx mantelli. The sequence goes on from NC_089998.1 coordinate 12,046,082, forward strand.
GGACATTACTGTGGAAAGCCTGAGGACAGGTCAGAGGCACTGGGCCAAGTCCAGCAGACTCACTCCAAACTGCACCTGAACTGAAGGCATGCAATTCTTTTCTTGAGAAATAGGGCTTATATCATGAAATATCAAGGATCTAAAGCTGGAGCATCCATGATAATCATCCAGGGTCCTTGGTAGTTGGTGGAAGGAGCTAGTGTAGCCACTAACTCAGACCTGCCTTTGGGAGCCCAGGATAGGTGAGAAGAAGCCCATCCATCATGGTTTCAGTCTCATGTTCTGTGCTCTGGGGACATTTTCTTGTTCTGTCTGATTGAACACAGCGGACTGAAGCACTTCGGGGCAATGCTGGTCCCATGTCACGTCCTCTTCTTTTATCCTCTGGCCAGGTGTTGAAGAGCACAAGCAGCCTTTGACAAGAAAAGGGAGCTGGGACAACATATACGCCAGGCGCGCTGTGAGCAGGGAGGATGGTACATGGGCACTGTGCTACATCCAGGAAGTCCAGTATCCGGGCAGAGCAGTTCCACTAGCCAAAGAGGAATTTGAAGATGACCCTTCCTACAAACCACCGCCACCACCGCCTCCTCCTTCTCCTTCTCCTTGCCTACAGGAGGACTCTAATGAGGTTTCTTCAGAGAGAACATCCCCTGCCTTTGAAGGGCTCAGCAGTCAGGACAGTCTTATCCGTTAACCCTTCATCAAACAACGGCTGAGGGAACCTGTCCTGGCACTGGCCCACTCCTATCTCAGCTCCTGTCTCACCTTGTGTTTGGGGCCCCCTCCACCGTGTTTCCCTTGCCAGCCACAGGGCAGGTGAGGGAAGCAGCTGGGCACTTTCTACAGTCTCTAAACGTTCAGGACAGGTAAAAATCTCTGAGATCTGAAAATAAAAGAAGAGCTTCTCACTCTCCCACCTGTTTCTGTGCTGCGCATTGGCTTCCAGAGAGGAGCTAGTCTATAGAGCAACTCAAATACACACCACGGCCTGGCCATAGCTACCTTAATATCCTGCAGCAAGGAAAAGGCACTTACCCACCAACTCCATAGGGCAGGCTGGCACAGCAGGCCGGGGCAATGAGAGGGGCTGAGCAGAGGCCGCTCCAAACGGGAACGTGTGGGAGCAAGCCTCGGCCACAGGTGCTGCTGCGAGAGGAGCCAGGCTGCCTCCTGGGCACACGGGAGGTCCCGCTGGCAGAACTTCTTTGCCTACAGCATGGAGACTGAGCAGGCGGGACGTGGACGTGGAGCCTGGGGCTCCTGCCCTCCTTGTAGCTGAAGGCAGCAGAGTGAAAGGGGTTTGTGGTGGCAGTGCCTGGAGTTTTCCGAAGGACAGAGGCGAAATGTATTATTTCGAGCTCTCAAGGCATCCTGGAATCCAGGGAGACAGAGTGGGTCTGTCATTCCCTGTCTCTGCTTGGCTCTCCAGCATGCAGGTGCGCCCAAGAGCCGTACTCTTGGCAGATCTCTTGGGGCACCCTGATTCCTCTGCCCTGCTGCCTGACTGATCGCAGACCTGCAGCTGCACCCAGAGCCCTGCCCTAGGGATCCTGCTTTGCGCCTGGCTCTCTCCACTCTGGTAGGGAGAAGTCCAATCTAAATTTAAAGGTTGGTTTACCTTCACTGTGGAAGTTTTCTCCACTTTTTTAGCAGTGAGAATAATAATTTCCAGCCTGAATTTTGTAGAAGCAGCGCCTATCCCCGAGTTTGTCCCCTTGTCTGTCTGCTTTCCCTTCTGTTGTTTATTGTTTATGCTCTATCTCTTGGCCTGAAGTATTCAAACATTTGCTTTTAAAACATGTTTCTCACCAGATAATGCTTTCTGATTCCCTCTGTTTTTTCCACATGCCTTCTGAACTGCTGGGGGGTTTTCCAGGCCCCCCAATCATTAGTGCTCTCAGTCCCTTTATTATCACTTCCTATTTTATATGATATTTCTTGGCTTTTGCCTGCAAGAATGCTCTCAGCTCTCTCAGCTGCAGAACAGCATGTCTTCTGATTTCCAAGCACCTGTATGTGACCACTGTCCTGGATATAACCTTGCCCAGAGGATGCGTCTTAGATTTATTTAATTTATAGAGAATGATTTCAGCAGATGAGAACAGGCAAATCCCCAAAGGGGACCTTGTGCTGTAGGCAGTGCTGTCCTGCGGCATGGGACCCGGCTCCAGCCGGGAAGGCATTGCCAGCTCTGAGGGCTGCTCCAGAGGAACAGGCGAAGGCTATGCTTAGTGCGGGGACCGGGAGCCTGTTTCTCTTGTGACTGTTTTGGAGCGTGAGTCCTCAGGCTCTTCCTGGTGGTACTGTCATCGGGGACCTCCCTTCCGTATGCCGAGAAAGGCGGAGACACGCTTGCCTTGGCGTCCTTCACCTTGTCCGGGGAATTGGCATCCCCAAGCCCCAGGTGCTGCCCGTGCATGATGCAGCCAGGCTGCGCTGCACCCAGTGGAGGGGTCCGCTGGCCCCGAAGCCTCCTGTGCAGCCTCGTGTTTAGGCAGAACTTGATCTTTTCCTCTTCAGGCCTTCTCCTCTCCTCTCCTCTCTTCTCCTCTTCTCTCCTCTCCTCTCTCCCCTTTCCAGGCATTCACGATTCCCATTAATCTGTATGCTGCTCTGAACAGTGCCTCCGTCCTGGTGTTCAGGATCCATCACCCGCAGAGCCTGCGTTTGCAGGGTTGTGTCCTAGGAAAGTTGCTTCCTTCCCTGGCTGGACCTCCTCTCTGGGGCAGCCTGGGTGCCCTGGCAATGCTGCGCGTGATGGGGAAGGCGAATGTCCGAGGTCTCCAGAGCACAACGTTCCTGGCAGGGAGATTTTACTCTCTGGCTACCCCCAAAACGATTGCAGTGAAGGGAGGATTTATCCCAACTTGGAAGTGGGGCCCTTGTGGTCTCCCCCCTCACCCCTTCAAAGGCTCTGGACACCTACCCAACACGGTTTGAAGCAGAAGAGTATATTTATCTCTGTCAATGAGAAGTGCCCCGTAGCTTTACGCTGGCAAGAGCTCCTTGGAAAGGGCAGTTCCCAAGGCTGGGAGCTGCCTGGACTTGGCTGTTTGCAGGTGAGCGTCAAGTGTTGCTGCTGAATATTGCTCATGGAGAGGGGCTGTGAGGGAGGTGGGTGTTACCTGTCTTGCTTGGACCTTTGCATGCTGGTTTATAAAAGATTATAGAGCTGTAAATTGCTGTTGGAGGAGGACGGTGGAGGGTGCAGAACCGCAGCAGCTGGGAGGTGACTGTCGCTGCTGGGATGCTCCAGGCTTGGATGTCCTGAGCCGGCTGTAATTTGATTTGGGAGATGGATACCCCTTGCTGGATGGGAGATGCTGCAGAGGGAAAGGGCAGCCGTGTGTGTTTGGGCAGTGGGCAAGAGCAGCTCACGAGGAATTTGTTAACGTTGGATCAACGTCAGTTTAAACTCTTGCACAGGGTTGGCATCCTGCTGCGAGATGCGGTTTTGCAGGTGCTTGGAGCCCGGGATGCATCTGCCTTGCAAACCTGCCTGCGGTGCGAGCAGACGAGGCTGTGATTTGGCAAAGCGGCAGCGAGGATCGCACCGGGGCACGGTGGGGATGCTGCGGCGGGTGCTGCGCCTGGCACGGGGATTTGGGCTTCAGCGGGACGCGCGGGCTCTGGGATCTGAACGGGTACGAGGTTTCTGAAGAGGCCCTTGCAGCAGGGGAAACCTTTCCAGGGTCCCAAGTGTGAAAGAGACTTAGTCGTCAGCCAGCCTGTGGCTCTGCTGGATTCCTCCTTGGCATTTTTCAGGGACGAATTCAGCTGTGCTCGCCGCAGAGGTGGTGCTGGGGGCAGGAGCACCCCACCTGTGCCCAGTACCAGCGATGCTCGCTGTTGACTCCAGGGGAGAAGCTGCAGCAATCTCACTGCTGGCAAAGTGCTGAGTTTTTCTGTGTCTGCCCCGTGCGGCAGACTTTGCTAATAATAAATCTGCCCACAGGATTGCCCCAAAATAGCCCAAACCTATTCTCTTCCTAAAAATCCACTTTTCATTTGGGAAGCAAGGTAGTTTTTCCCAGTCAGTACAACCTGATTTAGTTTCTAGTCGAAGCAAGCTTCAGCCTTGTGGTTTTGTGTCCTTTTGCTTGGACTAACTGTCTAAACACGCATGTTTGGATTTGAATACCCAGCCAAAGGCAGATCCTAATGCTGGCAAACTGAAATCTGTAACGCAGAACTGTGTTAAATTTTAAAAGAAAGTCATTAACTCCCAAGCCAACCGGCTGAGTGTGCAGTCTGCTGGAGACTCAAGTAGAAACTGCAGGTTAAGGTCAGTCCCCAGGAGATTAAATGTTAAGAGGGAAGCTGAAGAGTCTCAGCCTTGCTGTTGGGAGCCTGCAGAGAGAGGGGCTGCTGCGCGTGCAGCTCCACCGTCTCTTCTGGGCACACGATTTAATTTATAACCTTCTAGTACTGGAGCTCTGCTCTTTTGGGGCATTTATATACCAGGTTTTGTGCCTCTTCTTCCGTGGTGTCAAGGTCAAAGGCGTGAGCGCAGGACGCCGGTGCTTGGGCATGCCGGAGCGAGTGACCATCCTGCGTGTGGGACTCATGGAGCAGCTGGGAGAGCCAGGGCTGACGCGTGAGTGCTTGGGTGATCTTTCCTCTTAGTTTGCAGTACTGCTCTGTCTCCTGGGTGAAGGATGAATTACAACTGTGCAGGTGCCCAGTTATCACCACTGAACCAGATCCTGGCTCCTGGAGGTGGTGAAGGACCGTATCTCCTGCACACCCTTCACGGGGTGTCGGAGATGCCCAGCTGCCTGCAGGCTCGCGTTGCTGGTGGCAGGCCTCGGGGCTCTCCACCAGCGCCTTGTGCTGCGGGGCAGGGAGGGCTGGCGCCTGCTGCGTTTGAGAGCTAGGGCTGATTTTCACAGCTGGTGATCTCCGAGCTCTCTGGGAGGAGGGTGCGTGGGACTCCCGTGGCCTTGGATCCCCAGAATCCCAGAAACTCTTCTTTACCTTTTCTATTATTTTTTAATGGGGCAAAAGCCCTTTCTAACGGGATTCCCTCACCCAAACCTGTGGGACTGGCTGCTTTGAAGAGACAGTACTTTTTGTAACTGTGGCATTCGTCCCTCCTTTCTCCTCTTAAAACTGTTTTGCAATAAAGAAATGGCGAGGGGAGGCTTTGTGCAAGCCGGAGGAGTTCCTAGGAGACAGGGGTGGCATGTGAGACGCATCTTGCCGCTTGCTGGGTGTGTGGCGGTGTGCCGGGGAGAGCTGCAGGCTTGGCAGCACCAGAGGAGCAATCCAGGCTGTGGTCTGGTTGCCGCCATGGGGACATGCTGTGAAGGAGGCAAGGACAGGGCCTTTCATCCAGGTACACAGTCTGCCCATGCCGAAAGACATTTGGGATGTGTGGGACCGCAGAGTGGCTCCCTTGCTTGCTGCCCTGGTAGGACTGCTTGGTGTTGAACATCCCGTGGGTCGGGATGTGTTGTGCTGGTCATCGATAGCTCGGGATGCTGCGTACTGAAACATGTGATCCCAGGCTGGATATTTTATTATTATTTTATTTTTCCAGGTGCTAGTAAATTTGCTGGGGCAAACCCTTAGTTTTGATGGGTGGGAGATGGAGATCACTAGGAATGTCAGCAAACGGATTCAGCTGAACAAAATGAGGGGAAGAGTTTTTCAAAAGCCGGAAGGGAGGGATGTTTTGAAGTGCTGATTTCACTTAGAAATTGCTCTGTGTCCCCAAGTAGTGCCTGTCCCATGTGTGTGCCGGCTCCTGATAGCCATGGATGGGGCTTTGATGCCATTTGCCTGTGATCTGGTGTGTGTGATGCTCTGACAGCTTCTGGGGGATGCGGTGATGGGGGGACGGCAGCAGGACCCTTCCTCAACCCTTCTGCACGGGGTGACGGTAGCACTGACTGTGACCCAAGGCAGGGGCATCTCTTTGGAGGACCTCCATCTGCGATCTTGCTGTTAGACACAGCTGTAAGAAAGGTGTTTGGAGCCTCCGTGAGGTTGCTCCGCAGAGCCCGGGGCTGGGATGATGGAGAGTCCCCAGATTCCCCCGGCTGGAAGAGTGGGAGAGCTCCTGTGATATTCTGTAACATAAAACACACATGATTCAGATCCTCTCCCGAGTCCTCCGGCACTGCTGCCTGCGAGGCATGAAGGAGTTCATCCCTTCCCTGGCTCCATGAGCAGGACCTGGCTGTGTCCAGGGCTCCTCTGCCCATGAGCAGTCCTGTTGGAGGATGTGACATCTCCAAGTTTCGGCTTGTTACAACTCAGATAAGCTTTTTGGGGCTGAAGCTGGACCTGCTGCAGCACTGGGAGCTATGGGACCATGTGGCGGCCAGATTGCCACCAAGAGCGTTTAGTTGCTGGCTGTTTCTGTAGTCTGGACCGCTGTCACCAGGCATCTGCATCTCCTGCTCCCCTCCCAGGCTCTGACAGTGTCAGCCTCGCTGAGAAGAGGGGATCCATCTTTCCCCTGCACTCAAATCCAGCAGGATCACAGGAAGGGACAGACAGGCCGGAGCTGCTGAGAGCTGTCCCCTGCATTTTAATTAGAGCTGCAAAGACCACTCCGTTGCTAAACGAACAAGCAGCCACTAACGAATGAATCCTGGCTTTGGTAGGGGCTCCCTCTGCAGCCCACCCTGGGCTCGGGTCCCTGCAGCTGGAGGTGATGGGGGCAGACGCTGGGCTCCCAGATGTTGCTGCTGAAAGGCCAAGCAGCAGGAAGGCTGCCCAGGCCCCGAGTCCTGCCGGCAGCCTCCCCTCCCAACAGCTCTTGCCCATGGCTGGTGCCTGGCGCCCCTTCCCCTGGGCTGCGCCGTCCTCCGGGTGCAGGAGTCTCCAGCAATGCCGCGTTGATGGGGATGGAGATGGTTCCCAGAGCAGGAAGGTGACTCTCGTGCAGCCTGTGTAGACTCAACTCTGGCCCCTTCTCACCGTGGGGAAGGAGTTTTGCGTGGGATGTGTCAGCAGAAAGTCCTGGGAGGCAAGAAAAGCAACAGATGGCATTAGCTGGCTGCTTGGCCAGGCATCTCCTCGGGGCTCCTGCCAGTTGCCAAGGGTAAGGCCGAGCGCCGCGGAGGCGGGCAGCCCGAACGGAGCCGAGCTCTTTGTCTGGAGACCTTCGGAGAATGACGTGTCGTTATGTGTCTCTCCTCCCAGCGCCCAAAGGGACGTGATTTACGGCAGTGGTACAATAGGTGTCTCTTGGCCATGATGAATTGGGCTGGCCAGAGAGCATCCCTCATTCCTGCCCTCCCTGTTCCTTCTGCTGGCGTTTTCCCACGGCAGGTTGCGCGATGGCCCATGCAGGGGTGGTGGTGTGAGGCCATGAGCGAGGAGGGCAGGCTGGGGGTGGTGTGCCCTCTGCCGGGTGCTGGCCACGAGGAAACCATTTGATTCCTCCTCTCTGAGCCCAGGTGCTTCGGCAGGTCGTGGGCCGGGTGCCGAATCCGAGCGAGAGCCTTGCAGGACCTCTCCAACACCCGACACCGGCAGGGCAGTGTCTCCAGAGCCTGGGACAGCTTGGGTGCTAGCGAAGCCCCCGCAGGGCTGCTAGCCTGCTTTAAAGGGATATAATCAAAGATAAACCATGCTTGGGCTGAGCTTCTGGGATGCGCTTGGTGCACGGCACGCAAAGGGCCACAGCAGAGGCTGCAGCTGAGACAGCTGTGACCCCGTCCGGACACGAGTCCCCGTTCCGGCGTGACGCTGGCTGTAGCGGGTGCTGTCGCTCCTCTCCTTTCTCCGCGCAGTAGGGTTGTGGGGTGGTGGAGGTGTGCCAGGCTGCCAGTGTGTGCCACGTTTGCACCGAGCTGGCCAGAGAAAGCTCAGTGCAGGAGACTTGGCGGCGTGGTGCCCCGGGGAAGGCTGGGGGCAGGGTGGGGGCAGTACCCACGAGGCAGCTAGAACCGAGGGTGCCAGAGAGCCTGCGATGTCCCCTGCGTCCCAGCAACCTGTCCTTCCACATCCATCTGCCTCTGTTCTCAGCTCTTCTTTTCTCTGGCAGGCACAGGGCAGAGTCCCTGGTCGCTGGAGCCGGAGCGGGTGTCCTCCCCGCCGAAGGGGCGATGCGGAGCTCTGCAATCCTCCCTGCAGAAGCAGAGGAGGCCGCTGGTGAGCAGGAGGAAGATCAGCCACGCGCGAGTGAAAGGGAAAGGTAAGCAGGGATGGGTGTGCGAGTGGGGCTGTGGGCGACCCCCGGGCCAGCCCGGGCCAGGAGCGTGCAGAGGGGTGACTGTGGGGAGGGGTGGCAGGCAGCACCCTGCAGTTTGCAGGAGGTTTTGTCCTCTTCCACCCCTGTGATGCCCCGTGTATTAATTATCACTTCAGCTAGCGGCAAGGCAGCACGTGCTGCTGAGACCCCGTGCTGGCTGCCTTGTCTCTCTCCAACCTTCACCTCTTGGGGCTGAGTTCTTCTCCTGTCGCCCTCCTCTGCTTGGACCCAGGGCAGTGGCACCTGTGGCTCCGCTGTTCATACCCCGAAAATCCTCATGGGGCTCAGCACAGGCCCCTTACACATGTCCTGTGCGTAGCACGTATGAGCAGACACCCTTGTGGCATTTACCCCTCCGGCAGCTGGTGTGGAGCAGAGACGCTCTCGCCCTGGCAGCACCCAGCCTCCTCCGACTTCACCATGGCCAAGGTCAACGGCAAAACCCCTTCTGCTGCGCGCATAGCTCTGCTGTGGCTGTTGGGACGGCTCTTTGCCTCTGCTGGGCTTGGCTTACGCAGGAACTCGTTCCCGGGGGGACCTGGCATCCCTGGTTTGGGGGATTAGGCTCCAGGTGCCCGTGAATTTGCGCTGGGTGTGATGTGAGCGGCAGCAGGGAGCGATGGCGTCAGGGCTGCCTGCGACTGCGCTCGCTTCAGGGACACGCTGCAGCCCAGCTCTTGCTGCGCGTGGCCTCTTTCCCTTTCGAGGGGAGCGATGGAGCAGGTGTTGCTGGCCGCGGGGGTGGCCTGCCCCTGGCTGCAGAGCCCCCGAAACACCCTAACATCATGGCTCGGCCTTCCTGCTATGCGGCAGCGGTGGACAGGGCTGTGGATCTAGTCTGGATTTTTTTTCCTGGGGGAAAGGCCAGATCTGCGGGAACAGTTGAGCATCTCTGAGCTTTGAGCGTGGGTTCGCTCCTCCACTGCCAGGGGAAGGGCGAACAGCTCGATTTCCTCCCCTTTGCAGCAGCCTCTCCCCTTTTATAGGGCTGCAACCGTTCTCCCTTTGGTTTGTTATCCTGGAGAAACTCGCTCCATCTCTCTTTCCTCTGTGTTCCCTAGAGCTTGTGCTTGCTTCCGGATGCCTCCTGGTAAGCTGCGACCCAGTGTCCAGAGCTGGTGGGCGCCTCGCTGGCTCCTGAGGGAGAGGAAGGGCTGCTGCGGGGGCTTGCGGAGTGGCCCCCTGCGACACTGCCAGGCCGTTTGCCTCTTCCCTTGTCCCGTGTCAGCCGAGCAGTAACGTGCCCTGCCACCCCTTCCCTCTTTGGCTCATGCTCCGCCGAATAATCCTGCCCCCTTTCCTTGCCTGTGATAATTTCCCCCAATAGCTGTAAATGCTGCTGTCCCCTGTTGTCCTGGTGGAACGGGTCCCCAGGCGGCTGAGCGCACGCGGAGCCCTCGCACGCGCTAGCAAACCTCACGGCTCTAACGGTCGTGGGAATTACTCGCACACCGGCACATCCGCGGAGGAGAGGGACCGTCGCAAGGTTTGCCCCCTTCCCTGGGAGCTCGTTCCCCGCGCAGGAGCCGGGCGGCAGGGAGACGGCGCGGCCCGCGGGGCAGGGTGGCTGCAGGGGAGGGCAGAGCGCCGGCCGCGTCCCCGCGCGTGGCAGTGGCGGTGGTGCGCGGGGCCAGGCCTGTTTGCTCAGGCAGGTGCGGTCGCCGTTCAAATCCGCGGGGCCAATGGGAGCCGCGCCGTTCGAACGTGCGGCCGTTGGACGCGCGGCCCTTGGAAACCCGGCTGCGCCGGCTGCCTGTCACTCACGGCCTGCCAGCTTCAACGGCTGCTCGGCTTCCCCGGGGCCGGGCAGGGAGGACTCCAATTACCGCTTAATTAGCGCTGCCCTGCCATGGAGGCCGGCAGCGTGCACAGAGTCTCGCTCTGCACCCGTCAGGCTCACCCGCTGGGGGCTTCTTTCTACCTCACCACCTTCGGTAAGCGGGGGGCCTGGGGCTGCGGGCGGCACGGGGTGCGCGGGGTGCCCGCGGGCATGTTGCGGGCCGAAGCGACGGCGCTGTGAGCCGAAGGCGTTTTCGCTGAGCGGCAGCCTGCTCGCTTCTGCCTGGCTGAGCTGGAATAATACGTGGCTCGGGCAGGCAGGCGAGCCGGAGAGCGCCCTGAAACCAGAGCCGCCGAGACGTGCCGTGGCGGTCGCTCGGGCGCTGGACGTGCAGGTTGCTTTGCCCCCGGGATGGGCACGAGCTGGGATTGCTCTGTAGGGCTGGCCAGCACCGCGGCCCCCGCTCTTTCCTTCTCTGCTCCTCGTGGGCTTTTTTGTGGATGCCTCGGCCTTGCCGGGGAGCTGCAGGAAGCCCGTGGGCCATGGTGGCTTGGCTCTGTGAGCTGGAGCCAGACCAGCAGTGGCCACGAGCCCGTACGCCCATCCTGCGAGCAGGTGAATTTGGCATCAAACGTGGTGGCCTTCGCTTGTGCTGCTGTAGCGCCGTCCCTTGGGATCGGGGCCAGCAGCGCTGTTGTGGGGAGAGGTGTTATCCAGGTACAGGGTGATGTCTCTGCTCTTCTGGACCACTGGGCACATGGGCTCATTTTTATTCCCCAGCAGGTCCTGCTTGGGGGACCATTGGCTTCTGGGCAGGACTTTCCCTTCCTCGGTCTCTGCTCTGCCCCGGGTCTGAGCAAGGAGCCTGTAGGCTTTTCACCTTGTCTTGGGTGGGTGAGGGCAGCACGGAGGGGATCAGCACTGGGCTGGCGTTGTGTAGCCCTGAGGGCAAGGTGGCATCGTGGGCATGGTCAGGGGTACCCCAGCGTTGGGCCAGATATTGCCCTGGGGTCCCCAGAGTGCCCCAAACGTGCCCATCCTGCCTGTGAGTGGCACCAGGAGGAGCCAGGCGGTTCCCGCGTTGCTGGCGGTTTTGCGTAGCGCTGCCAAGCCAGGCTGCGCAGACCGGAGGTGTGCGATGGCCATCACGGTTGTGTCAGCATCTGTCTTGCACCGGGGGGAGCTGGGTGCCCTTCCTTGAGGCTGCACTCGGCACTGGTAGCTCTGAGCTCCTTCAAAAGAAGCAGAGTTTTCTTTCAAAGCTTCTTCCCGTTTTGGGGGATGAGCAGTGCAGAAAGTCATGCACCATCTCTGTTATAGAGGTTGCTGGGAGCAGAGAGGGGTTATGTGAGTGGAGCGGGGCATCCCTGCCCTGGGCAGCCGGGGACTCTGCTCTTTCCAGCTTCCCGCGATGGTCCCTCCTTGCCAGGCCCAGCCCAGACCAGGAGGGGACAAGAGACTGTGTTGTGCAGGGTTGGCACAGTGTGAGTCAGGCCTAACTGCAGCCCAAGGCAGTTAAAGACTGCTAATGCTGCTTGGTCTTTGTTGTTGGCCCTCTAGTGTCCAACTTCTCAGGCTAGCCTGGAAGCTAAAATCTTCCCATCTTTATCTCCAGGACTTTGTGTGCCAAATAATGTGAGTTTTGCAATGCCTCTTGCATCTATAACCAAACATGAGCCACACGTCCTCTCTGCAGCAACCACTTCCATCGTTGGCTGTCCATCACCGGTGAGATGTGGCTTTGCATCCTCTGAGCAGGGGAGCAGTGGCATGGCAAGGCCAGTACAGGCGTCTCGGTATGGGTGACCAAGGAGAGGGCCTTCAGACCAGCTGGTGCCAGGGTCTGAGGTCAGGAGTGACAAGCAGTTGTAGATGCTGATCTGCTCAAGGTGCCCTGCCTTGTGCCCCTGGGGACCCCCCACCCGGGCCGTTATCCAGCACTAATGTCCTCTGCGAAGCGCTCCCCTTTTGGCATAGAAACACCCTGCTGCGTGCACCAGTGGTGCTTGGCTGCCCTGGCCTATGCAAAGCCTGTGTTTTCCACAAAGAAACAGAAAAACATTTTAAGGAGCAGAAACCCAAGTTTTTATCTGCCGTAAGGTCATCAGCTGGGAAGAGATTTTCCTGCCTGCTGAGTCTGGTCCCAGCAGATGCCATTCGTGCATCCCATCCCTTAGCCCAGCAAATGTGCTGTCATGGGTGGGAACCTGTTGGATTACCAGCTTGTGCTTGTTAATCCCCGGTTTATCCTTGGTCTCCTTGTGCCAGCCTTGTTCCTCAGCTTAAATTGCTTCTCTCTCCCCCAGCCCTGCGGGGTCCGGGTGGACGGGCCTGGGTGCCCTCTTGGCTGCCGTTCTGCTGAGCCCTCCGGGGGCCCGGTGCCGTGCCAGCACAGCTCCTGCTGTTGGACCCAGTGCTGCTCCAACAAAAGGAGCGCCTGGAGGGACTGGGTGATGTTAACGCAAAGGTTTGGGCACGTGGGTGCTGTTGTGAGACGGGCTGTCTGCTGCTTCATCTCCCTTTGGCCCTTCTCTGTACCTGTTTTCATTTATGTTCATTTTTATTGAACGCGGGTGACCTGGACAAGGCGTGCTGGGGAAGTGCTGGTGTCTCTCTGCCGTAGATGTTGCTCTTGATTCATCTTAGGACTTCATCGAAGGGGGCAAACCTGGGGACGATGTTTCTCTGACCCTCCGCTTTTGGAAGGCGAGGGTGGGAGTGCAGCCTAGAAGCTTGTCCTGCTAGGCTGAATGATCTAAATAAAGCCGGCTCTTCTCCGTGCTCAGAGCACGAGGGGGTTGTGTTTCTGCCCGCCCGGATCTGGAAGAAGCCTAGTGCTCCGTGTACCTGAGAAAACACCACCACTGCCGCGGAGCAGCCCTGTCCAAGGGCAGAAGGTTGCTTAGGAAATCCTCTCCACCAGCTCGGGCTGGACTGGGCCCTTCTGACAACAGCTTCACTCTCTGCTCCCGGCCCCGGAAAAATGTTTGAATCGCTGCAAAGCCAAGGAGCGCAGCCCCGACCTGAGCGTGCCGGGACCCCTTTGGGGTCCGGCAGCCTGGCTGGGGTGTGCTGGGGGGGGGTGCAGTAGCTTTTAACCCTTCATGTGCTTTGCAGATGCTTGGGAGAGTCTGTTGCAAGGGCATTAAGAGAGAATCGTCATCTGTTCCTCGTGGGAAGCAGAAGACTTTTTCCCTGCAGTGTGCATGGGGGGGCACAGATATTCCCAAATCCACTTCTCCTGGGTGCCAGTCTTTGGTGCTTCTGAAAAAGGCAAAACTTCCCGTTTTCTCCCTGCCCTCTTTTGTTTGGGGTTGATGTAGCCTGCCACAGAGGGACCGCGGGCACCGCACAGCTAAAACCCCCAAAAGCAAAAATATATGTGATGCGTGAGGCCACGGTCGCTCGGCCGGCGCTTGCTAGGCAGAAGCCTTGATCCCATGTGCTGCCTGGGGAGCTGAGCGGCCCCAGCCGCTCCCAGGCCGGGGTTGATCGTAGGAGCTTCCTCCCCCCGAATTACCCAGCACAAAAGCTTCCTTTCTCCTCCCTGGGGCCCATTCATTACTGGCCTGACTCCTCGTCATGCTTGGTTAGACCGGAGCATTTTGCTTTCGTGCTGTAATGGTTGTTAAATGCTAATAGTGGAACAAGGAGGTTGTTCCCACAGCATCAGAGATCTGAAGATAGCAGAAGGGTTAAAGCCTGGGTTCAAAAGGCTGGGGTGACTCTGGTGGCATGATAAAACTGGGGGCGATATTCTCACTGTTGTAAATCGATTTGGGCCTCGATAGAGCTGCCCTGCTTTTACCCCACCTGAGGGAGTCTGGCTCTCGGCTTTATCCCCTCTTTCTCATTTGCGCACGTATGCATGCACATAACCACATGCATCTGCACACGTACACATGGATGCACACATGGACACACGTGTGAGCTGGGGAGAGCTTTGAAAAAATCTTTCGTCAAAGCTTTTAGGGGGTGAAAAATGAGATGCGAGTTCTTTGAATTGTTTCAGGTTGAACAATCCCATAGGAAATCCTCCTCAGCAAACCCAAGTCCTTGGGTGTGTCTTTTGCAAAATGCGGCGTTGTTTTTGAATTTGAAACAACCTTTAGATGTTTGTAGATGATGTGTACAAATGTATTTAGTTTGCTTTTTGTTGGTTTTTGTAAGTTGGAAAAAAGTGAAAGTGGGGTATACAGCTTTGCACTGTGCCTACTACACAGTGATATTTTACATTCGCTAGTAGCCTTTGGGGACATCTGGTTTGGGTTGCTCCAAAACAATTGCACAGATCTCAGGCTCTGCATCGCTTCTCAAATCTGCCCCCGGTGTTCAGGCTGGCACGTGGCCAGGCGGTGTTTCCCAGGAAACCCTCCTGGGAAGGCGTTCGGAGGGGCAGAGTCCTCCATGCCCGAGCAGGGCCAGCGAGCCGGGGGCTGCCGGCCCGGTGCAGCCCACTCTGCACCCCAGCAGCTTTTCACTTAGACTCTGGGAACCGCCGTTGGCCGAGTCTTTTTGCCAGTCTGAATGTTGTGGGTAGATTTTAGGGCTGATGGAGGGTCGTGAGTGCCTAGAAGTGTAGATATGTAACTATAACTGTAACTTAACTGGCAGAGCAGAGCTTCTGTCCAAGGACCCACAGCCTGGCTGAGCAGGGGGTTGCGTGTGCGGCCCTCCCAGGCGCTGGCCTCTGGAGCAGGGGCTGTGACCGCTTGACTCTTCACTGCTGGGAATCAGCTGCCTGCAGACAGGTCCAGGCAGTGCCAAAAAGCACAAGTTGCACTTCCAAATAAGAGCTGGGAACCCGAGGATCTGGCATGGGCATTCTGCAAAGCGGTGGGAACTGCAGGTTGGGTTTGGAGCTGTGCAAGAGCTGGATTTCATTCTCGGCTCTGCTGAAGCCCATCACCTGTAGGTGGAGAGGGCTGTGAGCTGTGTAGCCTTCTGCAGCTGTGGCCACAGCGTTTGCAGGGGGTTACTTGCCTGCCACCAGCCAAAGGCTTCTTTGGGATGCTTCTCTCTCTCACCTCAGATCTTGGCACTTTGAGTTCTCTTGCTCTTCTGGTTTATTCTCTGCCCTGGGGGGGGGGGGGGGCTGTGGTGGGAAGTGGACCCCCCTGTGCGCTCACCGAGATCTGCTCTCTTGCCCTGCTGATGCTAAGGATAGGCATGGCCTTTCCTGCCAGGAGCAGCCCTGCAAACCTCTCCGACCTCACTCCTGCTGCACTGAAGGCTTTTTCTTCCTGCCATCAGCTCCTTTCATCTTGCTGGGCCTCTGCGTTTCCGCCTGGCGAGGAATGGGCTGCTGTCACATGGCCGTTTCCTGCGAGTTGACCCATGTGGCATTACCCTGCAGGGTGGCACTGGTCTCCGGGAATCGCGGCCCCCCTGCACGGCCCCACGATGCACGGGGGAGCACTGGCTGCTTGCCCACCCCTTTGCCCCGGCTGCCCGGCAAAGGTGGGAGCCTTTGAGCTTTCAGCACAGTCCTTGCTAGGACTCCTAGGTCCATGCCCCAGATCTGCTTCCAATGTGACGTACCACCTTGGGGCAGAGCCTCTGCTGCTTGCGGGTAAATGGAGGCAGTGTTGTGAACGGCTCTTCCGTAACAGCCGTTCTGGAGCTGACAGCCCTGTCTCTTGCTGGTTGGGATTGGAAGCAGTGTCTCCTCCCTTGCTCTTCTCTTCATGCTTTTGCACAAGTGCAGGCTGATATAATGCATTTTCCTCTCTCCTTTTTGTCACCCAGAGCTGGAGGTGCTTGATGGGTGCCTGGCTTGTCCCTTGTTCCCTCTTCCCACCCCTTCCCACCTCTTCAAGGCACCATCATGTGCTCGGGATGGGCTGGGACTCCTGCAACAAACTCAGTCTGGGCTGTGATGGCTCTAGCGGGTTGCGTAGGCACGGGCGGTCCAGGCTGTGCCCTCTCTCTAGCTTCCACGTTTTGATCAGTCTGATTCTGTTCCTGTTGCCAGGCAGTTCCCAGTCTGGCCCTCAGCCCAGGATCGGTTTTTGGAAACACAGGATTGGAATTGAAAGCACTGCGGTGGCTTTGGGGTCGTGGTGGGCACATCTGACCTCCAGGCTCTTGGAGCTGTCCTGTGTTTGATCTCTTGGCTGTGCTCCTCACTCTGCTTGTGATGTTGCTGGGTGGTGGGTCCCCTGCAAGGCTTGGGGTGCCTGGGCAGCCGGGAGCTGGGTGCCCCGGGCAGGCAGGCGCAGGCCCTGCCTCCCAGCTTGGCAGACGGCTGCGGGTGAGTCAGTGTGTTGGGGGCCAGGGATCTCCATTCTAAGGTCCTGCTGCTCTGTGGCCAGACCAGCTGCAAAGCCATGTTTTGTTCATGTAGCTCCTCAAGGCTGTCCTGTGCCACCACCTAATGACCCAGGGGAGATGAGGGGTGGTGAGGCCGTGCTCGTTGCTAGTTGTGTTGGGCTGTGCTGGTTGAGGGTCTTCTATGGGAATGGAGTGAGCACTTGGAGAGCCCAGGCAATAGTGTCTTACACCACTGCCACGGAGTCGAGGGGCAATCCCAGGTCTGAGCACCATCACTACTAGACTGCATGTGCTCCTGCGGACGTGCTGTTCCCACGGCTGAGGCGCAGGACGGGGTCTCATGTTTGTGAGAAACTTAGCTGTGACAACCTGAGCCAGTGATGCCTGGAGCTGAAAGCCCCCCAACACCTCGCAGCTGCTGGCTTCTCAATCAAAAAGCTCTTGGCACTGTTGTTGTCTGGCCCTGGCTGCGTCACCGGGAGCTGGGGGTCTGGCCAGTCCAAGCCTGGCCTGGACTCTGCAGTGGAGGGGCCGTGGGATGGTGGAACCTTGCTCTTCCCCAGGGGCTTGGCTGCTCCTGGCCTTGCTGGCCACTTGACATTTGTTCAGTGCCATAAACCGTAAATTAAGCCATTCTTGTTTAATCTGAGATTAAACCAAGTGCTGACTCCTGGTTTTAGGTGATTGTCTGCTCATGCATGGAGTCCTCCACAGGCAGGTACCTGGGATCGCCAGCAAACGCAGCCTAGCCAGGGCCATCTCGCCGTGTGTTCCTGGTGGGCCGGGTGTGTTACGAGCAGTTTTGCCTTAGCCCTTGTCACTGTGTCCTTGCTGGTTTATAGTGCTAGTCAAGCTGTTTGTGGACATGACGATCAGTGGAGGGATTTTCAAGGCTTTCCCACTTGTCCCAAAGCAGTCTGGACAGATGAGGCATGCTTCTGGGAAAGCAGGAAGGAGACGTGCGTGGAACAAGGTCCCCCAGCAACGGAGGGACGAAAGCGGGTTAGCGCTGCGGCTCCAGCCTCCCAGAGTGGGGCCAGCCTTGGCTGACCCGGCGCTGGCATGTTCCTGCCACTGAAAGCCCCCGTTGTCCTTGGCATTCATCCAGGCAGTCTGTAGCTTGGCCCGTTGTCACCTTCTCCAGAGGTGACAGCCCCTTCCCTGCACGGGAGCGCAGGTGGGAGGCAAAGGGGAAGCCAGGTCTGTTCTGGGGCAGGCTGGGGGGAGGACTTGAGCATGCTGCACCCGTTGGCAAGAGGCTAATTCATCTTGCAGCAACTGTTTTGCCAGCTTGGTGCTCCCCGTCTCCCTCCTGGGCTTGGACCTCATGCCGGCGGAGTTTACTGTGCGCTGAGAAAACACTATTCAGTTTTTCCTGGAATGTTTTTGCATCTGAAAGCATGAGCATTTCTTGGTAGTGGGAGAAGGTGCTTCCTCCCCACCTCTTTTCTCTTGGCTCCCTGAGCAATGCCCTCGTGCCCAGGAGTGGGGAGGCAGGGTGGGTTTGGCCCTGTACAAGGCTAGGTGCTGTGGGGTCCCTGTGCCACCGCATGCTGGGGATGAGGTGCAAGCCCTGCCTCACTCACCGTCTCTCTTCTCCTTGCTTTCAGGCCAGCTGAAGCTGTCCATCGAGGTGCGGGACCGGGTCCTGGTGCTGCACGGTGAGTATTGCCCCACGGCGCACACCGAGATGGCCCCAGAGCTGTGGTGGGTTAGTGGTGGGGACAGCATTGCCGGTGCCCTTCCTTTGAGCTCTTTGGGGAGGTTTTGTGGTGGCTGTGGGGAGCAACTCTGCGGCAGAGCTGAATGACGGGGGTTCTCTGAAGTTCCTGGAGAGCTTCATTTTCAGGTGACCACAGTGTTTTGTGGTCCAATTATGTAACTTCTTTCTTAAACTCTGTAGGAAAAGGAAAAAGACAGAAACATAATTTGGGAAAGAAACCCTGAAATGCTTTGTCCATTCTGAAAGGTCTTTTTTATTGGCCAAGCCCATTTGCCAGACTTTGCTGGGATTTTCAAATAGTTCAGGTACTTCTAAACACTGCATTTTTTTGGCCCTGGAAATACGTCTTCAAGAAAAGTATTTCCCCTGGTCCGCGCTGGGGTTGCTGTCCCTCAAGCTGCAGCATGTCTCACTGGGGGAAGGAGACCCTTGCTGAGAACTCCTTGCTTTCTCTGGGGGCTCAGACCCAGCCACCGCTGCTGGGTGCCCACACGGGAGCACGGGATCTGCATGTACCATGTACCCAGTGCTGCTGCTTCCTCCTCCATGCCCTGCAGGAGCCGGTTTTCTTTACCCCTCTGCCAGCTCGGTCCCCTACAGTGGCTTCTGCTTGTGCTCTCACCATCGTCCACCCTGTCTCTTGTTGTCCTGTCCCTTTGTGGATCCCCCCCGTTACACTTACCGCATAATTTCTCAAATCGTTTCAATTCCAGTTGTTTCTGTCAAACCCTCTGGAGCGTGAAAGCAGAGCTGGCTTCCCCGCCGGCGGGCTGCCTGTCCAGAGCAGGCTGAGCATCGTGGCGGCGGGCGGCCTGTCCCGGCTCCCGCGGGCAGCGCGGCCTGCCCCGCACCTTGGCTCAGGCCCTTCGTCCGTCGGGGCGCCCGGCCCCGTGCTGGTCTGGGGCGCTGAGGCTGCCCGTGCCCCGGTGCCTGCTTGCGACCCGGCTTTTGTGGCCGCACGACACGATTCGGCTGGATTTGCAGCCCTAACCGATGCGGAGAGCGATATGGCACCTGGAAAACCCCGCTCCGTCACAGCCACGAGGCAGGTCTGAGTGACCCTCCGAACCGTGACTTTCTGGGCACCTATTAGAAATGCCAACGTGTCCGTCAGAACTAGCTTTTCCCTTAGGAAAAAGCCGTGCAGAGGCGTTCGTGGGGTGTGTTAGCATCGCTCCGGCTCCCGCGGTGAAGCATGTGTGCGTTTGGGTCTCCTGACACGGAGCTCCTTCTACCAGGGCTTTGGCAGGACTTTGCGATAAGTAAGTGGTTAAACAATCTAGGAAAAAGCCAAGGGTTCGAAGGGATCAGATTAAAAATCCTCTCCCTGCAATGAAGCAGGCTCGTCGCTGCCTTGGATTTGGGCCCTGCGGTAAGGGGGGAACAGGACCCTGCACACATGGCGCGGGGGCAGCAGAAACGAGCTTCCCGACCGTTTGCCGTATTTACGCTTGGCACTTTTGTCCCCGGCTTTGCGCTGTGTTTCCGCAGGAGCGAGAGGGAAAGCTCGCGACAGGCAGGGAGCGGGGAAATGGGGCTGCAGAGAGAAACCGGAGTGGCAGCTCTGCTCGCAGGAGGGGATGAGCGCCTGTTGGTCTGCCCGGGGCTGCGCGGAGCGGGGCAGGGACGGCACGCGGAGCTCCCCTGCGGCCCTACGGGTCGGGAGGGAGGCAGGAGGCCGCCGGCGAGCCGAGGCTGCGAGTGCGCCTTGTGTGTCCGTCCCCCAAGGGAGAGGGAAGGCACCCCCATCCCAGCGCCCCACGCAGCAGGACGGGGGGATAGAAAAGGCTTCTTGCAGGGCAGCTCCTATCACCGGCTGGAGGAAGGCGCCTGTCGCCAAATTGGCCGAGCGCGGCAGCCGGGCCGAGTGGGTCTAGCCCGGTGGGATGAGCTGGGCTGCCGGGCTTTCCCAGGCTGTCATCCTGTCTTGCCTCCCCCCGCCTGGCTGTAACGTAAGGTGTGCAGAGGGTGTCCTGAGCCACGCTCGACCCCGGTTGTTCTCTGCTCAGCAGCCACGACAGCTTGCTGCCCGTTTCCAGCTGCGCAGGCAAGGTTTGTAAGGAAACAAGAGCCAGAAAAGGTGTTTTTGGCTTACTCCGAGTTGCGCAGTGGTTCTGGCGATCTGGCACAGACTTCACCCCAAATCCCTCTGTCTGGAACAGCCCCAGCATGAGCTGGGTGCGAGTCACTGCGTCTCGTTCTGGATGTTGTCTCCAAAAGCAGACCTTGGAAGAGGGAAATGGGCCAGTAAAGGGGCAGGAGTGTGGCCCACGGTCTGGGACCTGACATCCCCCCCGCACACGATGGATGCTCAGGGTAATCGATGGCTGCAGGAGGACACTGGGTGACCCCTTACCTTGTCACTCTCCACCCCAACGTCTTTAAAGCAAAAGCAGGTCTGGCAGGAGCAGGTAGCTCTTGGTGGAGCCCGTCCCAGAGAAACCTTGCAAACAGCTTTGTGAAGCACCAGAGGGTCCTGCAGAGCCCATTTGCCCTTTTGCACTGCAGTTTCCACTGGGCTGAACTTGTTTATTAGGAACATGTATCTCTCCCTGGTGAAGGCAAAGCCATTGCTGCCTTGCCAGGCATGTTAGGAACGAGCTTAGCCTCCCTCTGACAGCACGTCCTGGGCTCCCCGGGCTCTTCTGCTGCCCAGATATCGCCTCCAGCCACACAGCTGGGAAGCACAGAGTTTCCCGCTGTCGGCAGTAGGGCAACGCCGCCTTCCTACTGGTGGGGCTGCGATCAGGATGTGACCACTGATATTTAACTTGATGATACATTTGGCTGCAGGGCAGGGAGCCCGGAGCTGGGTGAAGTCAGGCACACAAAATGCAATTTGCCATCCGGACGCTGAAGCGCATCTGCCTCCAACTTCCCGCACAGGCGCCAGTATTTATAGCATGGGTTTATTAAAGCAAAAATAGACCTAAAAACCTCACCCGTTCCTGGGTGCTGTGCCTGGCTGCCAGGCGAGACCGGGCTGGAGGGGAGGCGTGTGGGGACCTGCGGGGAGGGAGGCTGGTCTAGCTCTGTTCTCCGTGAGGAGGGAGCACCACACGGAGCAGAGTGCTGCGGCGTAGGAAGATGCCTTCCCTGTCGGTTTGGGGCTTAACCGTTTCATTTCCTTTCCAGTCATGGAAGCAAAAGGTCTGATGGGAAAGGAGTACCGGACATGCGACTCCTACGTGAAGGTGGGTTCTCCCGGGGCTCTGCTCGGGGACCATCATGTTCTCTTGGGGTTTTGGGGCTGGCTCCACCAAGCATGCTCTGGGCTCCCCATCTCTTCCCTTTCCTCCTCGGTCTCCTGTGCCAAGCAACCTCAGCGTGTGGGGAGATGGCTGGTCTCTTGCCCAATGCCGGAGCCTCTAGCCGGGTCCTCTCCTCTGCTTGTCCGTCTCCACGCGGTGTGCAGGGAGCATCTCCCCTGCGAGGGGCTGCGAGTCCGAGAGCGGCCAGCAGCATTTGTGTGCATCAGCCCCTCATTTTCTGACTTGCAATTGAAGCTCCTGCTCTTTTCACCTCCCACCTCCTGAAGAGTTTTGTAATTCAATGGCTAGACATGCATAGGGTAAAGTGGTCTAAACCACCCGTTAGCACAGACTCAGCTGGATCTTTGAGGCTTAGCCATCCATAAAACTGGCTCTGCCGGTCTCCTGCCGCTGCGGTGGCAGAGCTGGCAGCTGTGTGCCGGCTGTGTTTGCACTGAGATGGCTAACGCGTTGCTTGTTTCTCTACATAAAGATGTCGATCGTGCCAGATGCTGACTGGAAATGCAGGCAAAAGACGAAGACCGTGCCAGACAGCAAAAATCCTGTCTTCCATGAGCACTTTCTTTTGTGAGTATGACGGGGCAGAGGCGGCTCTGGCCCATCGTGGTTCCCATGGAGTGGCGGGGGAACCGTGTGGCCGCTGGCCTGGGGCAAACCCTCTCGTAGCCAAGACCCCGTGTTTGCTTTTGCATTATTATTATCTGTAACAAACACGCGTCATGCATGAGCAGCTCCACTGCTGAGATGAGGAGTGACAGACATTATTCTACTGTTTCTTATAGCTGAAATGCTGTGAACTTTTGGGCAGAGCTTTGCCGAGGTTCACGAAGCTGTCAGCACACAGCATGACAGCGGTGCTCCCGCACGGTTGGACTTTCTTGCTGGGTAGGAGTTGGGCAAACACGCTCCGTTTCCTAGACCCTGCGCCTGCAGTGATACGGGGCATCGGTATGAACAAGGAAGGTAAAAGGATTTCCCGCAGCTACAGCATGTCCCTGCATGGTAAAGGAGCTGTACGGCATGTAGCATTTTGGTGAAGCTTGTCATTGCTAGCAAACCAGCCTGTGTCAGACCTCCATCCTCACGCAATATTTAGTCTGGCACAGGATGGTTGTTTCAGAGCATGAACTGTAGCTTGTTCCTTGCATTTGCCCTTTGATGTCAGATGTGTGTCTTCCTGCACAACTCTGCTCCTTAAACCACCTGAGCGGTGTCCCCAGCACCTGCCCAAGGGAGGTCACATCCCTCGGCAGCCGCCTGTCAGGAAAAAGCATCTCACTGTTCAGTGACTCCAGTCGGACAGGCGCAGAGCTCCTCGTTATGTAAGAAACACGGAGTGGAGCTTGTAGCTTCGTTAATTTTAGTAAATCAGTGCACAGAGACTTGTTTGAGAAGATTGCAGTTTGGGGTGGTTGCTGCAGCGCTGCATGGAGGAGGAAACCTGCCTCTGAGGAGTGCGAGGGATCTCTGGCAACGAGGGCAGCCCTGGCTGAGCGCTCCCGGGCAGCGCGGTGCTCACGGGCTGTCCCCTCTGCTTGTTCCAGTCCAGTGCAAGAGGAGGACGAGCAAAAACGCCTGCTGGTCACAGTCTGGAACCGAGAGAGAAATTCCAGGTAAAGGGACTGCTGGGCTGCGATACGGTCTCTTTAAAACGGGGCTGGCGCGGTAGCGAACCTGCCATCTGCTCTGGCCACCCCACGTGAGCTCCTCCAGGGCTCTGGCCCTCGAGGGCTGGCCCTGACGTCAGGGCTGCCGTGTGCGGTGGCTGCGGGCCGGCGAGGCGGGGAGAGCAGGGCAGTGTGGCCGGGGACTGCGGCTTGCTGGCTGGGGGCTCTGGCTGGGGTTGTCCTCATGGCTGCCCTGTGCAACTTGTGTTGGGTGAGCACTATGCCGTGTGCACGCCGACGGAGAAGAAATCCTACTCTTGCTGCCCTCTGCCTGTGTTGCTGCTGCTCGGTAGCCCTCAACCTGACCAACATTGAAAATTTCCCCCCAGCCTGACTTTCTTGTTACAAGTTCACATCTTGCACGTGCAAACATGCAGCAAAGCGGGCAGGCCCCTTTCTGCCCTCTTGGCCGCTTTGCGAAGGGAAAGGGACTGGGGGACTGAGGACTTTCGCTTCTTCTTGGGGCAAAACAATTAGGGACAAAGCCCAGCAGCAAGGGGTCTGGCACTTTGCAGGCTGTCCTGCCTGCTCAGGTGAGTGGCTTCTGCCTCCTTGGCCAAGCTTCTGCCAGCATCAGGCACCCATGGGTCTTTAGCACTCTGGGAGGTTGGAGGTTTTGATGAATAGGAGGCTTCCGTCCAGCTCCTCCTTGCCCCAGTGGCAGCTGAGCGGCGGCCCCAAGGCAGCTGTGGATAAGCCCATGGTACCACCACACTTGCTCAAAGCATGGAAAGGAGGGAGGCCCGTTCCGGGCCCTGGCGGGGATGTTTGTGAGGGTCCTGACGAAGGGGTGCATGTGGGGAGCTGATCAACAAGTTCAACAAGTGCACGCTGACTGTCTCCCACTCTCCTCCAGTCAGAGCGAACTGATCGGGTGCATGAGCTTCGGCGTGAAGTCCCTCCTGACGCTGGACAAGGTACCTCTGTGCCGGAGCGTGGCGTTTGGGACTGGGGCTCACCCTCTCAGGCCTGTGGACAGACATGATGCACCTTTGGGGCACAAGGCAGGAGCAGGGATGGAGAGGGCTTCTCTAGCTATG
Source organism: Apteryx mantelli (assembly GCF_036417845.1). Taxonomy (NCBI): domain Eukaryota; kingdom Metazoa; phylum Chordata; class Aves; order Apterygiformes; family Apterygidae; genus Apteryx; species Apteryx mantelli. The sequence goes on from NC_089998.1 coordinate 12,070,049, forward strand.
GAGCAAATGCTCTGAAGATGCCCAGGGAGGCCCCTGGTTGCATCCCCAGCATTGATAACCACTGGGAGACTGGTGTCGGTGTGACTGCTGAAGGCAGGGATGGGGAGGCCAGGGGATTGTTGCTCCCTCCTGTGGGGACATAAGGACAGTAGCAGCAATTGGGGTTGGACTGGCAGAGAGGAGCCTCCTGTGAGTCCTGCCTACCCAGCTCACAGTGGGGTTGTGTGGGGTCAGGAGATGGGGCAAGCCTTGTTCAGCCTGCTGGCACCCGTCAGATGTGACACATGGCCTCTGGGTGGTGGCTGAGCTGATGCGATGGTGGGGTTTCGCTTCCTTGGAGAAGGGCTCTGCCTTTTGCCCTGTGCTCACCAGGGCTTCCCCAGCCGAGGAGGTGGTGGGGAGGGCAAATTGTCCCCTCTCAGGCCATTCCTCAGGCCATGGTGCTACCAGGAGGTCTCTGTGCCAGTCTGTGTCCCCACTGCTGCAGATTTGGTCACAGTGCTGCTGCCCCAGCCTGGCTGCTTCTTGGTAATACAACTTTCAGATCAGCTGGATTTGCCTTCCTAAAGAAGCCTGCAAGGCTACTACTATAAATGACTGCTGCCGATCTTCCGAAATGCAGGAACTGCTATACAGGGACGTGGCTGAGATGCCTCCAGGCCAGTGTCTGAGACACATCATCAGCAGATGTGTCACTGGAAGGTGCAGAACTGCCTTGGGCAGTTAAAGGGTCACAGGCTCACAGGCACATTTCATCCTAGCCACCAGTGGTGAGCGATTTCATCCCTGGCCATAGCCCAAGTCTGGTGTTGGCACATCTAAGAGTATCTAGGTAAATCTGGAAGTGGTTTATAAAAGTGTTAATATAGCACTTGAGGTCTGGAAATTTGCTCGTTATCAAGAGGTTAAAAAGGAGCTATTTGTGGAGATTATCTGAGAAGAGGGCAAGAGACAGGTTGAGCATGGCCTCCTCTGAAATTCCCATAAGAAGTGAGATGCAGGTTTTATAACAGTGAAGATAATCAGATGGATCAGCTCGAATCTGCAGCTCTCCCCAGGGAGCGCCTCTGCATTGCATGCAGCAGGCCAGACAAGATCATGATGGTCATGTTTGCCTCCCCTGCCCTCAGATGTCTCCTCCTTGCCAAATTTTGGCAGTGATTTTCACAAGCTGTGATTGCATGCAGAGAAGCAGGAGTGTCCGGGTATGTAGCTGCACCCATGCACAGCCCCAAGGCACCCTACCCTCACGGGATGAAAGGAGGATGCTGGGAGCACATGGCCCTTCTAGCTGGGGCTGAGATGAGCTGGACCTGCTCCATGGATGCCCCACTGGGGATTTAAATCACTCATTTTAAATGGACCCCTTCCTCTTTCCTGTGGGAATGTGATTCCTGCAACCTCATTGGACTCCTGGGCTTGGTCCAGGACAGTTGGCCCCTCTGGCTGCTGCCAGCTGCCCGGGGAGCTATGGGAGGCAGCGGCAGCTCCCAGGAAGGGAGACGATTCCTCCCTTCCCAGGAGGCATCCTGGGAGCCAAGGCCAGCTCTGTCCCCTTGACTGCTGAGGTGGCCTTGGCTGTGTGGAAATGGGCCATGGGCGAAGGGAGCTCCACTGTGGAGCACCCAGTGTTGCTGAAGGCTGGTTTGAGCATCCTGCTTTGGCGGTAAGGCCAGAGCTGTGTGCTCCTTGCGGGACTGTCAGCCGCTGCAAACCTGATGGGGATGGTTTTACTGGAGACTGGCTGGTCTCCTGTGCCCTGCCATCTCCCTCTAAAACCCTAGAAGCTCATTACTGTTGCGATGGTTGGTCCCTCCTTGCAGTGGGACAGGAGTTTAGCAGTTCCTGTTTCCTCGGAGAGGTGCTCTAGGCTGTGCCTCAGTGCGTGAGCGTGTCTGGGGAGTCTCTGTGCTCTGGCCCAGGGTGCTTCCTACCTCGGAAGCCTTTTGGGGCTGTGGGTTACCAGAGTGAGTTAAACGGGACTGAATTTCTCCAGCCCTCAGCAGGTTCAGTGACTCTCCATGGGGTCAGCATGCATGGGTAATGTGGGCACTGCCTGGGGGCTTTACAGTGCCACCTGGGGCATAAAGACACATAGGGCCACTGGTGCCTGTCCCTGCATTGAGAAGCTTCTCTATTCCCACCCAGGAGATCAGCGGCTGGTACTACCTCCTTGGGGAGGATCTGGGCAGGACCAAGCACCTGAAGGTGGCTACGCGGCGGCTGAAGCAGAGCAGAGGTGCGTCTCCCCTGGGGGATGTCCCAGGGTGTGTTGGCATAGCTTGGAAGGGGAGTTGACCTTGTGCCCCTACCTGGTGCTGGCTTGAAGCACCCTCAGCTGTCACACCCCAGCAGGAGAGGGTCCCTCCCCTGTGGGCAGGTGGGCTGTGTTGTGTTGCCTCCTGGGGAGATTTGGGCTTGGAGGCAGGCAGCACTGTCCCAGCCAAGAGCCCCCCTGTGCACACCAGTCCAGCAGCCCAGGAGCTGTGTTCAGGAGCTGAAATCAGGAGCCTGCACCCAGAAATCCTTGCTGGCAGTGAAGGAGAGGAGCCAGCACTGCCATCTCCCGGTCTGGTGGGGATCACTCGCTGGGGTCCAGCCTGGCTGCTCATCCTCTGTGCCCCGACAAGGATGTCTCAGCCCTGCAATGCTCAGCGGGCAGCAGGATCTCAGCAGACAGGTGCAGGGGAGAACCTGGCCAGTTTGGTAGGCCCTGCACAGGAACTGGGCTCTTCCCTTTACCCCTCGCTCCTGCTTTGCCCTTGGTTGTCTGTGGTTCTCCTTGGGGCACCAATTTTGTAGTGATGTGTCTGTGCCTCTTCCTGCTTTCCAGTCCTCCGTATTAGGGCTGATCCTGTGGCTAGACTCTGGCTCTGGGGTCTGTGCAGGCTGGTGGTGAGCTTTTTCTCCTGCCCCGGTCTCCGTGCCATGCTGCCGGGCTGCATGGAGCTGCATGGGCCGGTGCAGCGCCCATCCCAGATGTGCACCAGCTGCTACCATGCGGAGCTGCCCCCAGCCTGGAGGAAACGTCCCCCTGACATACAAAGATCTTACAGTGCCTGGACAAGGCGCGGAGTGGAGGGGCCTTCAGGAGCCCGCGCTGTCGGGCTGACGTGACCTTTCCGTCTGTCTCGCAGAGCCAGCACCGGGAAGCCAGGGCGCAGCGTGTGAAAGCCAGGACGCCGCGAACATGAAGCAGCTGAAGGTAGGTGCAACTGGGCTCCGACCCACCGGAGACGTGGAGACCCAGCTGGGACTGGGAGCCCGTCTGGCGAGGTTTCGAACTAGCCAGCGGGTTGGCATAATAAGACGAATGATGCTGAGGTGGGAGCTGCAGAGGGGATGGCTACGTCTGTCTCCTTACCAACACCACAACACAACTTTTTTAGGCAATTACTGATCCCAGTCACGCACCAATTAGCAGAGGTGGGCGATGGGGGTAGTAACCCCTCATTTGCTCCATGTTGTGGTATAGCAGCCTCGTGTTTTTTCCAGTGTGTTGCCACAGAGACAAAGCAGCGGCCGCCGGGACGGGGAGCGATGGGGACCAGGCTGCCGGCTGGCTGGCGCCCCGCTGTGCCATTCGACGGCGGGCCCCGTCCTGCGCCGCGTCTCCACGGACGGGCTGCGTCTGCTCCCCTCCTCCTTCCAGAGCTGTTTGCTCGGGGAGGCGAAAGACCCACGGCGGAGCCTCGGTGATTTATAGGAGAGGCAAGGATGGGAAATGGGAATGCAAACACAAGGCCCGCGTCGGAAACTGGGCTCAACAGGCCCTGTGATTTATCTATGCTGAATTCCGCTTTGCTGCTTCCCTCAGCTGCATTTTCAGTTATTTGTTTTAAAGCGTACGATTGAGCAAGACAAACAAAGCCAGCGCCCCTCTCCCTCCCTTCCTCTCCGGCAGTCGCCGCTAACTTGAAAGATGGTGGCTGGGAAGGAAGGTTGTTCCTCC